>NC_063255.1:69709984-70018783 GCF_020740725.1 Corvus hawaiiensis | reverse complement strand
TTTAGCTTCAACATGGGTACAGCTGCACTAATGCAAACCTTAAGGACAGAAGTGCTCTACTGGTGCAAACCCGTAATTTCAGCCTGTTGATATGCATAAAGCTGAAATAAACCATGCGTGCATATTTTTGCTTGCAGATGTGGAATGTCAGTGCAGATAGGATTTGTACTGTGGCATTAACACTGAAAAAAAAATAAAAAAAGCAAACCCAGAACTTCATTAAGTCGAAATTGCCATTTATTACTCTTTTTTTTACCCAGGCTGTTCCAAATTGAATTCTCTAAGTGCTTATTTTACAGCACTGTTTAAAAGCAAACAAAAAGGAAGACTATTGAGATGCATTCTTTATAAAATAAAGCTTCCATGTCCAACTTAAAAATCGCTAAAATATTCACCTACACTCAGAAGCCAGTCCTGAAAGATTCCAGTCCAAAAGCAAGTAACATTCCTAATTTAAGTGCAACCAGGAAAGAGAGTGGTAAAGTTGCTTAAATGCCAAGTGTTGGTAGACTCTGAAGTTTAAAACTACCTTATGCAAAGACTGTATCACACAAAACTCTAATGCAGATAGGTTTCCTTTACTGTGTGTTTTCTTACTGGGCAGTGACTATTGGCCAGGATTACAAAGCTAATTATTCATACAGATCTGTAAAACAACACTGGCAACAGACAGAAAAACGAACACAGCTAGGAGTGTAGTCAGGTAAAGCTTTGCTCAGGAAAGCATTTCTAGAAGAAAACTCAGAGCACAGCACAGTTGTTAATCTGTGCAACTCACTGCTTTAATACCGTATCGTAGAAGCAACCACAACTTGAAGAAGCTGTCTGCTTATCTATGCTTCTTGACATATTTACTAATTCAGGCCTTCATTTGTGAAATTACATGCTGAACTGACTGCTACAAATAACTGTGCTAATTTTAGCAACACTGAGTACTAGATGGTAATTCTGAGCAGGATAACAGGGCAAGTTTGTCTGACCTGTAAAATCACCCATCTCACAATTCACACATTCACCGAGCATCTCATGACTGGGCTGCCCACCTACCACACTGCCCAGAGATACCTTAGGTAACTATCTCTGGTCACTAAAACTTCCATTGTAAAAAGAGCAGTATGCAGCATCTCCTCAAAATTTATTTTTCCACACTGGTAGCTATTCTACAGAAAAAATAAAGAATGACCAAAGAAAAGAAAAATATCCCAAACACAAACCAGAATTTGGAAGAACCATTTTCTTCTCTGGTTTGGTGAATGCATGGGTTATGAAAAGATTGGTTTTAAAAGCATGATTAAAAATTGTCTGACCCCCTGTATAAACAGTCCTGAGCATCATTACCAACGTAATATAAATTATTGTAAAGGTTAACTCGTAGAATGAAGGTAAACTGCAGTACTGCACATGAGACACAAAAAAACCTCTTGGAAATGGGGGAGAGAGGAAGGGAATATCTTATAGGAAATCGATGACAAAATTGGCAAAATGCAATGGGTAAAGACAAGTACAGAAACAAACCCAAAAAAAGTTACATTAGAAGACAGGAAAAGTGTTGATTTCTGTGTTTGGGAGGAGGAATAACTAGGAAGGATTTAAAGAAAAATTTACTGAATCCTTGTATCATACTAGTTTAAAAACAGAAACATGCAGAAGGGTATAAAAATTGCCATAAACTCCTGAAGCACTAAAATGAGGTGGAAACTGTCTGGCAAGCAGATCTTATTATATGATCAGAAAAAAAAGGAGTTGAGAATGGAGGGAAAAAGGAGAAATCCAGGGAAATGTCTGTGAAATCCAGTAAAAAAAGAAAAATCTTCTAAATGGTTGGAGGAAGTCCAAGAAACTAAAGAAGTAAAAAAGTGCTGGAACCTGGAAAGAGCAGGAACAGGTGCATTAAGTGAGACACAAGGCAACAGAGCTATTAGGTTTCAGAGCAATGGACAGCCTAGATACCAAAAAAAAGTCAGATGCAAACAGATGTTCTCAAGCTACTGATATAAACATAAGTAACTGGAAATATCACTTATTAATATTTGGTGTTTTGCAATTGAACCAATTGTTTAGCTGCATTTCTAGTTTTTTTCCTTTGAATGCTGAGAATTGGAGTAAGCAATAGTGAAAAATTAAGGGTAATTTCTTACCATCTTAAGAACTAAATAAAGAGCAAGCAAGGATAGAGGAGAAAAGGGCTGACACACTACAGCAATGTTCAATTTATGAAAGACTTAATAAGCTATCAACAGGTGCCACAGACATGTTTCTCCAAGGGTATCATGGGCTACAGAAAAATACCTCAGTGGAATACTTTATTATTTGTAACCATGACTCTGAGAAGCATGTTTTTAGGTTTTTTATTTTACACACACATAGTGACAACTACATGATTCATTAACATAACCTAAATAAAAAACCACAGCTACAAACTGCCTGTTTTTGTCACTGATTTCCACATTCAAAGGACACCTGCTGCTTTTTTTCCTAAACCAGTTTCAAATGAGGGACATGCCTGAGATTCTTTTTGTTCTACCCTACTTGTGACCTGTTTAATCAAACAGTACCTTTGAACCCTTCAAGTAACAGCACTTTTCCCCCCAGCATTTTAATGCTGCTTCATTTCCTTTCCCCTATTATACAGAGGAGGAAGATGAAGTACAACAAACCACAGGGAGTGAACCTCTCCCACTTTCTAATTTATTCATGCATACTGCAGATCTGCGGAGGAGAAGATGCCAAATCAAACACAAGTGTAACAATTCAAGCTGCTCTGAGTGGCAAGGATCCTTTCCAGCCAAAAGAACCCCTTACCTTTCATTCAGTCCTAGTGGTGACTATTTTCAGGCAGATAATTTTTAGCCTCTCCTATATCATGAGCACCAGAGCAAACAAAGTCTGAGTTCCTGTATTGTCTGTTGTGATCGACTGAGTATGGTAAAGAAATCTTTTCTGGTATCTGTAAGGTTCACTAAACACTGAGTATCTGCATGCAAGCTTGTAAACAGAAGTAAAACTCTACATTGTTGACACCCAAGAGGAGATGCGGCTGCATAAGCAAATACCATGCAACTGAAGGAGGCAGAGAATGGAAATAGCTTTGGGCTGCTACCTCAGGTTTCTGGTGCTCATCAAGAGACAAGGAACAGAACAGCCCCAGGAACACTTTCAGCTGTGCAAGCAGATAATAATCTCTAAAGGCCCGTAATGCATCAGTGTTCTCCAGCAATCTGGAACAATACCTTCTGATCCCAACAGGAATGACAACAAAACAAAGAGAGACCAGCAGATCCTGCCAGCTTTGTGTCATCTGAGAACAGTGTGGGCCCAAGAATACCTGTAAGGCCAAGGATCTGAGTCCTGCTGTGGTAGGGGTAGGTTTCAACTCCCCACAAGAACCACGTATTTTGTGGGAGCCCTCTGCTAAAATCAAAGTTTTCTGGAGTGGGAAATGTGGGCAGCTGATGGGATCACACAGAAAATGCTAATTTTCCACTGCTCCACAGATTATGTTTTATTTAGGGTCTTAGTTGAAGACAGCTAATGAAATGTTTTTGTTCTGGTCAGTTTGGCAATTTCAGCTGATTTGAAGCAGGTACAGAACAATCCTCACAACTAGAAGCACGGGATTAACCCAACAAGCTGACATACGGCTCATGCAGAGAACAGACTTAACAGACTTCCAGCGCTAGAACTGCCTTTTCACTTCAGACTTAGTTCTTCAGAACAGCCTCAAGGAAGCCTGAATGCTGCCCACATCTGCTGCTTCTTATGCTAACCAGCTCCTTCGGACTGTGCTGAGGTACCACTCATCTGGCAACTTTCACAGGCAGTAACTAAAAAACCCACAATTTTTACTTTGCAGTCACAATGGAATTTATATGCTGTTTCACAGCTGCTCATTTGAATCCCCTGCTGAATACATGGGCTTTTGTGTAAGAACACAAATAGTACCTTTTCTTCTACTACTTAAGCCTGTTACTCTATACAGCAGTTGTAAATAGTGCTGACCTGATTACAACCTTATTCTCACATAATAACAATATTAATCCCACAAACTGGTACAGAAGTTCCCCACCATCTTATCTGTATTACTGGACTCAGGATTATGGTCAGCTATGCATAAGCAGTTTCTAGGGCACTGACCAGCCCGGACCTAAGCAGATTTTATTTTCAATGCAGCAATGTAATACAGAGGTAAAATAAACCTCTGCACAATGAAATTAGCTGTTACACTGCAGACAACCTACAGAAGTAAGCAATTACCTCATTCACTAATGACCTGTGGGAAACAAACCTGAATGTATGTTGTTTCTTAGCTTCTGTTCCAGAGAGCAGTTCAATCTGTTAACTGAGTGCAGTAAATACCTAATTAAATTAAATCTCCAACAAGCCTGAGAAAAAATGTATTGAAAGCACTCTGCTTGATTACGGGCATTGGTCTGAAGAAACAGACCTATTGATCTGGTCAACTTCAAGCTTGTTCACTTCACCCAATTTAATTTGAGAAAGACAATAACTAAATTTTAGTTGAACCTCCTTTCCCACTCTCCAGGGAAATAATTTGAAGCGACTCTTGAGTTCAGATGGCATAGAGAAAATATTTCATAGGTCACAGAAAACATTTATTTTGTTGCCAGTATGGACATGAAGCTACATTAAAAATGCAAATACGGTCTCCAGTGCAACAATTACATAGTGTGCAGACAGGGTCATATGTCATGAACTAGCTTCTCTGGTGGGGGCAATAAATCAGTTGTTCTGCATAAGGATCATATTAATTACCAGATTTCAGTAAAGTCCTCTGTAGCTGCAAACAACTGAAACAAGTTGATGACCTTGATTCTGTTTCCACCAGAGATGCTTCCATAATAGAGAAATGGCACTGCTGGCAGCCAGACAAAACATAGCAGAATTGTGAAAAGATGCTAAGGTGGCTCTAGCATTATTGCAGCTGTGTTAATCTGGCTTTTTCTGCTTTCCTTCGGATACAATCCTAATATAATGATCCTGGTTTTAACAGGTCGTATATTATACAAACATAACTTTAATATTTTAAAGCTCCATTTAGAAAGTAGTTAGTCGGTAGCCTTACTCCTTACTGTTTCTTCAGAACCACGATCTTCTTGCCTCTTAGACACTTCACAGTCTAACTTCTGGCCTCATATAGCCACAAGTGGTTCATATTAATCTGTTCTTGCTCCAGTTTTGTCCCTAAGTTTAGAGGGCCATTACTCCCATCTTTATTTTATTTCTCTAGCACTTGTAAAGAGAAAACAAACTAAGATTTTATTTCGCCATGCTGAACAGGACAAGTCCCTTCTCCACAGATAATGCCCATTTCTCTGACCATTGTGTACATCATTTTCTGCCAAATTAAACTGTATCTTTACATGCATAAGAGATAAGAATGACATATAACATTCCAGATCAGATCTTGCTACTCTTTATACAGTTTTTCCAGTCTCTACTGGTACCTCATCGAACTGAATTTGCCACCATGGCTCAGCCATGCTGATCCCTGAGGGTACAACACCAACTCTCTCCCCTTTTCTGTTTCTGAACTGAGGAGCTGTCAGCATAAATTCTTGTGACCATTCTTTCAAGCCCCTTAGCTTGCATGCCATACTTCTCAAAACATGAATCTTTCTCTGTGCTCAAGGTCAGCTTTTTCTTGTTGGGTATCTAGGTATTGATCTGTATCACCTGTAGTGTCAATATCTGCATTCGTGTAAGCAAATTTCTCAAGCACACGCTTCTATTTTCTGCCTGCTTGTGTTGGTGTCCACCCCCTCAATTTGGCAACAATCCAGCCAGTCCACCAATGCTACTTCTGTAGCTCAAGGGGTAGTATTGCCTCCGCTAAAAAAAATTGTCACTATAAAATCAGTCCAAAAATTCCAGGACTGAAAACAGCCTATGGTATATAATAAAACAAAAATTTACAAAGGAAAAGTTGAAGTGGTCTTGCTTTATACAATAGGAGATTACTATTCTTGCCTCATCACACATGCCTTTTTAGTGTTAGGAGAGGATAGACAGTTTTGAAAAGGTAATTTGTGGCTTCTTATCTGAAGACTGGAAATCTCACACAATGCAGGTTCACACTAAAATGGCACCGTCACTGCAGAACAGTGTTGGTTTAGAACACCAAAAAAACCTCATCTGCTGCCAGTTGGTAAAGAGTAATACTTGCAATAATTTACCATGATATGGTGGTCTGACTTGTCATTCAGACTGAACATGAACCCTAAACTGCCTGTTTCAAAAACAAAGATACTTCATATCTAGCCAAAACTCTGCAAATTTAACAGGTACAAAGTTAACAGATTTTAAAAGTAACTGAGATTGAGGTCACATTCTCTTGGATCTTTCATCTTTTTTTGTAAACAAACTTCTCCCCCCCTTTTTTTTTTACTTTGGACTCCACACAAAGCACAAAACCTTCATCTGACCTTAAAGCATCATAAAATGTAGATAGGGAAGCAGGACATGGCTGGAACTACTTATTGTTCAGTGGGTGAATTACTACCCACTGACAGGAGTCCTGGTCTTTTTCTTTCTCCTAGTCACAAACTGAATTCCCATCAAAAAACAAAGAAATATTTGTTGTTTACAGGAAAAAAGAGCCTCATAGGAAAGTTCACTAGACGAACATCTGCTTTCTCTATAGCCAAGTTACATATGCTTCCTTGAAGATGAGTATCAGTTTTTCTGTTAACACACAATTTCTGAAATCAGGTTGTTGTGCACGTTGGCTGTTTGTCACACACTCTTTTTCAATTATGTTCAGTTCTGTCCTAATTTTGTCATTTGTATAGCCCAGCTTTGGAAAAACAAAAAGCCCTACAGCCAGCACAGGAAGTGAGATTAAAGAGAAGCCTGTTCTGGTGACAAAATCACACAGGCTGGAGGAAGAAGGCGGCATCATCTGTGCAGCAGCCTTACCCTTCTACGCAGTCTGTCCCTCTCTTCACGGACAGCGTTCATGGTGGCCTTGGTCCTGTTGAGCTCCTCCTCTTTGCTGCACAGCATGGCTGTGAGGCTCTCATTCTCTTCCCGCAGGCCAGCCAGCTCCTTCTCCCACCGAGACCTCTCCTCAGACAGGTTTGGATAAAGGTCACGTCCCAGCACACCCTCTATCTCCTCCACGGTCTGCAAAAACAGAGTCATCAACAAACAGAAAGGAGCAAAGACAATTGAGCAGGACTAATGGGTAGATGGGACAGAAATACGTGTTAACAGGCAACTCTACACACTTATATATATACACTCCTAGCCTCTCAACACCATTTGTTTGTTTCTTTTGTTTGCCAAGTAATAGCAAACAAAATTATTACTTATTTTCTTTGACAGTTTGACCATTTCATTAAAACATTTCATACTGACAGACACCAAAAAAGACAAATACACGCAAATAAAACATGTCACCTGTGAATGCCAGCAATCCTGGTAGTTTAATCTTGGAATACTTTAGAACAAATTAATGACTGCTTGTCATGGGCGAGCACTGTATTTATTGTTTCCCTGCTGAGTAACAGGCAGAAATGAGCAGCCTGTGAATGTGCATGGCATGGGGCCTTATTTATTGCTAGACCAATGCCAGAAAAGGGCAAGGAAAAGAGTGGGAGAGGATTAAAAGAGGGCTCTTCTTTCCCATGTCCCTGAGTATGTTCTTTCCTTGAGGTGACAGCAAAATAAAAGAAAGAACTCTGGCCTTGGCTAGGCTTACAGGGGATGTTACAGCCTTTCCAGTGCCTAAAAAAAGGCTGGGTTTCTCTGGGACACAATGACATTCAGCACTTCCCGTCCCACCTCTGTGCTCAGAGCTGCGCCTTGTAGGCACTGTTTGGTATGAGGGATATTAAGGAACTTCCAGTGGGTGAAACTAAACTACAAGCACCCACCAGCAGCAAGGGAATACTGCCATGCCTGAACTGACTGTCAGACTGGCCACCCAACATCCTGAAACACATCGTAACACTCAACGTGCGGTTTGGAATCTACTACCCAGTCTGTGCTGTGCCTGTGTTCCGTTTCTTCAGCTATGAAGATACCTGCAACAAGCAAAACCACTCCAAATGTTGCCCATAAGCTTTTGAATCTCCCTGGAGAGCAGTGTGTATTAAAATGATTGGAAGAAACATGGAAAACAAAAGAGTATTTCACATGACTGGCAATGCAGAAAGTTTCATTTCACTGCCTAATTAAAAAAAAATGTTATAGCTAAAGCCTATACTTTTACATCTAATATGGAAGAGAACTCATGCACCAACGTTAATAATAATCTATTTAATTGTTTTATTCAAAAGAACATTTACATCCTGATGGGTCCCTTCCAATTCAGCATATTCTATGAACCTCTGATTCTCTATATAACAAAAATTGCTACCTTGTTTATTTCTTTAAATTGGGAGGGACCAAAAGAACCAACTAGAGTACAGCTGAAAATTACAAACCTAGTTAGAGGCACAACTTTTTTTTTTCTGCAAGAAATCTTCCCAGTGTTTTCAGCACCCTGTGACTTTGAGGTATCAATGAAATTTTATTATTTGTTCAGTTTATCCTTTTGAATTGTATTTCATGTCTCTCTTACATAAAACTGCAATACATCTAGACCCACAATTATGAAACACTATTGACAGAGTATCTACACTGTAATTCTGCTTACAGATTTGATAGGAAACTGAAATGACTTTTCTGAAAAAGCAGAGCCTTGCAGCATCTCTGAGATGAAAGAAGCCACAGCTCTCCCTTGTATTAGCTTCACTTGGACCCATAGGTCTGAAATTATGCCAAGGTAAATTATTTCAACACAGCATGAGGATGAGTTCAAGTTCTGAATAAGCACAGGGTGGTTAATCGCACGATGTAAAGAGAAGCTCTGTAATGGCAGGAGCATTCTCTTTTGAGGATGCCAGCTTTATTTTAAACAGTGCCTCTTTGATGCTGATTTCTTCTCTCCCTTCTTCCCTCTGCCACCCATCTGAACTTCCCCTGCTGTTTTCTCATCCCTGTAATGCGAAGTTCTGCTGCTGCCTCCTTCCTCCTTATTCCCCATGCTCGTGTTGCTATTTTCCCAACCCCTCCCCTTCCTAAGCCACTGCTTCTCCTCAGAGCACTACTACTACAGCAATTCTCCGGAGTCCAATATGCTACCAACCATCCTCTATGGAAAATGAAACATAAACACTGTACATAGATACAGCTGTGTAAAATAACGTTGATTAGTTTTCTTCAAAGCAGCATTACAGAGCAGTTTTATCTGATGTGTTGCTGCACAGCAGATAATTCAGGTATAATTTCAAAGAGTGTGGGATTGAATGATAATGTCGTGTTCCGAGCACAGGGCAACAGGATGTCATATCATGGTAATTCCAGTCTTGTCTCTGACACTGCCATCAGTGCTCTCTGCCTTATTTTCTTTAAAAGAAGTGTTGTGTTACAGACATGGTATCAGATTAAATCAGCAAGTATCAGGTTTAAAAGAACCAAAAAGCAGTACTTCTTCAAATGGTGTAACTCAATGGCAGAATTTACTCCTAAGAGAATTTATGGAAGCCAAAAATTTAGACAGGTTTTAAAACACAGTAGATATAAATAAGGAAGAAAATTCCATCCATTACAATTAAACACAAAGACATCATCTTTGGTTCAAGTCCCTGCAGACCCACTTTGCTGGAAGCACCTTTGAAGGAAGGGGAAGAACATACTATGCATGTCATTTTTGATGCTGTCTTTCCATTAGCATCTGCCACTAGGCAGATGGACTTTTGGTCCAACCCAGTACAGTTGTTCTCACGTTCTAAATGTTTCATGCTTGGAAGTATTTACAGCTTTTTTAATCAGAAAAATTTTAGTGGTTAGGTATCTGTTACTGCTGTGTTCTCCAAAATAAATGAAACATTAACCAGATTATTTTGTGTAAATTTTCTTAAAGGATGCTTTTGTAACTGTTCAGTTTGAAAGACAATCTGATAAACTTAATTTCAAGGTCTTTTCAGTTTTTGTGGGACAGAAACAATTGAGTTAGCCAGGGTCACATGATTTGTATAAAAAAGCAAAAAAAAAAAAAAAAAATCAGCAGCAACTGCATTAAAAGGAACCTAGTGAAATTTAACCACCAAAGCTGAAGGATTTAAACCACTTAAATGCATTAGTCTGCTGGTGAAGAAAGAAGTCAATAGTCAAGGCAAAAGATAGTCAGAATATTTCAGGTTTCCATTCACGATTCCACCCACTTAAAAAATCTCACCGTTTTTTCTCTGAGGAAACAGGAAAGCAGAAATGACCTGCAGCGGAATGGTAGAGAGAGGCTCTACATGTAGGTTTTGCTATATTAAACACATCTCACTTCAGATACCTCTGTGGGCCTCACACAGGCTCATCTCTACCTATTTCCCAGAATCCACAGTCTCTCTTTTGGCGAACAGTGACTTCTGAAAACAGTTAACCCTAAAACTCCAAATAGTACTTGGCAACATTCAAAGCACTGGTCCTAATCCTCTGAGATATTCAAATAAACTGCTTTAATACTGATCCCAAGAGACCAGAAGTCAAATATACACACATTCTTCAAATTACTACTCAACATTAATTTCTTTATATTTTGTTATATTTCTCAGACACCTCCAGGTACAGAAGGAACTTCTCCCAGTAGTAAGACAAAGGGCTGTCAAAGCCATCTAGAGTGGTCACAGACCTCCCCACTTGTAGAGCAAACTGTCAATACAATTTTTCTTGTATAAATGAGTCACTGACACCTTTCCACCTGACACAAAAAACTTTCTCATGTTTTCCCCTGTATATAGGAAGATTCTCTGTGGCTCCCTTGCTTTCAGGTTCTGAATTGCAATGCCTTTTGTTACACGTGCCACGAAACATCCCTTTCCTTGTTCTGTTACATTCACAATAAATGCAACACATACAGATAGCACTTGAATTATTTGTTCTGAGTCTGAGTTATCTCATTTGAGCAAATGCACAACAAATGCTTTGTGTTAAATTAGCTTTTGTTGTGGTTTAGGAGTGGTGCTCCCCAATTTAGTGTTCCCACTGAAACTCCAAACCACGCCCTGCTCACTCACTCTCCAATCCCCTATGGTGGGATGGAAAGGGAAATCAGAGGTACAAAAGGCAAAGCTCAGGAGTTGAGATAAGAACTATTTACTGGAAACGGGAATGAGGTAAGAAAGTGAACAGTAACAGCAAAAATACTAATAATGGAGTGTACAAGAAGTGTACAATTTGAAGAAGAACTCTCACCCCCAAGAATACACAACCAGGAAGGGACCCCTTCCCCTCTTCCTGGAAAATGAGGGATACAAGATAACCTGGCCATGCCCCCTCCTGGCTACTGCAAAAATTAACCCACTCCTGGCTGGAACTAGGACGGCTTTAGATTTTAAGACAGCCAAATCACAACCTAGGCATACACATGGTGTTTTCACTCACTGGTCAATGATTACCTGTAGGACCTTGGGCAGGTGACAACTTGTTTGCTGGACAAGCAAACTTGCTTAAGAAAGTAAATTAAATGTTGAGTATCCCCACTTCTCTTATCTTTGAAAAGAGCGTAAGACAAATATATTTCTGTTTTGAGGTCAAAGTAGCTCCTCCTGGACCGTAGAAGGTGTAGAACAGGTGTGCTGCTACTTACCAAACACACAGTGTGAACACGAGTTGACTCCTGTGAAGAAGTACTTTTAACACCTTTGAAAGCGAAGTGTGATTACTGCAGAAGTGACCAGGTGTCTGAGTCAATGAGCACACAGCATTTTAGAGCCTAATGTTACCATTACCTTAATGGCTAAATCACAGTGTTCGCTGGCAGTAGTGAGTTGCTCAATGTGTCTGTCCACTTCTGCCACCGATAAACTGCAGCTGCTTTTCTTCCTCCCACAGACAACATTTTCCAGACCTGTCAGCACTCTCTGCAGTTCTGAATTCAAGTCACTACAGTTATCTAAAAGAAAGCAAAACAAAACAAAACAAACATCGTAGCAATTAGTGACTCAGTGAAAAAACAAACCCTAACCCGGAAGCGCCTGCTGCAGAACAGCCAGGACTGGATACTGTTCAAAGAATGTCCTTGCACTCTGCCACTTCTTCCTCGACAACTGATAGGCTTAAAAACCATAATCACATCAACTGAAATAATGAGCTACCTCTCATCCAACAAATAACAGCCCCACAGCTTATCTCAAGTGTTCATTCTTTCTTCAAAACCCCCTCTTTTCTGAAGAACATTTTAAGATATTACATGCTTACATTCTGTGACATTTCTTTATGTTGTTCTTTTGGTCATTTAAGGCCTATTATCCTGATTTTGTTAATGTCATATCTTTGTCTCTGTAAAAACATTCTTCTGTCTGGTACATTCAGTGATGTTTTAACTTGACGTTTTTCAGAGGAATTTTTGTGGTTGTACTTAGGTTCTGCCTAAAAAATCATGGTGTTTACAGAAATGATCCCTACCAACTATCTTAGAGCCTGTGTTTTATCTTAATAGCTAGTCCTTCAAATGAAACTGCAGAATATTCAGGGATCATAACACCACAGCTTGTTATGTCCCATACTACAGCCATATTACCAGCTTGTACAACTAAGTTATTTTAATTATAAACTATCACAGAGAATTATTTCCTTTCCTGTCTTTAGGCAAACCTCTCCTAGCGCCCACTGCCATAGCATCCTCCACCTATCTGAAAACAAGTGGGTCTCTGTAGCTTGCTAGCTCACTTCAAAAATTATTTTTGTTTTTCTTAAGTTCACCTCTGGTGATGAACAGTGGCAGTTCCTAAGGCAGACGTGTGGCAGAATTCACCCCTGTGCTGTCTCCTGGATGTGCCAGTCAGTATTTCTGGCTCGCTAGGTAAGAGCTGGCAGTAGCTACCCACAGCAGAACACACAAGGGGTGCACTATGAGGCGGCAGCACAGCCGCAGCTCCTCTATCCCACTAAAAACAGTGGCAGGCATTCTTGGTGGAAGTTGTGATTCCTGTACTGCCACTGTAAGAGCCTCACCATGGTCAGAATTTTGTGGTAGCCTCACAGCTGTGAGGCACTTTTGTAGGCACTAAAGCAGTGCATTGAACTGGGTCTGAATTTTAACAGACACGAGTCACCGGATTATTGCAGACTGCCTTGAAATCTCCCTATGCAAGGGAAGACTGAGAGCTGCTGGATGAAGGAATGACAGGAAAAGAAGTAAAAAACTGCAAACTCATTATCATAACTCTAACTCCACCACCTAATACACATAAACACAAACCTATTGCTGACCAAAAAGAAGAGTTTAGAATGATGTTACAACATTGCATGAAAAATTTGAATGGTCAACATATAAAAGTTTTTTCTGGGAAGTCATTCCACTAATTCCTGATTAACAGCCACCCATGTGTTATAATAACACAAAAAAATGCCCTTTATAATAATACCACCACTCACTCACAAGCAGGATATAGCAAGCAGTATGCTTACTTGTAAAAACCTTGTGTTTTGTTTTTTTCCATAACATCTTCTGTAATGAACATTTTGTATTTTTAAACAACCTTCGCAAGACCTTGTCTGCTGGGATTTGTTTCAACTGTGACATTTCCCCCATAAAATAAGTGGTTTACAATGTGAGAACCCCATTTCTGACAGAAAACCATCACAGCCCAATCACAAGCTCTGCAAGACGCACTGGAGAGCATTCACAGTTCTAACTCTAGGTGTTTTATTGCCTGTAGCAATAACAGAGCAACAGATCCACACGCATTAATGTGTCATGAGGTATTACTGGTTTTACTAAGTCACTGATGCTCACTCCATTAGGGCAGTAAGCAAGTCATGCACATGGGTTATACAGCATGGTTTTCTATCCCCATATACCTATATCTAGCAGGACTTAAAATTATACATACTCCTGTATCTATATGTGTGTGTGTGAAATTTATTTTCATAGCAATATGGAAATAACACCCAAAACCGACAGTCTATGGATAGAAGGAAAATATGGAAACAATGCAGGAATCCCTACAGATAACATTCTTATTTTGTCCATTGCTATCTGTAAGTCCCACCCTTAAGGAAAAGGAAGCACCCAAGATTTGCAGCTTCTTGTGGTCAAAGGAATGACAGAAGTCAGAGGATCCATGAAAGCTCATAAATACACACCTGGCATGGAAATTGGGTCAGGTTAGGCCCTGACCTACTATATAAGCACATGGCAGCGGCTTCTGGATAAAGTGGGAAAGTGAAGAGAGAGGAGACGGGCGAGAGACACAGAGAAGAAGAGAGAAGAACCCAGTCCTGGCTCTGGTATGGTCCAGCTGTTCAGGGCGCTGGGTTGCACATGCACAAGCACACTGGGCTGCGTGGAGGTACCTGTTTATAGGTAAGTTTTCCCTGCTCTGGAGATAGGTGACACTGAACCATGCCATAAATCAAATCCCTCCAGATGGGAGAGAATTTTCTAAAAGTCCTTGCAAGGAGTTTCAAAGATAAACTGAGACTTTTGCTGGAGTTTCAATGCTGCCGGATAGTTGTTTATTAAGTCTTATCAGAGGAACAGAGCCACCAGCGTGACCCAGGTACAGATAGAGCACAGAAAGCAGGAGTGAAGTCTAATTGTCAAGATTTACACAGCCTTTTAAAGATAATTTAACCAATAGTCATTAAAAATGTATATTATTTTCACTTTCCTACCAATTATTCAGTAACACGGGCAGGAACTGCAGAATTCTCTATCCAGTCATTCCAAACTACTTTTACTGCAGAATATGGAGTAGTAGAAGGAGGAGAAGAAGGTTTAGAGAACAACCACAGTCCTCCATTTTGATATTTTTTACTCTTATCTATTTACTACAAAGAGAAGCCCAAAACCACTACATTTCCACCCTGTGACAATCTTACATAGTAGTCTATCACCTAATTCACACCACTGTATTTTCTAGTTCTTGTCTGATCGTTGGTAGTTTTTTCCAAGGTTTGAAGCTAAAACAGTGTTGTTCAGGGGGGTAAGAACCCTTAAAAACAGGCAGAGGAATATTCTCGGCACTCTGGGTTCCTACAATAGGTTCCTCACTTTCTATGCAAATTAGTTATCCTGGGCAATCTGTTCTTTCAGACCTTTCTAGAAATGGTTGGGAGTCTTAGGTGGTCAGGATTCCCCTCTACAGCCCATGCCCACTTTTCAGCCTCATCCTTGCACTTGCTGTGTGCTGTGTTGTGCTTAACTAAACAAGGACATCTGTCCCTGGAAAGTGCTGCCTGTACCTCTGCATGGCTCCCTTCTCCAGCTACATCCTGTTCCTCCTCACAGCGTGTTATTATCAACAATCCTTCGCTGTTACTACCAACAATCCTTGGCTGGCTCCAGAGCTATCTGTCTGTTGGTTTTTGAGGCAGACACATCTGCCCCCTTATCTTCTAGGTCTCCACATTGTACATCATTCTATTGCTGTGTTTTTCATTGTTAGACCAAACTTAAACGGACAACTTGCTGTTTATGTCCACAAACCCTGGTTCAGCTCCACTTCATGAAGACAAAATAAATACTGAAAAGCGAATTTGGTTTTTTTTTTTTTTCTTCTGGGTAAGAAGAAAATTAGGGAAAAAAAAGTCCTCATACTAGAATCTGTTCAAGTAGGAACTTAACAGTAAACATTAACTTTTTTGAGTAAAACATTAATTTTCTATAACTATAAAAACTTCTATTAAGTATTTTGAATTCCCTAGGTCAGACACTTTGTAGTCACATTATTAATACTGTTGTACCGATGTTTCTAGAAATCACAAACATGTAAATACAAATGTGCTGTTGCAGGTTTTGCATTTATGAACAATATAGTCCAGAAAACAGGAATAGTGTCCTGAAGAGAATTCTGGAAATCTGTCATAGTGAGGATTACACCAGAATTCTGCTAGGAAGGTCTGCTTCTGGAGAAATGGAGGCTCAGGGGAGACCTTACCGCTCTCTACCACTACCTGAGAGGTTGCAGTGAGGTGAGGGTTGGACTCTTTTCCCAGCTAAAAAGTGACCAGACAAGAGCAAACAGCCTCAAGCTGCACCAGGGGAGGTTTAAATTGTAGATTAGAAAAAACATGTTCATGGACAGGGCTGTAAAGCATTGGATTAGACTGCCTAGGGGAATTCTGGAATCACCATCCCTGAAAGTGTTCACCCAACCATGTGGATACTGCACCTGAGGACATGGTTTAATGGCGAACTTGGTGGCAGTGCTGGGTTGATGGCTGGACTCAATGATCTCAGAGATATTTTCCCAAACTTAACCATTATATGATTCTACAATCAAGGCAGAGAGGTTACTTCACATGTAAGTTCACAGTTGTGTACAAGCTCAGCATCAATTGTGATTAATTCACTTAATTACATTAATGTAATTAAATTAAGCCTACATTAATTCATTTCCTCACCAAATGCTCAGATTTTCATTTCAAAAGCTATGATACCTTTTTGCTGTGGAAAGGCATCAATTCTGCTGAGAACACAACTCACCCACGTCTGCAGTGACCATGGTGGACTGATTCTCTGGCACTGAGACAGAGTTCTGGTCCATGCTGCGTGAATCTTCATTCACCTCCTGCTGGCTTTGGCTCAGCTCCGACCGCAGCTCTGAGTACTCATCCTCCTCCCTGGCAGAGAGAGCAAAGGCAGAAATTAAATCCTCTGAGGAAATGTGCATCTTCATGACACGCATTTCAGACTCCTTAAGCTGAGCAACAGGATCCAATTCACACAAGTGTTTTGTCCAGTCAGTAGAGATGACTTTACACCCTTCATTGCAAAGCAACTGTGCCATGTCCATAACACCCACTTGCAGCTGCCAGTGCCTGGTTTCCATTTCTTTATTCCCAACTTCATTATTTCTCCTGGCCACTGAAGAAGGAAGCAATGGGTGGAACTGAGTGTTAGCAAGGATGTGTGCAAGGACATTCATTGCTCTGCAGTGACTCCCCAGCTGGTAATTCACACAAATCAGCACAAGTGGCTTTGATCCCAAAGTGCTGATTAGAAGTAACTGGTTTTGGTCTGTTTCTCAGTTCAAGGATGTCACCGTCTCATGTGCAAAGCAAGCATGCACATGCTTGTACCTGCACATGTAAATCACAATGTTCTTGGAGACTGGTAGGTTTTTTAATTTCTCCTCCCAAAAGAGAGAGGAACAGATAAGCAAGTATTGCACTGAACTGCTGAAGTTAGTGGAAAAGAAAAAGCCTCAGTTACCTAGGTTTTAATTTATTTGTCAGGCTGGTTCAACTAAAATAACTGAGGACACAGAATACTTTAGCTAAAGCTAATGAGCTTAAAAATTAGGGCTTTTCCCTTCTGTCTCCACACAAAGAGTTCAAAGCACTGGGAAAGAAGATAAGTAAATGAATAATAGCTTTGCTTTAGAACATTTGTAAACACTTTTCTTTTGATCCATTTGCTGATTTGACTCAAATTTTTTTTTTTACTTTTGTAGTGACTGTCTTAACATTAAAGTATCTATTTTAAACACTGGAAAAACAGCAGTTTATCCAGGCGCAGGGCCCCTCTGATAGAAAACAAACAGCCATCATTTTGTTGCTCACTAGATCACATGCAGAGATTAATTTTGCTGCAGATTCAGCAGAAAAGTGTGAGAATGGAACTGTCTGGCTTTGGAAAAAATGAGAAACAGCAAAGACCTATCTGGGGATCTGCATCTGGGAGGGTAATCTGTAATGTTAGGTCTGCTGTGTGTGTGCAACACAGTGACGAGAGCTTCTTGCAGGATTCAGCCTGGAGGTGTGTCTCAATTTGTCAGGGAAAATAGCAGACAAAGTGGCCCATACATACAGGTATCAATGACAGAATTAAAGTCTGCTTTCAGAGCTGCAGAGGTGACAACTTAGAAACCTCAATAAAACTCAAAAAAGGACTTCCAGCTTGCTTGCCAAGCAGGGTTTCCCAAGGTACCAAGACATTATTTCTACCATGCTCTTCTAGCCCTCACATTTGCTTCAGTGCAAAGAAAATGTCACCTTAGCAGAAGCACTTAGTGACCACTATTACTAAACAAAATGCAGGCCAGCTGCTTAACACTGAGATTTACATCAAAGAAAGGTCTTTGAGGTACCATGCAATACCTGTTTAAGACAGTGTTAGAACGGAATAATGAATAGCAGGAGTTTAAACAGCGTAAGGAAGACACATAAACGTCAGCTAATGTTCCATGAACCAGTTTGTTATTAGCCACCAAAAAAGCCACTAGTAATTAGCTTTAAACAAAAACAATTACCAAGCACTCAAACAGTAGTAGTTTTTCATCTGAAGGTAACTGATTTTTTTCATTTATGAAACAATTAGTCCTACATTTTTAAAACCTGAATTACCTCCACAAATGGATAAGAAGCTCTATTGGCCCTAAAGCAACAGCACACACAATAATGATTTCTCATCACTCTTCTTTGGGCTCTTCTTGCATGGATTTTTCTGTTCCAAATACAACACAGCCTCATCTAGCTGGCACTTGTTCTGGGTTTCTCAGTTTAAGTGCCCCTCACTATCTTGAGGCAGTTGAAAAGTATGTCATGTAGCAGGACTCACACCCTTCTGATGACTCAAGCCAGAAGTCAATTTCCAAATGAATTAATGCTTTTAAAATCTGTCCAGAAAGATCAGAAACCCACTTCTGATAAAATGGCAGCCAGGTCCACCACCAGCCCAACTGGGCACAGACTGAGGGCAAGAATAAGGGGGAATTCAAGGGCAGTGATACATCACAAATATAAATTCTGCCTTTAAAACTGATGCTGGCAGTAACAAAAGATTGCTTGAGATTTTCCTTTCCCCAAAACAGAAGGAAGAGTCCTCCAGTGGCACTGGAAATGCAAGGTGCACGACAGCTGACAATGATCAGCCACTGGACTCCTGCCACACCACCCAGAAGGTGAAGGCACTGCAACTTCCTTATTGCTGCCATCAGTGACCGCCTGGTTGTAAAAAGCAGGCTTCTGTTTTGTTATGGGCCCTGATGATCCCACTTGCTGGAATGTCATGGTGACTTGGGGGCAGTTAAAACCAGATCAAGCCATTCTAGACACAGAGGGCATGGGATAAATATTGGAGGAAAAAACCCGTGGTTTTCAGGTACTTCTGCACTAATATCTTTCTTCATGACCAGGTGCAACCAAGGATCAGAGTGCTGCACAGACACTGAGAAAAACTTGTTAAAACACTGAGCAAAATGGCACATTTTTCAGCATCCTTTCACACCACAGAACATTGGCAAGGTGTGCGTTCTGTTCATGGCCGCAAACAGTCAGTAGCTTTGTACTCCAGGTGCCAGCAGTTTTTCATCATTTTACTTAAATAACTATAAAACCCTCTAAGACTGTCAAACAGAAAATACTACAGGTGTGTGTGCACCAAGATTGACTGCACTCTGTGTACAAACACTTGAGGTCCCTCTGAACTAGTTCATTGTGAACAAATAGTGACACGCTTGAGACAGCATGGAAATTAATCACTGAGGGCAAGTGAAGCTGGGCACTGTGTGCTGAACCAACATTACCACACCCACATTGCCACTTGAACTGAATCCAGTATGTGCTTACTTCCACCTAGCCCATATTTAGAAGCTAGAATTAGACCTCCAAGTCACTGTTTAAAAGTGACTGTAAGTGCCATGTGTTATTTCTTGTGATGTCTCTTCACTACCCCTCTTCTCCATTAACTTCCAACACTTCCTAAATGTATTGTCTGAACAAATAATTTTACAGTAATGGGTTATAAGCTTCTTGACAACTGTTTCAAGTAATCCTTAGCAGGCACCAACACTGAACAGAGTATATTTCTGTCTGGTATTGTTATAGCTGCACACTATTTTTAGAATTGCAGAGATGTACCCAAACAGCCACTGGTTTAGAGCTAAAAGCAATTAGACATCTCTCTTTTCTTTTTCTTGAACCTCAATCTGACATCTAAGAAAAACTGTCAGTCACATGCTGAAGTTACAGTTGATTTTGACAGCCAAAGAAATGATTAAGAAAAAAAGAGTCAAGTTTGAATGAATCTAAGGCAATACTAAAAACTTCTGAAGACAGAAATATTCACCCTAAATGTAGACATAATTACATTTTAGTACCCTACTGTATAATTTCTAAATGCTTTTCGTGCTTCAGAGTTACTGGGTATACCCTTTATGTCCAAGTATTTACAATATAACTCTGACTGGGAAGATCCATTTGATTGGTTTTCCTATCTTCTAAGTTGTACACACTTTGAGAGAAAATTGCAGTAGGCATGCACCTTGTCAAAGGACAGAGAACCTTGGCAACACAGAGGCTCATATACTTGCACGTGAGTATTTGAGTATTGGAACTCACTTTTTTCACCTTTTTTTTTTTTTTTTTGAGGTGCTTCCAAACCAGCTGGGCTATCCAGTGCACCAGCAGTAGGGAGATGAGACAATTGCAGATGAATGCTGGCTTGCTACCCCCAAGCATGGTGAAGTAATTTTCCTCTGGGAATGCTGGAAGTATGTAATGCAAGAGCTGCAGCTAAATTCATGGGGCCACACACATGGAAAACTTGTTGTACCCAAGAAATGGCTAGCAAACCTAGAAAAATCCAGTAAACTTCTAAAAATATTCCTGTAACACTACTGCTACTGGGATCAGCATATCAGACACACCTGGGAAGAGACACATACACTGACATGTGACTTAAGTTCTCTCCTTTCCCAAAAAAGCTGTGGCTGCCCCATTCCTGGAAGCATCCAAGGCCAAGCTGGACAGGGCCCTGAGCCACCTGGTCTTGCGGAAAGTGTCCCTCCCCATGGCAGGGGGCTGGAACTAGATGGTCTTTAAAGTACCTTCCAACCCAAACCATGCCATGATTCTAGAGCTGGCATTACTAAGCCACATTACACTTCTAAATGCTGACACTGCAAAGGCAGAAAACCCCCAACATACCAAAAACCAGAGACAAAAGTTCTCAGAATGGAGAATATTAACCAACTTATACAGCCTGCCAACACTCCTCCTAAAACTGTTGCAACATCTTATTTAGATTTAAACACGGTATCTGCTTACTTTCTGTCCTACTTTCTGAGGGTACTGTTCACATTCACACAAAGATAATACAATTTAAAGAGGATAATCAAATACCTTCCATGAAATAACTGGTTTCTTCTAATTGTTTCCAAAATATTTTTGGGTTTAAGAACTATAAAGAATGTCATAGTGATGCCATGATGATTTTTTACCTTTTCTTTTATACCCCTTTTATACCTTTTTTCCAACTTCTGTATTCTCAGTGCTTTTTGCCTACATTCTTGGACTTGTTTGTTCAGCTAGGAGACTGAACACTTTAGAAGCTTCGTAGCTAGAGATCAGTGTGCCCCAGACCCCAAGGTCCTCTCCAGAACACATTTTGTAAACTGAGATAGAACTATCCAGGGGAAGGTTCCTTGGGGGGGGGGAGCTCATTTGAGCCTCTCATTGGGGAATCTTTGATAGATCTGCTAATTAGTAAAACCTATAATGTTATTCCAGATCTTTTGTGTGGTAGGCATTGCGGTGGGCATTGAGGTGCATTTGACCTGGACGTGTGCACCTAAGGGTCCTTATAATAAATACCAAGGTAAAATCCCTTTTTCCCTTCTACCTGTGTTTGACTCTTGATTTTAAGACCAGGAAAAGGCATCAATAGAGTAGAGGTACATGAAGCTACATGTTAATTTATTTTTACAATCTAAAATCAATATGTGAAAAAACTCAAGAGTTGCTGTATCAGCACTGGGGAAACATTCATCTGTTATGCAATTAATGTAAACTCTGCTTCCAGAAAGACAGCCCAAATTTTGTGACAAGTAAAGCCTCTGCTCAGTACTACCTGCAGGTTTCAAAGAGACAAATCAAAATTAAAATCCTTCTGTTTTAGAGGAAAGTATAATTGCTGAGGCTCCAGCAGGGCCATGCTCCCAGAACACTTTCTCTTAGGACTGTTCTGTTCGAGCTCCCGGCATCAACAGTCCCCAGAGCCAAAGGTGGAGTGCTGTGAGTCACAGCTGTTCCAGCAAGGACAGCAACTGCACCGGCCTTGCTCTGTGGGATGCACAGACAGCTTCTCAAGAATGACACGTGGATCTCAGACTGGATTCACAGAAAGTGGTACATCAGTTTTCCTTCTTTCACTTGGCTTTACAAACCCCGTGGAATCCCTTCAGCTGCCATTTTTAGGATGGATATTACTTCTCTGTTCCCCAAACACCAAATTATTGGCCTGCCAAAGAAAACAAGCTATTTCCATCATTGAAGGAAATAAAAAGAGCCACTAACTTAACAAACAGGTTTTGTTTTTATTAATAAAACCAAAACAAATAAAACCAGATGAGACATTCCAGCTGTCTGAGCAAAACAAGCTCTCATATGACTGAATTAAACTGGAGGGGCATGACAGTGGTGTGGCACCTGTTGCAGAAGTATTTTTCTAATGCCTTTAAAGGCCAGAACCCCCCCAAAAGGACAGAAAAATTGCATTTTTCATGAGAAGCAACATGTACATCTCATCAGGCTTGGTTTTCACACCTCACCTTCCTGTGCATCTTGCAGCTGACTCATTTATGGACATGGTTAAACATTCAGAGCATCCACCTGATTCCAGTATTTTGTAATTGAACACCACTTGGCATTTGCTTTGCCACGAGGACTCCAAACACACCATTTTTATGAATTCTGTGCAATATTTTTCTTAAATGTCATAGAGCTTTTCTGTCACTCAAGGAAAAAAAACAATCAGTGCAGCTCTCATGCTTTCTCAGATTTTGCTTTTCAACTGGTCTTTTCAAAAGACAAATGAAAAGTTTGTCTGCAGAGGTGTCAAGCATAAATGAACAAGGGAGTCATTGGGATTTTTTTCAGAGAAGTACTACCAGCAGAGAAAATACCTGAAAAATCTCACCACGACCATGGTTATGATCATCTCATAGGCAACAATATTTATGTTCTTAAATAACATGAACATGTGATTCTAACACTCCTTTAGTAGTGATAAATATATGTGATGATATTCCCTCTTATTTATGGTACACCAGTCTTCTTTTTGCATACTAATATTTTCATGAAAGATTAAGTGAGTAGTAGCAACAACATTGCCTTGTGCTAGCAGAAATATTTACAAGGAAGAAGAAATGAAGCAATTACCAAAAAAAGTGCAGCTAACAGATAAAGGAAAACCGAAAATTGGCTACATGGCTAGCGCACCATATTAACATTACCCACAAATGCATCAAATCTATCTTGATATTGTCTAGAAAATCCACTGATTCTGGCATATAGTTGCATCCTCACTAGATAAACTTTTAAGAAATTCCTTCTGCATTCTAGTCCAAGTTTTCTACATTGAAAATAATATGTAAAAAAAACAAGTGAGGAAAAATGTTTCCGTGGAGTCAAATGTAAAGTCTGTTTTAACACAGTTACAACCTGGTGTAATATCCCAAACTTTGCTGCTCCAGAAACAGGCAACAACATCATTTGTACCATTGTGTTTTGTCAAAAAAGTCAGCACAAGAAGAGGCAAAACCTATTGACATCTATTTGAGCTATATCTCTCCCACAAATGATTTCATTTAGGTGATCTACTGGAGGCCACAAAATAAAGTTAAAAGCAGAGGTTCAGGTCGGGTGTCTTCACCTTCCTTTACACACCACTGCTGTCACTTACATGGCACCCTGGCACATTACAAAAGAGAATATTTAGATGTCACAGTGCATGTTTTGCAGTGCTTGTCAGGTTTTGCAAAGTGTAGCTTTGCCAGAGAGAACGTAGCACTTCTCGGGTGCTTGGGATGATACGCTGCAGAGCACACACCTTAATTAAGGGCAGCTATTTAGTACCTGTCATGACAAGCCTTAAAGTCGTCATCGTATTACATTTAGAGTATAATTCACACCATGTCTTGCACCAGTCTCGCCCTGGCCCAGAATTTCCAGGAAGCTGCTGTACCTTATTGTTGCTCCCTGCAGTCGATTGATTTTCTTGTTGAGCTCCGCAATGATGCTGTGCAGCTCCGTGATCCGCTCCTCGTAGCGCAGCGTTGTTCGCTCCTGCACATCTTCATGCTCTCTCATCAAGTGGGACTGCTCACACTGAAGCAGAGAAGGAAGAAAACAGAAAGGGCATTATGGACAACAACAGGGGGATCTGGCACGAGGCACAAGTGTGCAGCACTATCATCTTCTTACTCACCAAACCAACAATGCCTTAGCAAGAGAAAAGGACAGATGCAAAACACCGACAGGTACACAAAGGTAGATAGTTACATAGTTGAGGAACTGACAGACTATGCAGTGTACTTTTATTATTTTGTCTGTCTTCCTAAAGAGCAGAAGTTGCTGTTGCTGCTTGAAAAAAACCCACCAGTTGCATCTCAAAATAGCTATAAATATACAATCTTTGAATCCTAGGATCTTCCCAATGTGGTCTGAATTAGAACAAATCCTATAGCAGAAACCACACTATTATAAAGTAATCACAGTTTGAGGTTGTAACTTCTTCTCTAGTGTAAGTTACCACTTTTACTAACCCTTAGAGATAATACAGCTTATTTTTATTATGTTCATACTCTCCAAAAAATCTTATGATTTGAACAATTACAGAGCTACATGACTGCTTGTTATTTATACATGTCACAAAATCCTTTTTCCTTCCCACAGATTTTTAAATGTAGTCTCCCTGGCTTACTCTTCAGGCCAGCAAACAGTCTATTTCAATTACAGCAAACCATTACAAACCACTGCAATTACAAACCAGCAGTGCATGCTGATTGAAGTTTGCTTGGCAGTGGCTGGCAAGAGAAAGGCTTCTAACATTTTGCTTCTGACCCCCTTCAGTCAAGCCTCCTTGCAATCACACAATGCTGAGTACTATGCTGTCAAAAAAAGAAAATTCACAAGCCATTTAAGAGTATAAAACCCACATTCCTTAAATGATGACATGCAATGTAGATTCCTAGCATTTCTAAGGGCCAAAATTGATGGTAATGTTGGAGGTCCTCCAAAATTCCTGAATCAACCCCTTTTTTTCAAATCAAGTAAACACTCTAATACAAGCTAACTCCCTAAACCCTTTGCCACAAATAATAATAATATACCCAAAGTAGTAGATGTGCCAGAATTTTCATAATTTGCTCCCATATTTTTGGCCGCTTCCATTCACAGCTTGAGAACATCATCTACATAAAAGACTGCTTGAAAACTAAAATTTACATTGAGCTTCAATAACATTTTTATTTTGAACTTTAAATACAATTTATTCCACAGTTTTTAACTTCCATGAATATGCACACTGAGAAGTAGCCCAGACATCAGAGTACTCTTCCACAGACTACAACAAAATAGTTTCTACCATCTGCTGTAGTAAAAACCACTTTCACCTACACTAAGAAAAACAGATCATATCATCACACTGCAGAGGAGAGCAAACGGACACATTTCAGAAGACTGATAATGTTCACCGCACTTGTAAGACTTCATGTTGGCAACTGATACGGCTGTACATGTATATTACAATGACTCTTTGTTATAGGATCATTCCACAACTTATTTCTCACATTTCCACATCTTTATCTTTCTGAAGAACTACCATAGCTTTCAAAGTGCAGAAATAACACAGAGAAAATGCTTCACAAAAGCTCTAGAGCAGATTTAGGGGCAATAAAGAGTTGCTTCTTCAGCCTTTCTAAACCTAAATTTCCTCTGATACACATATATGCCCACAAACGCTACCTCAGCATTATCCAGATCAATCTGTTATGTGCACTGGTGGGTTTTTTAAACCAAAGGGATGTTTCAGATAGAGTGTATAGTAATTGTTTCCAGACAATAAATAAAACCTCTATCACAACGATTTTTGTCTTTCTAAGCTATCCACTGAAAAGCAGAATTTGTTTATCTTGACTGAAGATATATGGTCTTTTGCTAATGGATCTCAGCCACATTACGACTTAATTTCTGTTTTCTCCAGCCATTTCTCAGTCATCATTTTTCAGGATAACATCATTCAGTGACAGATGTACTTTGTGAACAACCAGCAGTCTGGCAATATAAGACAACAGCTTCACATTTGATTTTTTAAAAGAGCTCTTGAATTATCTTAGGTAAAAGCAACTGGAAAAGGCCAAAAGGAAACCTCTGTGAAAGAAAGGGCATGATGCTAAGGACTGCTCTCTCTTGGAGGAGGGGAACAGTATTACATCTCCTACATTCTGGTTATCCATGACAAGCCTCAAGTGAAAATGGCAAAAGCATCCAAGCAATGGAAGCATGATTCAATATGAATCCGAAAATGCAGCAATGGAAAATTCTTCTGGTTATTCAGGATTGCTCTTTATTATAGAACATTTATCTGAAAATTTAAAAAGGAATAGAAACAAATGCATGTTTTCCTACCCACTGCTGAAGTTTTTCTCTGGGATACTGTGACTGTTCACCATCCTCCTCAGTTTCTTTATGCTTTGAGTCTCAGAACAGCGATCTACCACCAATCCCTACTTCCTTCCAAGGTGTACACACTCAGCTCTTACAATTTATTTGCATGTCAGTCACACAATAAATACCTTATACCCTTTTCCTCATCTCTCTTTCAGCCTCATACTTCAGAGCTTCAGCCTCAAAACCCTTAAGAGGTCTAATTCTATGAGAAAGCAAACACAGGGATAACCTACTGAGAGGCTGCAAAAGATGAGCAATTAATTGTTGGGGTCAGGAGAGAAGTTTCCAGCACAGTTCTCACTCTAAGCTGAGAACTCTTGGCTGGTTTTTGGTACAGATTAAAAAGGTTATTTCATTTACAATATAAATTAACAATGGTTCGAAACACCACTGTCTGATCCCTTGATGCTGGGAAACAACAATAAGAGCAAGAAGTGTATGAGGGAGAAGGAGGATAAGAGAAAACATTTTAATTCAAGCTTATTGTCTGAACAGATGATTCTATTGCCTGTTAATGTACACAAATTCCTAGCGAAAGAAACACTAACAATGTGTTAAATTATTTTAACCTTTATATTAAATTTGAAGTGTTCAATCAGAGCACAAAAAAAAAAGACCTACTGGCAGCAGTGCTCATTAAGAGATGCCCCAGTGCCTCAGGTCCTGCAGAGACAAACACTGACTGTGGTGTTACTCACGAAGAACACAAGTCATCACCTGAACAAGCCGCAGTCATAAACCTGTCTAACAGGATTACAGAAGCTAAAAACCTTTGCTCAACTAATACAGTGTTTTAATTTGAGGGGAGTGGCAGATTTAAAAATGGCAATCCATTAATCTAAATTTAAGTATAAAAACAAGTCTATTGTGCTAAATTCTCAATCACAAAAGCATGCATGGTCAGAATTAATTGTTCTGTGGTACGTTCTATACTTAATGTGGAAGATGTATATAAGCACACAGAATTAATCCATGTCAGACAGAGACATCACACAGCAGAACAAGTAATTTCAACGTTCATCTGAACACCACACATTTCTACTTCAAGTTTCTCTGTTAAATGAGAAACTGAAGCCTTCCTGTGAAGTTCACATGTTCTTACATGTCTACAGAGAGTGTTGCTTCTGTTCTTGTATGTCTACAGAGCGTTGGTTTTACTCGTCTCTTAAACTCTGCTGTTGCTCCCTATATTCTGAATGATCAAGAGGATGGCAAAGAATTATTACTGCAGTAATGAGACTTACTACTGTGACACAGGATTAAGAACAATACAGCATATTCTTTGTCTAGAGCTATTATAAAAATCCAAAATAACAATGACTAAGCACAAAGAATGAGAGAGCAGGACAATCTTGTGAAAGGAGATGAAATTATAGGAAAAATATAGTACGTGAATGATCTCTTCTTGCTGTATTTGCTGAAACATTCAGCATGTTATTAAATCCCATGCTCAATCACAAAACTGCAGCATTCAATGTCACAGAATATCGGAAATGCCAAGAATGTTGACGGATTAGAAAGAAGATTATATAAATCCATGGAGGATAGGACCATAGAGGACTATAAAACACGATGTGGCCTCCTGCTCACAGATGTTGGCGGAAAGGTGGTGGAGTACGAAGGAGGACAATTCTCTATGTGCAGTTCTTATGCTCTCCCTTCAGACTCCCACTGTTTATCAAAGCCAGGATGCTGTGCCACATAGAGCCAGTAGAAAGCACTACAATTCTCATAATCACAGAAACACTTCTGGAAGAAGACATTAGTTGTGGTTGACCAGTGTTTTACAGCAAATTTCATTCGAGAGATCACTTTACTGCCAAATTGTACGCTGACAAAACACAGAGATCTGCTGTGTTACTGAAAAATAAAAGCATGTAGAGAAATGCTATAGCTGGTCTCCAGAGGCTGCAGATTTGGAAGTGAGTATGCTACAACAACCACTAATCAATTACATCCCAAATCTTAAGCCCAGGCTGTCCAACTAGCTTTCTTCACCATTTGTCATCTATTACTTGAGCTGTGGTTCCCCAAATCATCTCCACTCTGCTAATCACTAATCCTTTCTTCCAAATGCCTCACACGTCTCATGAAATGATGGGAGAGGTATTACCAAAGATGCATTTTAAGAGCTATTTGTTCCAGAGAGCATTTGCTACATCACCTAAAATTAAACGTGCTGCCTTTTTAAGTGCAGTCTCCAGACGCAGAACAGAGATTTAATACTGATCCACTAGCATCTGAATATGGTTATACAGAACCCCAAACACCTCCTATTTAATTTATGCCTCCTGAACCTCTGATTCACATTAGACAGAGGCTGTAGAGGAAAGAATAATGAACGAATCTCTGTGGAATGGGAAGAAAAGTCCAAAAACTTATGTTAAATGGCACCTCTACTTGGAAGTGATGCAGTCAGAAAAAGAAGACAAGGTGCAGTGGCTTCACCAGTGTATGTCTCAGTACTCAAACACTGCCAACACACTCAATATATTAGTTGTGTTTGTTTAATGGTTGAAATTCCGTAAGAAAGATCTGTGTTTTATTTAATACACACTAAATTCTATCCTCTTGAGGGCTTTAGAAAAAATTAACTGAAAACAGATAAATCAGTAATCCTTTTTAGAAACTGTTCATTAAAAAATACATATTGTTTATCTGAAATCTAGCTACCACCCTGCCTTTCAGATACTCCAGTTTTGTGCTCTTCACAGGTCAGATGGCAGTAATCACTATGTTTGTGCTCACACAGCTCAGTATCAAGTAAAAACCCCCAGCATTACAAACTGAGCACTATATACGCTTGCATCATTGGTAACCCATCAAAGGAAACACCAAACAATCTTGTGCTAACAGAGTACACGTTAATTTGGATTAAGTACTGATCCTTAATCCCAGTCACCAGCAATGTAGATCCGCCACTGTATGGGAGCACCTATAGGGCACTCTTCACTGGCTTAGAGATAATATATGTATTTTTAAATAAAGACCCAGAAAAAAAATAAAACACTAACAAAAACCTGTGGTTAGCACCAGACCCTCCAGAGTTATAGATAACAACAAAGTCAGTGCAGTCATGCAGCATGATGTGGATCATTTGGATACAGTGAATCCATGTGGGAGTTTAAAGATTGCCAAATGCAGCCTCATATCAAACTGTAAGCCAGAAAGAGGACTCTATCCCAAGAATGCCATAGAAATTAGAAAAGGCTCTCAGGATTATAGCTGATAAACCATGTTACCTCCCAGTGTGGCTCTGGCTCACATATTGAGAGGAATAAAAACACAAAAGTGATTTTTATTTCTGGATGTTACATTGATGGTCTGCAATAACAGTATCACTTACAAGACCACAGACCTTAAAAGGCAGCTGAAAAAACCATTAGGGAATTCAGGCAAAGGTGAAAATAAGGGAGGACTGAAGAAAGAGCCTGAAAATTGAGACTTCTACATTTGGCTTGAGTTTAAGTAACACAGATAAAAGGTCTCATCAAAATGCACCAAATATTGAAAACTCTAAATCTGCAAAATCACAGAATGGCCACAGCTGACATGGACCCCTGCAAGTTACTCACTCAGTCCCCTACCCAACCCCAGACCAGGTCCAGGTGCCTTGAGTACTTCCAAGGTTGGAGACTGTACAACTTCTCTGAGCAACAAATAAGGTGCCATACTTTACAGGCCAAATTGCTTTGATTATCTCTAGCCAAGTATTTTGAATTAGTTTTGAAATTTTAACTACTTATAAAAGGTATTTGATACAATGACAGTATCTGAAAACAAAGGCCTTTTATAGAAGAGAGAAATATTAAGAACAATAGTTCAATTTTCCATGTTTGCATTTGCCTCTCTGTAAGACCTGTGAAAGCATCAGAGTTCTGACTTTATTGTTGTTTAACCCCTTGGCTTTCCACTGGCTGTATTTTCCACAATTCCAACTGCCTTACTGGAAGCTAGACTGAGATAATAAGTAATTTCTTACATAACAGCAAAGCACTGAAAATTAGCAATAACTTTTGATCACTGTTAATTTGTGCAGTGTTTAAATATGACCCAGGAGTGCAAGGCTCTGCAACCAGTTACCCAATCCGCTGACAGCATGTTGTAATTCTTATATTCTACAATATTTCAAAGCACTTGTTGCTTATATTGACTTCAAACCAAAATTAATCTAATTAATTCTTGGGGTTTTGCTTTAGAAGAATGTCTTCGACACATAAAAGTTATAATCCATGGCAACTATGTGTCATACAGTCTTAAAATTCTTTTGACTTGTGACATTGTTGAGTATTTTATTCTCTCTCTGAGGAACATGGACTACACAAAACCAAGGACCATCTTCAAATAGTCCTACTACTGTTGCCCACCTGTGCTTTTGCCAATTTCTTTTCCAACAGGTCACGCTCCTTTTCTGTTTGTTGTAGACGCTTATTAAGCTCCACGATGTCTCCCTTTAACGAAGCCAGGGCTGCTAAATGAAGCTGGACAACAAAAAGGAAAGAAACAAATTAACTAAGTCACAAGCCATGTAGCACTAGTGGTTCAGAGAAAAGACGGCATAGGACAGCAGCTATAGTAATGATGGATTTCTGTAGCAGTTAATAGGAACGTTAGTAGAACGAAGTCTAAAAGAAATCCATATGCAACTAAAAATTTAACTACTAATTTTACCATTAATTTTTCTCTCCAGGCAGCACACATTCCTTCACCATATCCTTTATAAGGATAAATACAATGAGGAATAATTCAGCTAGAAATGTGTAGATTAGTTCTAACACTAGTTTATTAAGAGGTAGCCTGAGTCTTGCTCTATAAAACATTACATTAAATGCTGACTAAGATTTGCATTATAGAATGAGGTGTACCACATTTTGATGCCTTTAGACATACAGAGGTTATCAGTTTGGTGAAAGTGGGTAACTCCATGCACAGGATTTGGTTTTATTTTGCAGCCAATGCTTACTCCACCGTGAGCTACTCTTCTGCAGTTGTTGTTCTCCTCAGTCCCATGCCAGTGAGTTTCAGTGATTCTTATCTAATAACCCACACATGAAGAACTCGAACTGTTTTTCTTTCTGTAGTATATCCTTTTGATGAAAGATACTTTCTACACTTAACTGATAGCATGTGGAACTATGTATCAGGCTAGGATAACTCACGACATTGAAATTAGGTTAGCTACACAACTTAGAAACCAAGAACAGTTCTTAAAAGAATTTTAATTTTTCACACTTTCTTCTTGTCCTTAAATATCCTATTCATCGTTTCACTAAAGGCATCAGCCAGAATTCAACACTAAGTACTGACAACTGCAACTGAAAAGTCCAGGAGGAAAACCAGTCACTAGCACTGAAGTCTTTCTTTGTAGTAGTAAAGAAACAGCTTCAAGTTATATTGGGTATGAAAACAGAAGTGACCTTTCACACTAGACCAAGCAACACAGCAAACACTGCTGCTGCCAAGATTCAGGCTGAAATAAAAACCCTGCCTCTAATCCTCCACCCACTTACAGTCCCTCACTCTGATATTCTATTGGGCGGGTCACCTATATAAATTCTACCTTTACAGTACTGGAAGCCAGAAAAACCATGTTTTCCCATAGTGATGTGTGAGAGCAGCTGCCTGACAGCAGAGAGACCAGATCATCTGGCAACAGCTTCTTCACATACAGTATTCCCACTGTTAATAAAAAAAATTCTGCCTTCAAGACAGAAAAGATAAATTTTAAAAGATATTTGGATGTGAATTCTGCCTTTTTAAATGCTGCTTAACTAGTTATTCCCTGGGCATCCTCATTTGTGAGTTCAGTTGACAGTATTTTTTATTAAGTCAGCTACAAAAATACCTTGCACACATGCAGTTATTTTTTCCAGTACAAATAAACACATGCACAACTATACATTGCAGAACATTTAAGATTGTCAAAGCAGCCTTAATTTTTCATGTAAAAACATGAAAAATTCTGGCTTGCTATGGGCATATCCTACACAGCTTCTATGAAGTATATACACTGAAACCTCTTAAAACCCAGAAACATTCTAAATACCTTTAAGTATTTTTGGCCCTCAGCAGAAGGCCTTCCTTCCTACCACAGGAAACTATGCACTCCATTTACAGTGTGGAGAAAAAAGAACCAGACCAATTGTACCAATCTGCTCATAACTTGTTTCCAATTTGCAGGAAAGCTGGTGAATTTTTAAGCCACTGCTTCACCTTGTTCCTGTAACAGTGGAATTATTGCAATGAAGGTCACAAGTTTGTTCACCAGAATGTGCATCCTTCAAACAGTACATGAAAAATGGCTACAATTCTCCAAATTGAATAAAACAATGCTACATAGTCAAGTATCATTCCCTTTCATACACTGTAATTAAATGATCACCAGCTGTGGTTTTGATTAAATTCAAGACTAACAATGTCCATACACATGGCCTCGTAACATAAAAGGACAACATTAATTTGAAAATCTCAATGAAAAACAACTTGTTCTCTGAACAGTGGAATTAACGAGGCAGACTTCCAATGGATTTGTCTTTGTCCTCTTCACCCTCTGCAGTCACTGCAACCTGGGTAACAAACAACGTGAATGGTGCCTGGTTTTACAGCAACCCTGCTGCCTGGCGTGGCAGCCTCTGCCAAGCACGGGGATCCTGAATCCACCGATGTGTTCAATACTGCTTCTCTCTTGTCCAAGTAACCACAGCATGGCTTTATTAATGACAAGGAAAGCTTGTTGCATCTTTCACCATCCAAAATTATCATTTCATTAATTGGACTGTTTCAGTTTCCATGTGCTAAAAAAAGAAATTTACTGAAAGGGCGGACTAGGCAAAAGGCAACTGTCATAACAGAGGAGGGCTACTTGACATACTCTACTTTGAAGTGCAAGTAATGTTTCCAGCTACTACTGCAATACAAAAGGTTAACACAGCCAGTGTAGTTGTGTATTCTTGGCAGAGTCAAGCTCTCCTCCAGAATTAATTTAAAAGGTGTTACAAACTATTGTTGCACTTTTCCTTAAGGTGTGAGTGTTCCCACAGACCATGCTTCCTAGTGCACTTGTTTATCACAAGGGAGGTGGGAACTGGAACATGGATCTTTGGATGTTGCTGGAACTCATAAAAGGAAATATCTGAGCGAAGAGCTACAGTCCATGCAGAAGTCATTTGGGCGGGCGGGGGGGGAGGAGAGGGAGAAATTAATGTTTAAAAGTCAAGTTTAATCATCCACACTATTAAAGTGGGAAAGACTCCACTTAAAAATCTCAACCAGCAAGTCCCCCACAACTCTAACTCTGCAGCACTGAACTGCTACAGGATGGTGACAAATGAGAAAGAGAGAATGGGGGAAAGAGAGAAAACACACGGCATACTGTTTTTCTCTCCTCAGCAAACAGTGGCAGATAAGGCAGAATCACTATGACTAACATTCATGCCAGACATTTATAGTTCAAGGTGGGCTGCCTCTTAAATGACACGAGATTATGAAACAGATCAAAAACTCAGCAGTGTGCAAAATTAACACAGACAGCACAAATATTCCCACAAGACAGTGGTCTGAACCTTTAAGCAATAGACTGCAGAGAGACCTACTTCATACAGAGAAAACAGTCAATTGACAAAGCCTGTGTTATTCATAAACTTTGTATTGATCCAATACAGCTACTTGAATTCCACCAAGAAAGAAACCACTGTTGTGATGCTGATGCACCCAAACTGTCCAACAGGACACACACGGTCAACATGTGAGAACAAACATAAAGATCAGACTAGCCAACCAATATGCTTCTCTACCATCATCCAAGAAAATTAGAAAATACATTAGATGCATGGTATAAAAAATTAGTTACCTATCTTAACTTAGAAGCTACAATTTCCTTGAATTTTTATTGCCGTAACAACAGCAGGTTGCATTACTGAAATGTATACACACCACGTGTTATACTCAATATTATCCTGTCAGGTTTTTATCTATTCAATTTTATATATTAAATATACAGTAACAATTATTTATTATTATTAAGATATTATTAATATAAAATTTAAAAATGGCATAGTATGCTCTTGTTAAAATGCAAACCAATGTACAGCTAAGTTTTTAAAGGTACCATAATTATAAAAACAGAAGAACAAGCTTAGGAAAAGCAACTTCCTGACCTCTGATCAAGCCTCCTTTATGAGTGCAGTTTCTTCTCATTATCCACCTGTTCTAGTAGCATTTCATACAATACTGCAGAAGTGATTTGTGATGCATATTTTGAAGACTGCTTTTGGTGCTGTGAAATATTCTATGCAGGTACAATTAGGAACAACATTTATGGGCAGTCGGGTTTCTGAAGAATTTTGTGGGAAACAAATACAGAAGTGGATGGGACAGTGAGACAAATGCCAAGGAAGCAGGTGACTACTGTACTGTTGTACACACTGCTGGAAATGTTCTGAGGCCAAGAACAAACCAAGAGAAAGACACAGAGAGCAATGAAGGAGGGTGCTGAAAAAGTAAGGTTAAAGCCCTGAAAAGCAGTGAAATTACTATTATACCCAGCATTTTTCCCAGCCGTTGTGAAATGTGATCCCCACCACTAAATCTGATCCACATTTTTCATTCCCTCAGCCTGGAACCAGGCTAATTAAACCGTATTGCTAAAACCAGTTGTACTCACTGCACATGTTTGCTATTTTCAACAGAGAAATCAAAAGAAGGAACTATGCACATAATTTTCTGTGAAACTAAAGTACTAATCTTATCTTTATCCTCTTTTTTCCTGTATTCGTCAGCCACGGTACTGCTCCGCACCGGTTTCGGAACAGATGTTCAGAAAAGTAATCTGTGACATAACCAGGGACCCATAAAATCATACCAAACTATATACCAATACAAAGCAGCCAAACACCAAAAGACCAATTAATTTGTTCTCTGTGTGTCCTCTGTAGCTGATCAGTAAAGCCCTACCATGGGAGAAGGATCAGAGATGGGCCAGGGTGATGTGTCCATGAAGCTCAGGAAGAATGTGGCTGGGTGGGACTGATCACAGCTGTTGCAAAAAAGCTGGCTTGATCTCAACACCAAGAGGACCTGAGCATGGGTTTTGCTTTACATAAACAGCTATCACCAGCTGAGAGAATCAGCTGGTGTGTATTGGTCCCCAAGCTCATTAAGAGTGCAAATGTCTCCCTGAGTTAGCCAGGCCAGTGTGGGGTACCTATATACACAGCTCAGCCCAAAATAAAAACCGTAAAAACATAATCAACTGACAGAATTTCAAAGAGAGTAATAAGCTTGAGCCAGTTTCAATTCACACATTTAATCCTCACAAGGCCAGGGATGCCCAGGGTGGTGATGGCAATTACATAAGATAGAGGCTGGGAACCACGCTGGTGCTGTGATTGAGCTGTGCACTGCAATTGCTCTCTTCTGCTGTGTGTGACTTGTATCTGCATTGTGTTATCACTGTGTTTTGCGTCATGATGCTAAAACAGAAATCCCATGTACCATCAACTACCTTCAAATAAACATGTGGACTGTCTAAAAGAACCCCATCAGAGAGTACTGGGCTCTGACATTCTCTCCTCTTTTTTTATTTCCCACTGGCATTTGGCATAGTTTAGTGTAATTAATCCACAATATGGATATTTTCTGTGTATTGCATCTACTTAATGACAGGCAGTACACATAAAAACATCTGATTAAATACTAAGAATGTTGCCTCTTCTCTGAAAACTTTCCAATTTTTTTGTTATCAAATTACACTGGACACCACACTGGATTTGAAAACCCAAGCTGCTTTGTAACATGAGAGATGGTAGGTGTAGAGAACAACATGGAAAATACAGTCAGAACTCCAGCTAACAGTGCAGAACGGGCAAAACAGCAAATGTCTACCCACTGTATTTTCTGACACCTTTCCTCTTCAAGGGAAAGAGGGATTGCAGTCAAGGAATGAAAAGGCTAGTAATGTAAGTTCATAGTGAAAAACACATCTTAAGATGCAGAACAGCAATCTCAGGGCTGTGGTTGTGCTGTGGATTGCTAACTTTCATAAATGGCAGTACAGAACAGTATTGGGGCTGGTGCAGGGAAGGCACAGACGAGGCTGGCACTTACCTGCTGAGGTGAATGAGAACCTTTCATGCTAAGGCATGGCAGATATATTGAGGACATATGAACAAGTTACAGAGGAAAAAATTACACTGAACAGTAAGTGTGAAAGAAATCACGGCACTGGTTCACACAACCAGGAAAAAAACCCAAACAAAACGAAACAAAGAAAAGTCGAGGCAAAGCTTAAAAACCTTTCTAAGAGAGAAGTTAAAGATATGAAACTCATGTTACAGACATTTGTTATAGCTAAAACTCCAAGGCATTGTCAAGTTTACATTTCATCAGGAGCAGAGATCAGCACTACTTACAAACAACACGTACCTAAAGTGATCGTTACATAAATGTGTAGCTACTCTCAACCATTTTTCTTCTCTGTCTTATACAATATTCATGCCACCTGCTTTCTAACCATGGTCCATAAAAGGTGCATTTTCTATGGTCCAAGTGATGAAATAAATGTAATCAAAATCCGTTTCTGTGAATTTACTGACAAAATAGAAGGGAAAAACATAAAAGAACAACCATATCCCAGAAACAGTGACATGACAGATTGATATTCCCCAAATGTTTTCAGTTGTATGATCTCTAGAGTGCAGCCCTGAAATACCACAGTCAACAGCCCTATAAGTAATTCCCCAAGACAAAATCAAAATTACTAAAAAAAGTGGTACCACTGAATTGCTGGATATGCCTACAAATACGCCCTAAAACTTTATGTCTGAAACAACTTTTACATACTAATAAAAAGCTTACAAATTTTCAAAGTGACATACAAAATGGACATTTTGTGACTGTGCTTCTGAAGCAATTATTGTCATATTAAACATTAGACAGTTACTTCATATTCTTGTGCAATACTAAACAAATAATGTGCCAACACTAGCCAGGATGGAGCCATTCAAATTCTAGAAAAACAAAGACCAAATTTTTGTAAGACACAGTTATAATTCGAAAAATCTGCAGAAGATGTTTTCAATCTGTTTGTAATATTTCTAAACAATTTCAACTGAAGTTGCTTGTTTGTTTTTTTTTTTTTAACTGAAAATTAACATTTGTAGGCACTTGTGAATATTTTGAAATCTTTCTTAAAACAAACCAAAAACTATTCCAACTTCATCAAAGTAAAAAAAATGCTTCATAAAGAAAATACACTAAAGATTGGTTAAAAAATACACAGAAGAAGTAAACTAATGCTATTCTGGTAAGCAGGATAAGTATTAGAACATGTTAAAGGAAGTAATCATGGAAAATTTTCCTTTGAAAAATGCATCTGGCAATTCATACTTGATGAATGGACCATGGTGCTAATTGTACTTCTGAGTATGCCCAAGGCCTAGACTAATGGCTCTACTTCTATTAAAACAGATGTTTACACTATCATGGAAAAGAAAATTTGAGGTGACATAAGAAAAAAAGCCAAATACTGAGACCTAAAAATAACAAAAGGAGACAAACACCTGAATCTGGGGACTGAACAAAACAACTACATGTTGGGAAGTTCACTTGTTTGGGATTCTTAAGAACCTTACCTGAGGCACTGCAGGGCAGCCCACATGTCCACACTCAACTGGCATTTACACTGTGCAGGAAAGGTCAGCCTTGCTTTTACCTTCCAGAGGAGGAACCTGCTGCTATTCCCACTCCCAGTGAGGGAGCAAAGCAACAGTAATGCAGGGTATGAAAACGGGGTCGTGGGAAGACCAAGCTTAGAACAAAATACTGTCTTCATTTCTCAACATACCATCTGCAATCACAACCTTTCTTTAACTAAAAATAATAATTAAAAAAAATTATAACAAAATTATGAGCTAGGAAGAGTCCATTAGGTCCATTCTTGGAAGGATTTTATCCCACTGCAGTGAACTAACTCATTTAGCATTCTTGCTCTCCTTACACTTACTCTCAACATAATTTAAGTAAGGCACATTATCTCTTTTTCACTGAACTAATGGAAAGAGGAACAGACTTATTTTCTCCTATCTCCAGGTCTGCCCAACATCACCAGAGAAAATTAACTGAGGAGAAAAACAGCAGGGTTCAGCACATGTCCTTTTCCCTTGAAATCTCAGGATCCCAAACTCCTTTCCTCTATTATTTTCCAGTTTATTGAGGTGATGGACACACTCTTTTTCCCTTAGGAATGAAAGGTGTGGAAAACTAACCCCAAGAATGCATATAATTCAATCCTTTGCATTTAGCATTATTGTGGCCCACAGTCTAGTGTGGCTGGAGCATTCCAGACAGGGTGTAAGCTCATCCACATTGGCTTGTTTTCCAAGGGCCCTGCCATTTTTTGTAAAACTTTAACTTGCTCCTTCAGCCTCATTTTTTCTGACAATAATCCAGATCTTTCAAAACAGAGATCACCGTTCAAGAACCACTCAAGAATTAGACACTACTTGTTATGCTAATTTAATCATAATTTATTAAAGCATCCCATAGTTCTTGAGTTCTTTCCAAAAACTTCTCAAACGGAAAATAACTTCTGATTTCCAAAGATAGGACAATGGAATAGCAATAAAGCTGTACTTACAATGATACAAGGATCTCTGTCTCCAGCATGACCCATGTGATCTGCTGTCACCACAAATTTAGAGAAATAAGATCTGTATTGCCAGGTCCAATCAACACTTTGTTTCTACCATAAGCCATAAAAAAACACCAAACCAAAACCAGCCCAACCCAGAAAACAAACAAAAAACCCCACCAAAACCTCTAAGCACTTTGAAACTGACAGAAAGAAAACATCTTCCCAGCTTTCCTCAAGCAGCTCACACCCTAAAGAACTTTACATTAGAACGTACATTATGTAACTCCCAAAAGTATAGCTCTAAAAATATTTTTAGAAGCAGCTAATCAACTTTATAGCTCCCAGATGGGACAGCAAAATTCTCTGGATGAGCATATGCATGCTTAACAAAACACATTCAGTACAGCTCTTAATTATTTCACCTTCCCAAGGTTAGCTGCACCTCTCAGACCTTCATATCCCCTTCCCTGGCTCCTTTAAGCTCCAGCCAGCAGCCATTCCCTCTTCCCTCTTCTGAGGGCCACTCCTCCCAGGAGCCCCTATATCCATAACTGCACCCACCAAAGCCTCTCCAGAGTGAAGTAGTGGAGAAGTTGAGGTCTCCAGTGACCTCACAGCCTACAATGAAGCACTGGTTTTTAAAATGCTTTTAGAAAGAAAACATACTATAAAGGGTTACAGGGTTTAAGTATCAACCACCTTTACACTCCTGGCTGTGAATCTCAGACTAGTCCATGGTCACTGTCTCACTATTGCATGTTAATTCTTAGCATAAACAACTGTCTCCTAGACCAGAAGCTGCCATTTTTGGCAGAAGTCAGTTCTTTTGCCCAGTAATCTTCACAAGCCAACCAGTTCAAAACTGGATGCACAACTTCTTCAAGGGCAGTTAATTTCTTCAGACTCAATACAAATCCTAGGCAGGAAAATTACTTACACTACTGTAACTTCAGCTGCTGCAGGAAGTTTCCACAATTTCCCTCTAGCTCCGTGTCATAAACCTTTGTGTGAGATATCTTTGAGTATTTCTCTCTTAAGAAACACCCAGTACATTTCTGACATTTTCAATCACAAGTCCTGCATTTTTCACTGCCTCTTCTTTCTTATTACCTGGTCAATACACCAGGGAAAAGCTTAATTTTACTGAAAGCTTTGCAAATGAACGGCAAACTGCACGAGCAGTTAGCATTACTTCCTGCTGAGGTTTTCCATTGAACTGGCTGTTATTACTTGAATAATAATTTTAACAAATTGGATACAAAACAATTAGTGTTGCAAAACACAGCCCGATAAGGCTCTGTGATGAATCATCTCTAACAGTGAGTATGTTACAAAGAAGTGAGTGCATCAACTGTTACTACAACACTGCTAGAGGAGTTTGTTTACAACAGAAAAAACTTTTAAAAGCATCTGCTTATCGGGATTTCAAGACATCAGTAAGTTTTTTTACATTTGTATGAAGATTCTTAATCAAAGTACGCTGAATAAAGAAAAGTCTCAAGCACAATTGATATGCTCTATCCTAACAAACTGCCCCCCCTTTTCTAAAAACAGTCCATAGCCCTATTCAAATAAAATTCTTGCTCTCTACGGCATAACTCTTTTGAAATAAATCTCTTACTGAAAAAAACCACTAGAGGTTGTTTTGGGATTTTTTTCCGGCAAGTGTCAGAGAACCAAGAAACTGAAAATGCCCTCCACCACCTTTCATCCTCCAACTGATACCAGTTACTTGAATGCTCCTAACTAGTGCTAGATACCAGAAAACCTTAGGCAAGATTTCTGCATGATGCCTCAAACTCCTTTCTGATGGCAACTACCTTTGGAAGGAAGCAGACAGCATAAAAATACGCCATTCATGAACCAGAGCTGTTTAAAAAAACTCAGTTGCATGAATATATTGTTCTTTTCCAGTCGTATGGTTTAGACCTTAAGCAACAGAACCTCCAGTGCACAAACTATGAAGACAAAAATAAATATTGATAAATGTTTATAATCAATGCACTAACACAGACAAATCTGCACAGCTGGCAGTCCTCAACATACTTACTGAATAAGTATTTATATAGAAAAGTTCTTAGTATTTCAGTAACACCTGGATATATTACTCCATTCAGGAGAAATATTTTTCTTTTGTCACTGGACTAAGAACCCAAAATGATATCTCTGTCTGTAGCATCAGGCACAGCATTTTGTTCAAGTGGCTTCATACTTTTTCAGCCATTTGTTTAGCAGGCTTCTCCCAATACAAAAGCAAGTAGCTGTAAAATTTGCAGAGAATCAAGTGTCTGTAGCATGACAAAACCAGACTAGAGCATTTGAGTCAACTGGTGACAGCAACTTGTTAAGATGGGATCAAAAGTATTTCAGAGACACAGACAGTAATTATGAACCTGAAGCTTCTCCAAGTGTTCATGAATGCAATGGTTAGAATTTCAGCCCAATTCAAAACTCTGTGTGAAAAACTCATGGGAAAAAAAAGGTGTCAAGAAAACCCTGGTACAGGATTAAATGTTTTTCTCTTAATCTGTCTCCCACAATGACCTCATTTTTTTCCTTTTTTACTATAGGTTCAGACACAGAGGCTTGACAGATGAACTTCAGTTTTTCTTCAAGTGAGGATGTCTCCATTTTCTTTTTCACCTTTTCAACAAGAAGAACTGTACAACAACTTTCTTAAATGTCAAAAACTTCTGCAAATGAAAAGCCATTTCCTAACCACACTACTTCATATTTTGGTTAAGATTACTCATTTGATACGAATTTTTCCCTGCAATTTTTCTGAAAAAGAAAAGTGAAGATTCAAGTGTCTATTAGACAATTAATCTTCACTTGTATATACACATGCTCAAAATTTAAGCACACTTACTGAAATTACAGGTGCTTATAATTATTAAACTTGCAAGCTTCAGTCAAACACAAAAGTAGCAATTGCTCTAACATTTTGAGATTTACACAGTATTTCCACCATTCTGTGCCTGTCTCTACCAAGCCCAAGGCAGATTCACTCCTTATCTTGGACTCCACTCTGAATGCCAAATTCAACCCTGTATTTCACCCATGCAATCCTATTAAATAAACAGGAGTTGCAGAGATATTTATGAGTCCAGAGCATGGTTCCATGGAAAGTGCACATCCCCTGAGACTGTTGTTCTCTGCTTGAGTGTAATTTTCTTTGCTTTCAATCATCAAATAATAACAGAAAAAACATTACTAATTCTCTAAGGAAGTCAAGATAGCACAGAAAGTTGCTTCTACAGCATCTTGATAAAACACATTTTTTATGTTTATATCACATAAACGTATGCCCACATATGCACATATGACAAAAAGAAATTGGAGGTCATGCCAAGAAAAAAAATTTTAATTTAAAGGCATTCTATGTATCACACATTCCACTTAACACCTTAAAATGTCTGTACTCTTCTTAGGACCACTTTCAGTAACATTCACCCACACAAAAAGACTCATTGTGAGCATGACAGATAAAGAGCTTTCAAGCAGTAACTGGCACAGCTGTAAATCTACATAAGGCTCAACAAATAAATCTTGTGCTCTCTGCTGCCGATACAGAAACATTAAGAGGAACACAATACAGTACCTCCTTATCTGTTTAAAGTAGGGCAAATACTTTACTCATGTTAATTGTCCTGACAGAAAAGGATCAACACTGCATTATTCCATTTAACACACGGCTTATTTTTCACCCCTGAACATCACACAGGGCAAAAAACTTGCTGATTCCAAAGTTAAAAAGCTATTCTGTGTTAATTCTTCGTAAAAATTGTATCTCATTCATTCAGCATTCTAGTTTGAATCTTTATACGGCATGTGACATATTACTCACATAATCTGGTAGAATGAAAGTAGAAGTTACTTTTTTCATTTTTCATGGCTTCACCATCTGTATAATAGAATACTTCACCGTTCAGGTGAAGAGTTACATCGGTGCATTGGGGTTTTTTTATTTTATTTCATTTACATTCTCAACAATTGTTTCTGTGGGGTCTAAAATCTTGACATATTAAGAAATATTATCATTAATGTAATTTTAAGAATGAAACAGTAATCACTGTAATGTAACTGAAGAAACATCGGTGGAAAAAAAAAATCGTATTTTTCCCATCTTAAAGCAAGACTCCTGGTCCAAACAGCATACTAAAGAAGTGTTGTATCAGACCAGACCACAGGCTGACAGTCCACCATCCTGCCTCTGAGAGTGGCAAATCAGAGAAACTGAAGAACAAGCATAAGAACTGGGCACACATTTGTAAAGCTTCCCTGGTATTGCTTTGCATGTTCTGTACCTCAAGGATAACTTTTGCCCCTTTTGATCTTCTTTGAATCACTTGTGAATTTATAATGCTCTCTCAAAACATATACCCCTTTTTCTCCCTTACCATCTGAGGCTGACATGCCCAAATCTATTTAACAGGAGATGCTCTTCCACTTTTGATCCTCCCTGGTGCCTTTCTTGGGACTGCTTTGGTTTTACAGTTCTGGTGCTCAACACACCACAGCCGTGTGCGACAGTGCCGGGCTGCACAGCTGGCCACGCTGATTTTTTGCTGTCAGCAACCTCAGTCTGTGCATACGTTACATCACTGCCTCCACTACATTAACGATCTAGCCTGCACATAAGCAATCCTTGTGTTCTCAAGTACTTCTCCTGGGTACATTCCATGGTTCTGTGCGCTGAGAATTTCAAAGTTGGCTGTCCTCCTTGACACCCCCAGCTCAGGTAACTGTATCAATTGCAGGGAAAAACACAGGTCTCTAGGAGAAAGCAGTGGGAAGGACATTAGCAGTTGCCCCTCCACAAAGTAGGCAGGCTGTGTCTTTAGCTACAGCACTTCTGGGGATTTATTTGTATGAATGCTGGTAACAGCTGATGGTATGCAAGCAGGAACACAAGACATGTCTGTGCACATGACAGGGGTTTGACAGAAGGCAACTTTATGAAAGAAGGCAACTTTCAATGATGACATCATGGCATGTACCAGAGATGGCAATTACCCAAATTATTCATATTCTACAGAGCTGTGGATAACTTCACTCTTGAGTGGCTGACTTCAGTGAACCAAACTTCTACTTACATATTTGTATTTTGACAAATACCATCAGAAATGTGCAGTTTTGGTGAACCACTACCACATACATGCAGTATCCATTCCAAGCAACATCTCCACACCTTCCAACAGAGCCCACTAGCTCAGCTAAGCATTTACACAGCTATGCTGCTTCAATAGCCAAGCTACACTTACACTGTGCCATGTTGACTTAGTTGTAAGCCTTGATGTTCACAGAGGGAGGTCAAGGGCATGCAGGTGGCTGCACCCGCTCCTCCGGTCTGCAATTCCAGCCTGAACTCTTCCTTCCTTCACTCCTGCCTGTTGTGATTTCTCTCCCTGGGGTACTGACATAAGATATTTTTATATGTTCTTTTTATTCTGGATTGTTTATCCTTTCCCCACATACCATTCTTCTCCTGTTCCCTCCCTTCACCGAAACTGCCAGCAACTCCCTGTGCAGCAGCTGTTTCCATTCAGCCCTGTGGTTCCTCTCAGGATGGAATTAGCCCCTCAGTAACCCTCTCCCTCCTGCTGTTATGCATCGATGCAGCTATTTAACTAAGTGCAGGGAGCAATTAGTACCGTCTCTATTTGCAGTCAGCATTCCTGCCTCTTTCAGCTGCAATGCTGAGTATGCAGCAGCATACTCAGCTGCCACAGGTACCTAGGCCCCAGAACGTAACAGCTCAAAGACTCTTTCTAGAAATTAAGGTCGATAAACAGATATTTTAAAAGAGACTTTGTGGCAGCGATCAGATTTACAACAGCAAGGGTCAAGTTTTAAAAGATGTTATTGCTGGAAAAAAAGCAGCCACTTAACAAAGTAACCTGTTATTTCTTTATGGTTTTGTGTTTGATTTGCTGTGGTTTTTTTTACCCTTCTCAAAAGACTGGAATTCTTTATGATATGATATTTCTTTGCTGAAATGCACCTCACTGCTCCATGTGCCAGAGTATTTGGGAATATATATTGAAAAACAAACTTTTAAAATCTTGTTGAGATAAACCGGCTTTTTAAAAGAAGTGGTGGTTGTAGAAAATTAACATTGGTTGTTTTCACAAGGATATTTTTACACTGCAGTATAAGAAGGTGTGTGTTCCTCTTCCTGCCAACCACAGTCCCCAGCTGTCTCAGTCCATTTTCAAGTAACAAAGTATTTTATCTGCTAGAAGAACCGACACAAGAAGGTATTGAAGGCTTCCTTTCACAGACAGCTCTCTGCCTCAGGCATCTCACCCAAGTCCTAGAAATTAAATTTGTCATTAAATGGACCCAGACTGCATTTTACAGAAAATTATTCTTACAAAATAGCCAGGCTTGAAACAAGTTGCACAGCTCTCAGAGAAGTTCAGGCAGCAAAGCTGGAAGTGGCTACTTGGGCAGAAGTAGCAACCTCTCAGGGCCTGCAAACCTGACCCTGATCAGCCAAACGCATTCCTCTTCCTGCTCTCCCCAAACTCCTGGGAACAGCCACAAAAGAGTCTTCTGTGCTTGGTACAAGGGTTGCTGTCCTAGCAACAGACCTTCCCCATCACTATTTTGTTTCCTCTTCCTCTAATCTCACCAGAGGCCCAACGACTTCCACACTGCAGGAAATCTGACTGCAGAACCTGGGACTTGCAGAACAAACCCTCGGCACTGCACAGCTGATTCTGTAACATATGCTTAACTGTTTATTAAATGTTTACTCCCTAAGTGAACCTAGGACTGAGTTTGGGGCTCTTCTAGCCACACAGATGTTGAAATTTCTGAGGGGGTTAGGGCTGGGGAACAAACTAAAAGCAAGCAGTTTTCTTCCAAAGAAAGAATCCCTCCCTACCTCGTGACCTGAAGTTATCACCGTCTGATGTCACCCACTGAAGCACTCTGCAAAATACCCTTGTAGTCCCAACAACTGGAAGGGTAAAAGAACTACAGACACCACCATGAATTTGCTCTTTCTTGAGACACACAATGGGATATCTTCCTGCCAATTTGACTGTGCAGGAATCCAAATGTCCACTATAACAAAGAGGAAAAACTAAAATTGGATTTGACCCAGAAAATGAGGGAAAGTGATTTATTTTCTTGTCTTAAGATTCCAGAACCAGAAAGTGTATCTGAATAAAAACATAGTGATATATACTGTATATTTTAGAATAAAAAGGTGTCAACCTCTCCCAGGACTCTCTGAAAGAGTGAAGACAGAAAGTTTATAAAAAACGTATTCCATGAAACTACCACAGTGTAAATAAAACAAGACTCAGTCCTACTGTTCCCTTCCATTTCAATGAAACTGTAATAACAAACACATAATTACATGTATAGTGTGGTTTAGCTGCCTATGATATGTAAATTTAAGTGTAATTTTTCATGTTCCTAACACACCATATATCCACATCCACTCAAATTTAAGTGTAGGTATTTTTGAAGGAAAGGAGGTGAGAGGCAGGAAAGGAAGAAATGTTTCCTGAGATTGTGTGCACCAGCTATATGAGATTCTCACATTTATCTTCTCAAATAACTCCAGTAGAGTATTTCTGTAAATGTAATTTGTAGTGCTCTTTAATCCTGTTACCAAGATTTCCCATTTGCCCAGTCTCAACAGAGAACGAGAGAAATTTATAATCTGCTTCTCTGAGCTCTGATCATGCACAGCTCGTGCACACTCAAAAACCTTCATTCAAGTTCCATTTATAAATGTATAACGAGACTGAAGCAGTCCCCACTGCACCAGCAGAATATTACACGATCTCCTCAGGTGCTGTGGGTCAAAACTGGATTTGTATTAACCTGGTTAAGATATTTTGCTGAGGTCAGTTCCACTGCCCAGCAAAAGCATGAGATTCATAGTAAGTCTGCAAGACTGCAGCATGTGGGATACCACAGGGCAGCCTTATCTTTCTAATCTTTCCCCCTTTTCCATATTCAGATGAGAATAAATCCCAGTTTGGATTTTACCAATACCAGTTTGGGCTGCTGCTAGAAAACAGAGCAGGGATGCTCAAGTCTTGTGACTAGCCAAGTTTTGGAGGCACAGTGGTCCAAAGTCTTTGGTGGTGAGAGAAGGTTTGTATCACCGATTTTACAGCCCTCCTTGCAAGTACTTCTACCTGAAGCGCAGAGCTGGTTGTACAGTTCAGTTCTACAGACCAGCCATACTCTGGAATCATCAGTTCCGCCTTCCCTTGTTTTTCATACAATATCAGATTTGTGTACCCTGGGACAGGCGCAGTTGTAGGGCTTACACGTGCTTTCCTTGTAGTCACCCCCAACTTTTCCCAAATGTTGTGATGGCAGGCTGTGTGGACTTGGTCAGTAAATGGTGCTGTGAATTAGACAACCCTGCTTTGAACTAATATACTTGAGTTTCCTGAGATTTGAGTTAGCTGCTTTTCTTAAGTAAGGACATTAAGGGCTTTTCTAATTAATAGCAAATGTTCCATTACATTACAAAATCAGAAAACAAGACAGAGATCTGGAAAAGAATTCAAAGACAGTATAAACCAGATGTCTCTAGGCAAGACCATTACACTTAAACATAAACATCTCTCTGCACAACTCATGTACATTTTTACAGCGTTACCGACTCAACAGTTCCAGTGCTATTCCATATCCCAGAACTATACACTTCATGAGATACAAATGCAGCACAATCAGCCAAGGGAAAATCAGGGTTTGTTTTATATATTCAGCTATGTGACTATCAATGGACAAGTTTGAACTGCCAATCAAAATTATGGAAACTCTGAGAATCAACCATTCTGTCTGTTCAACCCACTTCTCAGCCACCGGCAGAATGAAGGCAGATGGGAACACCCCAGACCTCGGAAATCCCAATAGACCTTACACATTGTAGCTTAATTTTATCCGAGCTGATTTTGGGTTTCTAATCCTTACACGTGGGACAGAGCTGTTTCTCCCACAAGTCTGAATCATCCATTTTGAAACTATTACATCTTCCTCTCCTCCACACTCCCCACAGATAATGGGAAGACGAGACTCTTCCATACCTAGTGTAACAGAATTACGCTGTGCCCTTTCAAACAAGTAAAAAATGCTTACATCGGCAGAGATTTTTTAAAAAGTCCTCGGTCACTTTTACTGAAGTCTCTCAGCCAGCTGAAACAAAATAACATTGTAGCTTAACAGAATTAGGACACTTACAGAATTAGGCTAAAACAAACCCCAACAAACCAAAGAATCCCCCCCTCAAACAATAACAAAACCCAAACAATTTCATACCCCTAGAGTCCAAATAACATGAGCAATAGCAGAAGATCCAGAAATTCCTGCAGCACAGTGAAAGAAAGATTTGGGAGGCCCATTAGTATCAACTCTTCCAAATTAAAGCCTGAAAACACCACATGCTGCTGGTTAAGGATCCTTGGGATTTCCTAAGCAAAGTGAGAACGTAAAACTTCTAATACTTACAAAATCTTGGAGTGAAAATTAAGGTACCATATAAGCACTTTACAGAAGTGGGTAATGATATGTCTTTCCACAGACAACAATAAATGAGACTGCCTTTTTTTTTTTTTTCCCCAGACATCAGAGAATGGCAGACCTGGCACTGGAAGCCAGGTGTTTCATTTCCCAGACCAGTGGTCCCATCATCCAACCATCCTGATCCCAGTGAATTTTATGAACATATTTTGGTGGGCACACTATAATGTTAACTCTGCTTACTATCCTATTCTATGTGCATGAATTATACACTACAGTAGTGATACAAAAAAAATGGTAGTTTCAGAAACTAATAAAACTCTGAAATCACTTTTTTTTCTAATCAAAAGTGGGGTGACATTGCCAGGTTTCTAGTGACAAATAATTCCTTTTTTAAATTAGGACAATAGGAATTAGAAAGCTTGTTTTGAAACAGTAATTGAGAAGAGACATTTCATTCACATAAAACCACAAATGCACTAGTGATTTTATCTCTCTGAAGCAAAACCACAGAGGGAATGGAAGAAAAGTTTTTATTGTTGTACTGCAACGAATATGGAAACAATCTTTTTACCTGTTGTAGACATTAAAATTTAGTAACACTGTTTTGGAAAATGTGTAGTAGGTATTAAAGTCAAGATACTTCAATCTGTCCTCACTGAGCAGAGGAACAAGAAGAGCTTATGCAGCCCCCCCCTCCACCAGAAACCAACAAAAAAGGCTTTATAGATCATCATTCCACATCTTAAAATACTTTAATGCAGCAGCTAGTGTACAGGAGAAAGAAAACTAAAAAGAAACAGAGATATCTACAAGCTACACTGAGCACTAGTGTCCAGAAGTGTATGTAGAAGGGAGCTGTACATTATTTATAGTTAAGAAAGCAGGCCCCAGATGGGAATTGAAATATTAGATACAGCTTATTTTAGTTCAAACTTGTTCACATTTCATGGAAGCCATGCCCTGCAGTAATTTCAGAACACCCTGTTTTCTTTTATAAATTAATCATAGTAATGTGCTCTGCTGTCAGACATCATGGAAATACCAGACCAGCTGACGAACAGAATTCTTACCCTCATTTTCAAAGGTGACCAAATTAGTTCTTTACAAAGAACCTATCAATTGATAAAGATACATCTGTCACTGTATGTAAGAGGTATGTTTGGAAATGCAACCTGTATTTTAAAAAACCTATGAAACTTGTGCTAATCCAATGTACCTAACGTTATTTAAACAGGAAGCAAAGCCTGAGACATGAAGGATCAGGAGTGGTGTAAGGCTGATGAATGCTCCAGAACTGAGAAATTACTCAGGCTGGATGGTTGATCTCTAGCCCAACCTCATACTCACAGTAGAGTCAAGGTTACTTAGGACTTTTTGCACAGCTGGGTCTTGAAAACCTCCATGGATGGAGAATGGATGTGGTAACTACAGAATATATTCCATTTAAGTAAAAGCTTCAAGTGTCTTGGGAATACTTAAATTTCAAATTTAATTAACTTACAGTCAGACATACACAATGACACCATACAGTAAGCAAAAATGGTACTAAGCTGTGCAGAGGCATTAACTGGTGAGGGCCACCTTACCTTACTTCAATACCTATAAAAGAGAAGAACTAAACTGAACGAATGATATCTGTAAGTAAGAGTAAACAGGATAGTGCTGGAAATATCAGTGAAGGATGAGAAACAGTATGAAAGTCTGACAAAGATGGTTTGGAAATTAAAGTGAATTTTGGTAGAAGGCCAGATAATATAAGACAGGATGATACCACACTAGAAGTGAGCTAAGCTGCAGGAGGGCCCTGAGGGAGGCACAGAGGGAAAGTGAAGCAGCAGGAGAAAGAACTGTGCATTTATGAAAGGAGTCATGTTTGCAATCAGTCAGATGACAGGTCTTGTGTGCAGGTCAGGTAAGAAGCCATCTGGAATAATCCACTCAGTCCTGAGAAATGGAGTATCAACACAGAAGGAGATACTGAGGGAAATTCAGAAAAGTACAATGAGCAGCACAAAGCCACTGACCAGACTGCTTTGCATGACCATCTACCTACTCTCAAGTGCTATTTTCATCACTACAGATTTGTACACTTTTGAGGCACGTGAAGTTGAGATGAATAATCTGGGTAAGCGGCAAGGAGCATGAGCAGCTAATTCCAGGGTATGCACCCAGTGTGAAAATGCATTTTGGGTAACAAGAACTTAAATACAGGGGAGTAAGAAAGGAAAGTATGATTTTTTCCTGACTATGTGACTGCGTTCAGTTCAGCAATCTCCCAAGAGACATTTTAGAGTTTCCACAATCTAAGACATGTCGAAGAGTTGCAAAATGTTCTGAAATACTACACGGTAGTAGTAAACAAAGATACACATAAGGTACACCAAACCAGTAGTGTTAGGACTAGAACAGAGAGAAATCCTGCTCTAACAGTGACAGCCAAGCAAATAATCTCTGCACCACTAGTGTTCTATGAAAACTTTAAACCTGTTCTTGCATTTAGTCCTCTTCATCTCTTGTCTTTGGAACATAAAAGTATATCTGAAAATAGAAGAAAAGAAAAAAAAAAAAAGCCCAACACAAAGTATGGAATTATTCTTTCCCTAAAATCCTTAAAAAATACAACTTAAATTTCGAACAAAAAAAACTTCTCAGCACAACCTGATTTATACCAACAGATCTTCATTACGGTATTACTACTTCTTACACATAAATTAAGAGCTTCTCTTCAAACGTATCTCTGGTAAGAATAAAAGAATTGTGCCTGAATTCTTTAGAAGAGTCACACTCATCATAAATGAGCAACACCACAGGAAAGCCTGTAAATCCATTAATTGGATAGCCTAGTACAGTTTTGATTGTCATTCTTAGAATGTTGCTTTAGGTTGGCATTATTCTGGCTCACCATGAAGACACCCTCTGAATGCCTGCCCTTCTATCCTCTTCCTTTCCTACTGTGGGGAAAGAGGCGAGCAACCAGATCGGGCTTGGCTGCCAGAGGGGTTCAAGCCACAGCAGTGCCCTACAGCACTGAGCAGCACAGAACATTCCCAGGTGAGAGAATCCACCAGAGTGCACTTTGAGCACTCTGACCCTCTCCCTTCTTTCAAATACACTCAAAAGACTAACTTCATGTTAGTTTGTGATTACAGCAAGAATAACAAAAGGGACAAAGGACTAAGTAAAAGTAGGAAGTAACAAAGTCTAGTTGGGTTTTTTAAAACCTACCTAAATTTAAGAACTGAAAATATGTGATAATCAAGCATGTCAAAATGAACTTTCCAAAACCTAAGTGAGATGTTATATAACTCAGCGAAGTACAGAAAAACATTCTGTGCCAGAGGAAGAAACTTCAACAATCATCTAAAAATAGTTTTTAAAAAACGAGGGAGTTCACTTCCAAATGAGTGATTGTGACTTTTCTGCTTTCATGCTGGCTGTAATCCAGCTGAGCAAGAAAGAGGTTTGTCTTCGCAGGTCTGGCTAATGCACAACTAATTTCAGAGAGAAAAGTGAATTTGAAAAGCATAGATATCAGCCTGCTCCTTTATTCTGTAATGGCCAGAACACAAAATGACTTACGAGTATAGCACACGGGGGTCACACTTCTAGATTTTTAGAACTCATCTGAAGTCAGTTTTAGCTCATCCAAAACACTCTTTCTATCATAGAGAAAACTGACAAATTTCTCCCAGATTCTTTACAATTAAACCTCTATATTTTTATGGGAGCTCTAATGAAGAAAAAACACTAATGCAGGGCAAAACCGAAAGCAAAGCTAACTGCCAAACCATAGAGGAAGCCAAGCAAAGTCTGCTTTGGAAGCAAGCCCTGGAGACTATATGAGCACAAACCTTGGTTCTTGATCAAGTCATAACTGTCCTGAATCAGTGGAGCATGTCCCCAGAGCAAAGCAGGAATGCTGCCACCACTGTCAGAGAATGACAGCATCTTTCTCCTTCTGAAAGGCTTTTCCAGAATGGGACTGTCTCAACTGAGATACTTCAATGGAACACGTATTTTGTCAGTCCTCATGACCATCCTTTATGAGTTCCATGGAAAATCAGTGGGTCACAGTTTAAGCAGACTTCCTCGTTATCACCACCTCCTCCACATACTCTCATACTTCTGTGCTGCTAGCTCCCACCTGCATTGTGTTTGGAGTAAGTCAGACACAGAACTGCCCACCTGTGCCTTCTGTCCACCTCACTCACCAGGAATGTACCCACAATCTCTCTCTTTGCCTGAACTCTATCTCTCCTGGAGTGGAAAAGGTAGAACCATCCTTTTGGCAACACTCATCAGCAAGACAGAAGGTCTCACTCTGCTTGCTTCACAGCGAGATTCTTCCTGAAGTTTCTCTCCAGCACCTTTCATTAGTGTTAAAGACCTGCTTTGTACCTTTATCACCTAGACTGTTCCCCTAATTCCCCCAGGATACTTAAAACAGCATAGAAAAACCCTGTTGTCTTCACATCCTAGCCTGCACCACCTCTCAGAACATCTCCACTGTCTCTGCGGTGAATATTTTGATACTGTCTTCACAGATGTTTTATTCAGGTACAGAGTTCCACAGGGAAGGATTCATTTTTGCCTGTTTTTTTAACTACTGAAGCCATACCCTAGAGGAAGGAAAAAAGTGATCACGTGGGTAGGGCTATAACAGATTTCCCCAAAATTCAGTCTGAAAATTTACAGTGTAAAAATAAACACAGTGTACCCAAATTCTGAAAAGCAGAATGTGGATCCTAGCGAGAAAAGAGCAAGTCTGCTACTAGGGCTGTGATCTGTCACTCTTGGCCTCCAGATGACTGCTTATGCTTCCCAGAGTATCCCGCCCATAGGGAGGTGAAATTTATCCCCTGAGTCCCAGACTACGTTAATAACTGAGTTGGGGGTGTTAATAAAAGAGAGTCAGAGGGAGCATGAGAGCAAGCAAGAGTGTGAAGATGTGCATGCCAGCCTCTCCAGGCACAGTGTCCCTGTGACAGCTGTAAAACATGCAGTGAGTTCACAAAAGAAAGAGGAAGAATGCACAAGGGGAAAGTCTGCGGACATGGCTGAACCTTTAGGCAGCACATAGTAGCTCTCATTGTTCACTCTACTATAGAATTACACAATGACAAAGGGGCGGAAATGGAGGTCTCCAAGAGCAACAATAATTTGTATATTTTGGCTGGAAGTAGAGAATTTACCACACTGGAGCAGAAAAGCAACCTGAGGCGTTTAGCATTGATTAAAACCCTGCACTTGAGAGGAAAGAAGAACAGTGAACTTTATACAGTCAATTAAATACTCTGAATGGAAGATTAAAACTATTCCTTAGTCCCTGCTGTAACTGGGCTGAGGGAACCAGTACCACATAATCTAATATTGACCAGGATTAGACAATGTACGGATAAAAATACGAACACCTGTGTCCCATCTGTGCAACAGCTGTCCTTGTGATAGCAATGAAGGAAGTGAATAATGCTTCTGAACTGCTGTCACTGCTGCAGTAAGGTGGAGAACTTACTTAATAATATCCTGAGTGGCAAATGGTGAGTGTGACTTCTCTAGGTCCAGAGTGGCAAAGAGTACTGTACTCATCACACCTCCCACACTAATTCTGAGTTTGAAAAACCCTCCTTTAACAGGAGGAAACAAAAAGACAGGTGGCTTCTTCTCTAGGTGTGAAGTTTTAGTTTATACTGATTCATACAGGATGGATACAGTGCTAGTGTAAACCAGCCCACACACTTCCGAAAGGAACTGTGAAGAAAACCCCAAACAAACAAGTTCAGACATTCTGAAAGGCCTGCACCAATAAAACAGCAAGCTAGATACAAAACAAAGCAAGAGGTGTTTGCAACGTTACTTACACGATGCCAAGGAAATCTATAATGAAGGAGTCCACTGTGGTACATTTTTCTTTTACTGTAACTACTAAAAAGCCTTCAAATGTAAGAACAAGGCCAAAGATTGAAAAAAGAAAAACCAAAAACAAACCCGAAACCAAACCAAAACAGAGATATCTTTGGAAAAGAAAAGATTATTCTGATTTCCCAAGAGCATGTTTTGGAACACAGCTCCCTCCCAACTTCCTCAGCAACAGGAAAGTAGCTAAGCCACAGGGAAGAAGAGGAAGAAGAGAATCCTATACTGTAAATCTTTTTTGGCCGTGACTCAGCCTCCCAAAGCAAGTAACAACTATTTCACAAAACGGAGGTTGTGTTTGCAGCATTCTTCAGAAGCACTGGCCAGCTCAAAGGCTGGACCTCTGAAGCTGAGATCTAATCCATCCAGAACTAATCCTGGATGTAGCATGGGCACGTTTCCTTACTCCCATCATACTGACAAAAGGTAAGAGTGAAATGCACTGCCCATTTCTCCCTTCTTTATTGTGGACTTGGCAGCAAGATTTTTACCTGTTTGAGCAGATTGTGTACAGTCTGTCACAGCAGCACTAAGAGAGGGTTTCAGGATTTTTCACCATTGGCCTTTGTACTGTTACTCCTAAGATGGAAATAAATCAAATGCATTACAGGCTGCTGGGGCTGACCTGTACTAACATGCACAAGGGCAGACTGGTGAAGTTTGCTTTGTTTTCTAGTAAAAGAATCTAATATATACAAAGATGCAGAAGCATGTTAAGGCTGTTAAGAATAGCTGTTATGCTATGATTGAGAACTAAAGAGGAACTGTTCATTGAAAAAAAATTTAAAATATTTTTTACCAGAGAACTTTATTACTGTTACCTGTGGTGACAGAACATTTTGCATAGGCCCTGCCACACACAGAAAACACCTATGTAGTCTCATCTAATTCTAGATTAGAATATGCAGAAACTGTTTCCCTCAAATAAAGTGTATTCAGATGTGTGGTCTAAATGCTCATGGTTATTGTGATAAAGTATTATCTCATATTTTTTATTTGTCTCTAGCTCTTCTGTTCTGTCAGGTAGGTTCACATCAAAACACCATTCACAACCATCCTGTATTTGGCATTACCATAAATGTACTGATGTGAATTAAAAGGACTGATAACTGAAAACAGGTCTGTTCTTGCAGCTGACCTCTGCCATGTTTCCAGCTGGCAATGAAATTATAATGCAGATCAAAATACAGTGGTATAATTTCTTTGTACTCAGTAAAATTCAGAAATAAGCCTTTTTGAAAGATTGCTCACACCCTATTTGCTGCAACTGGTACTTTAACAAAAGCGCCAATAATTATTTGTTAAATGATTACTTTACAAATAAGACATTTTAAATTAAGGAGTTCAAGATGCTGTCTTTATTTCTACTACAGAACTGGTGTAGAAATATTCTGAACATTTTCTATGAAATAAGCTTGCTATTGTTTCCCTTGTATTAGTTGTGGGGATGGAGGCGACTAAAAGCTATGGAGAAACTTTCAGATCAAAGGAAAGAACAGATTTACTAGGACATAAGGTTTTGTTTGGTTTATTTTTTAAGACCACAAAGTTTCCCTGTAACTCTCTAGATCCTTCACTGATTTATCCTTCCTAGTAAGTCAAATTATTTCTCATTTTTAAAGTTTCAATGGTCAGCTCAGTCATTTAATTCATCTCACCTGTACATCCTGTATGTGATCTCATTGTTCTTTTGGCTGGAGCTCCCACTCCCAAGATCTCACTTGTCTGAAATACTTGCATTGAGGCCGCTTAATTACGACCCAGCATCACCAGCACTTCTCCATGTTACCTTCATCTACCTCTGACACACGAGGTGGCAATCCCAGCGGACGGCTGACACAGAGGGTTTATGGTTTATAACCCTGCTCCCAGAAAATCAGCCAGCTAATTATGCACTCCCATGCTCACATAAATATAAACGTATTTACAGCGCAGGAAAAAAAGAAATACCGACAACTCATGTTTTAATTTGTTGATCCTCCCAGTTAAGATCATACAGAGGTTAAACATGCAGGATGGGATGACTTATTATCCGAAGCCAAGCGCTCTTATGCTGTAACTTAGGTTAAAAAAAGTTATGTTTTGTTCACACCTGGCACCTGTGTGAGTCTCCCTAGATACCTGTCCTGTTAGAAAGGGAAAAAAAGCTTTAGTCGCAGAAAATGGCGGGGGCATAAGAGCCGCACACGGACACCATCCGTGTGGTCTCCTGGAGCCTTACCTGGGTCTCTCATCCTCGCCGAGCAGCGAGGACGCTCCGGGGCCGACGCTCCGAGGCCGCCGCGCCCGCTCCCCTCAGGCCCCGCGGCCGCCCCCGGCTCCCCCCGCCAACTTCCCCCTGCCCGCCTCCTTCCCTGCCTCGCCCTTCCCCCGGCCCGGCCGGGCTCCCCACGGCCACAAAGCCAGAGCCGCGGGTCAGGAAAGGCGCGATGCCGGCTGGGACGCAGCACCCGAGACAGATAAAGTTGTGGGAGGCGGAGACCGCAGGCTGGCGGGAGGAAAGATGCTTTCGTGTTCTGCCCTCGCCATGGGACACAACAACTGCGCTGTTCCACTTTCGGGCGAAAAACAAACCGATAAACTCACCCGGAACAGACCCTTCTTTAACCCCGGGGTGTATTTCTGCCTGTGGGTGTTCAGTTGTCCTCAACGGGAAGAGGAGATGGGTGGGCGACAGACGCCCTGCCCGCAGGAGCCCCCTCCAAGCCTGCCAGCCCTCAGACCCCACTAAAATCCTCTCCTGCCAAAATCCTCGCAGCTAGTTGTTTCAGTAACTGTGAAAGCCCTTCCTTTCTGGAAAGCCTTTCTTGTTTAGGAATGTGTGTGTGCACGTATGTGTACATACCTGGGAGAGGAAGGGGCAAGAGCTACATGCCCTGGGAAGAGAGGAGTGGCCGACCCGACCCAACAACTGCTCCTTCAAGTGCAGCCTGAGAAAGTGTTGTGTTCCCCAAAGAGCTGCGAAGTTGCCTTTTTCAAACAGGAGGAAAACCTTGCACTCTACCCCCTCCATCTACGACCTTCAGGCTACCCCACAGCCCCTGTAGGGCCCAGCAAGAACAGCCATCAACACCCTCTCATCAAGTGTCTGCAAGCACCTAAGTCCAATACTGGAGAGGCATTTTGCATGAATCTACTTCTTTCGGGACATTCTTTTCTCTCAGTACCTTACGCATAGCCTCTGTTTTCTCCAGATACCTATTTCTCCTTCACTTAAAATTTGTAAAGAATGCCACAAAATGCAGCAGAATACTGATTATTTGTGAGACCTTCTGTTTTCCTGTTTCTTTATGAAAGCTCCTTATCCACATGAACAGGAAACCTTGTGGTAATCAGCCTCCTCCTTTTTGTTAAAAACACTGATGCTGACTGCCTGGGAAGCAAAAACAAATCCATCCTGAGTTCAAAGGCGTTTCTGCATTCCAGTTGTTTCTCTGACAAGGCTATGTGTTACAGAGCAGCCAATTTTTTTTCAATAGCAAAGCAGCAAACTGCACTTTAAAACCCCACACACAGACAATAAACAAAGCTTCTCATATCTGCTGCTGGAGAACAATGCCCTTACCTTAATACACTGATAACTTGTCCCATTAGCAGTGAACAGAGCATCTTATGTCTAACAAGATCTGCTATTTTTTAATCAGTGAAGCTTAATGAAGCATTAGCTCCTTTCACACCCTCAGTCTCTGCAGCACAGGAAATACCTCAGCTGAGTCTGTCCCCCTGCTCTCAATCAGTACATGATGAACATGTGACAGCAGGACTTCTCCATTGAGACTCATCTCATATCAATAAGAGCTTTCAGAATGACCCAATCCACAGATTACTTTACGTCTCAATGGTACTTTGCAGACCTTATCTGGAGGCTGGAGAGTGTTCCCGTTGCATATCACATTTCCATATTAGCAAAAGATTTATTTGCAGGTGCTCACATTTGTAGTAAATTTCCAAGTAACAAACCTACAATAATAAACAGGCATATGCAGCAACAGAGAACAAAGCACTCCACAGTTCAGCGTAAGGTTAGAAGTCACAGGTTAGAAACAGGAGAAAGGGAAACTATTATTTCAATCTAAAAACATGCATATTAACCAGTTTTTGCAGTGCTAAGTATCACTTTGACAAAACAGTGCTACAATATTTAATGAGGCAAATTAAGCCACAGGATTCTTCCATTTCAAGGGGCATCCAGAACATACTATAAGAAGTGTCAATGCCCACAGGAAGATGCTCTCCTTTTCTATGAAGCATTTGAGTTCTTCACCCTAAATCTATAGTTGTAACCATCATTAATGCAAAAATAAGAAACTGTGAATATGTGATATATACATGAGGATCCTAAAACTTAGCAACAGAAGACCAATAAAATGAACATATATCATTGCCATTAGTCAGCTTACAAATGTCACCACATTAAAATCCATTCTGAACACAGTTCGGGTTGCAAATCCTAAGAACACAGCCAACTTAAGCATGTTGTGTATGATCCTTTATATCTGAAAATGCATGTTATTTTTGACTGCTCCGCAAGCCTTTGTCTAGTAAGGCAATTACTATTATTGTCTCTTTCCCGATGGTTTAGTACAAAACCATTACAAAGCTCTTTCTTATGGAAGGAAACTATTCCAAAGGAGTCAAGAATTTGCATGAGAATGGCCATCTTGTGTGCAAATCATCATAAAAAATCTGCATGAATTAGCCCTGTGTGGCTGGATGATAAATTTCACCACAAGTTTGGTTTGAATATGAAAGACAAGTTTGAGTCCTGACCTATTTTACTGAACACTGAATTCCCTAAATACATAGGCTTGCAAATATGGAGTTAAATGCTGGAGCATATGGATACTTTTGTACTTTTGTTCCTGTTACAAGAAGTAATTTGGAAATTTGATTGAACACTATAAAAAAGGAATTTTGTTCATTACTTCAAGATAAGCAACATATGTAAACAAAACTCAATTATTTGACAATACTTCCATAAATAATAGCTGCTGGCTGTCTTGTGAGACACAGAGCCTCCTCAGACAGACTGGGTTTAGAGCTTATAACCTTACCACCAGGTGGGTGGTACTGGTAGCCATTCTAGTCTATCCTTCATCATTTCTCTGTAACTGCTCTGTCCCAAAGCTTACTTAGACCCTGCCCCCTACCCCAAGTGCCATACCATGACTGAGCTGTGCATGTGTCATGCATGCCAAGTGTATTTCCCATTCCCTTCTTCATAACTGAAAGTAGCACTCCCCTGTAACCCCGAAGAGCTCTTCTGGTTCCATCATCAAACTGTGGTATTTTAAAAGATGGTTTAGATCATGTGCAACTTCTCAGGATTTACTTGCTTCAGACACTTGCATGCTCAGAAACTTCCTTCTGATTTTTCCTGCCTATTTTTGTGCTATAAATAAGTAATAAACAAAACAGCTGAATAGAGGTGCTTAAACTGCTTCCTAATACCTGAAGTGAAAAACACTCCCTGATATCCTTGTTTAAGTGTATCCTCAACGAAACAAGGTTCTGGCCAGCATGCTGACATCATGAAACCACTTTAACAAACATGTTTTGAAAGAAGCAAAACTGAATCTTCTGGTTCACACCACCAGGAACAATCAATTCTCCCACTATCAGAAGGAACTTCTGAAGAGAAATGGTTAAAACTTTACATTAACAGTAGAATGAAAGAGCAAAAGCCAATGAGCACGTGAGTGTGTGGGTTATGGCAGAACAGCCTCTGAAGCGCTCAGGTTTGGAAAACACTTGACATGAGACACACTGAGGCGTCCTGCCAACCAGTAATGGTAACTCTAAAAGCTATAAGTAGCTGTAACCACTTCCCCACTTACCCAAAATGTATGTGTTTATAGCTAACAAATAAGTAAAACTGTAATACCACAGTAATCCTCGGGCATCTTGCAAAAGGGGTAAGATCAAAAATAGCCTCTATAGCAAATTTTCATTTTTACTTTTGGCCTTTAAACCTCTTTCCTATTCTTCTAAGTGCAAACTGAATTTCAAACATGTTTTTTAATCATTACTTTTTAAAACTGTACTATTGTTTCAGAGAAACTAAATTAATATCCATCCAAACCACCCCAAACATCCAGCTAAACCATACAGACAGAACCAGCAAAGGGTGTCAGAGAAAAACAAAATAAAAGCAATAGCTCTATACACAAAGTTTCATTGTATGGATTGCAACATATTCCTCATAATTGGAATACAATAATCTGAATAATAATCAGAAAGATGTGCCACTGTACCAAAAACCTGTGTTATGCCCAGTGCTCCTGAATTATATTAGAACAGTTAGCAGCTTCATCTGACCTATTTATGTTCCCCCTTTTAATGGGCATAGCTGATTCCAAAGAAGAGCTATGCAGACCATCTGTCAGAAAGACATTTTAAAAATGTTTGGAATATATAAAAGGTAATAGCGAGTGCAGAGTTTATTAATTATTGCTATTAAAAGTAAGTCTTTGCAGTAATTTTTAATAAGCTTTGTTGAGGAAAATTTATATACCATCTCAAATGCATTATTTGTTTGACTAAGCAAAACACCCAACAGACTCATCTTTCTACCCCAGACCCTGCAAAAAAGGAGGGAAATCTACTAGTTACTAATTAATATTGCATGACAATCCCTCTACCCACAGCAACTCTACCATTTGAATTTTTCCAAATAAAATTAGGCATTCTAAGAGACAGATAAATTGAAGCAGGGCAGTAAATAACTGAATAGAGTGATGCTCATGGAAACCTTATTAAAATGGTAACAGTGCTCTAAAATGCATCCATCTCGGTCTTGTCCTTCTTTGAAAATAATGTCTTCCCTTCCTTCTTGGAAAGAAATGTGCCTGGCAAATCAGTTATTTTTGGGAGGCCACAAACACAGGGAGAGGAGAGCCTTCTCTCTCACAAACATGGCAGACAGCACTGCAGTAATGTTAACCTGTTCAATATGACCAGCAGATTTTAATCTGCAGGACTAAAACTTAAATCATATTCATGTAAGCAAAAAAAAATTTTTTTCTCAACAATTAGGGGTTTTTTGGTATTTTTATATCCCTATAATTATGTAACAGTTTTTACATATTTTGTGCATGCAAACTGTCTGAAAACTTAGCCTTTTATCACTGTCTAAGTAATTGTCATACAAACAGGGCTAAACTTCTGCTACTCAGGCCTCCAGATTTGGCCTAACAATGTAAAGGTAAACAAGGTAAATTTATGCCTGCAACCAGCCTTGTAAAAATAAAGGGAGCATGAAGGTTTACCAAAACAAATATAGGGCTACTTACATGTTCCTGAACTATAAAAAGGCCTTATTTTCAATAACACTAAATACATCTGATAAAACTAATCTTTTGGCCAATCCTATACTCCCAGCAATGGAAACAGACTAACACAACCAGCATCATAGAAAAGGCTTTCAAGCAGCTGCAGTTTACTTCAAGGTGACCCATCTACTTTGTTCTTAATTCTGTATTAAGAACACAATAATACATAATAGTAACAACATGTTGCAAGTTGTAATACATGTAATATACAGCATACACAATACATAATAATAATAACATAATTCTGCATAACACACAATTTTGCACTGTGTTTTTATTATTCCTATTTCCAAACCTGACTGAAGTGCTACCTCAGTTTAAAACAGGTTCTACCAATGTAGCTTAAGTTAGTCAGGAATACTTGAATTTCTAACACAAAATTCTGTATTTTCTAAACCCCTTTCACCCCCCACTGATTCAATTCCATGTCATGCAAGTATATAACTTTTAAAGTCCCATTTTCCTTACCACATTGACCTATGGGAGATCTCCTCATGCCCTCATGCCTGGAAAACAGGCAGCTCTATTACACTGTCAGCCACATATAGGTGCAAGATGATTTGGGTGTGTCGGTGATAAACAAGTATGGACAGTGATTGCATGGAACAACTGGTTGCAGTAGAGTCATAGAATTCAAAACCAGAAGAAACAGTGATGATCTAATCTGACCTCCTGCATAACACACAGGCTGTATCACCCCACCTAGCAATTACCTGCCTCTGTGACAAGTTTGATATGGTAACTCACCAACACTGGTTTTGCCAGATCCATTTTGAAACATTCACCTACAATGCTAATTTGACACATGCTGCATCAGGCAGTGTGGATACTGAAAAGCTTTTAGCAGAGAAATTTTCCAGCTTTCCTGCATCCTGTGAAAGTCTTGTTTTCTCACACAGGCTAACTGAGAACAGTTTGAGGTTTTTGTAAACCAGGACTTTATCTAACACAAGCAGAGTCTTGTTATGGTACACTGGAGAAAATATTTTGAAATGGGTATTGTAAGGGTTAGCCAATCGCTCTAAGAGGTGGATGGTCAGAGGACCAATAGCCTTAGCCATTCTAGCAAACCAAGTTATATAAATGAGTCTGTAAGTTAATAAAGGATTCTATTCTATTCTATTCTATTCTATCCTATCCTATCCTATTCTATTCTTCCAGACTTAAACTCTATGTTGTTATTCTCGCTGTCCCCAGTACAACAGTGACAACGCAGGTCCTGCGCCTCACAAACAATTCCCAGAAGACAAGGGGATGTCCTCTTCTGGATCCAGAGATTAGTGGCTCATGTAACCAACCCATTCTGTGCTGACAAGGCAGTCCCTGCTTGCATAAAGCAGCTGGATTAACTCAATCTACAGTGGCGTCATTGCCCATCCAGAGCCTTGTGGAGAGCACCCACTGGAAGCAACACCCAAGCATCAGCACCAACATACACAAACACCAATCCAGCAGCTCTCCAGGCAGCACAGAGCGCCCAGTGCCCTGATTCAGCTCAGGGATTTGCACCCCACCTCAGAATGAAACCCTGGGAATGACCTGGGGTAGTTCCCTGGCACGACTTCCCTGGCTTCCACAAGCCTGGTAACAGCAAGGTATCCCAAAGTAGTAACACCTAAATGAAACAACCCACACAAAACATTTATTCAGCTTCTAATTGGTTTTGTCATTGTCGGTTAAATTATTCAGATTAACTAGCAGACACCTACCTTTTCAATACAAACATTGTAATAAGTTTTATGTTGCAGGCATGGTTTTTAAGTAGAAAGACATTATTTTTTTTTTCAGAGACAAAACCAATTAGATTGACAAGTTCAAATTACTTTGAGTTTTCATATTCTTCTTTAAATTTGGGGTTCTACATACTTGAACTTTTATATGATTATTTCAACCAATTTGTTCAACAGCCTGAACCCATATACAGAAAAATTACTTAAAATAGTTTTAAACTCTTGTTTTCTTTGGAACACAGGATTTTCCAATTAATTATTATATTTTACAAACCTACATGATTTTTTTTTTTTTAGTATGTTTCCAATACCCATCCATGGGCATTCAAATGAGAAAATTCCAGAAAAACATTAACTTCTGCCTGCTATCTGCGTAAGTTCTGTGCTCAGGATTCACTCCTTCAGTATTTATCACAAGTCATACCAAAAGAAAATAAACAAAGTGGTCTACCTCAGAAATCTGTCTTCAAGTTACTTCTCCGTCCTGCCTTTGCAGTAGTAATCAGCAGATCAAGCACTACACAGAAAGCTTTTGTATACCTTGCCTGTCTTCCCTGTCACTGCATAGAGTAGAAACTGTTTGGAAGAACCTGCTGCACTACAAATTCTTTGGAATGTGCAGGCAGAATTTCTGAAGCACAATCAGCATTAGAAAACCCACAGTGCTGTAACTGCACCTTTCAACACTGCACCTTCTTCTTCTGCCTCCTCAGGCAACAACAGCTGAACTGGTTTTCTATCCTTTTTTCCCCCCTGTTGCTATATGACTTGTAAGTTATCTACTGTATTCAGTTCTGCCTTATTTATCACAAATAAAACCACCAGTCAAGTTCTAAAAGCAGAAGTATTTCTGCAAGACACAGAATGAAACCACCAACTGCCTTTTACACCACAGGTTTTCTTTTTGAGTTACAGGTATGGTCTGGATGTTTAATATTGATACGAAACTGCAAAGACAAAACCCTTAACAAAATACAACGGCTTTTCTTATATTATTGATGTGTAGGTATAGGGTTTTTTGGCAGTTTCCAACCTGAGAACCCTCACATTGAGGGACATGGTATTTCAGGTCTTTGTGTTCTGGGAACATTTCTGCTTAATTCCTGTTCAACATCAAATAATTCAGTCCACAACTTTTTGAAGAACATTTTCAGCATTTACCAGAGACATACTTAACTTGTACGTGTGTAATACTTACAAGGTTATAAACTAAAGATGACTGTTGTGTTTGTTCTTTTCCAAACACATTAATCCTTTGGGGAAAACACTGGTGGCTTTTTTTTTTTGTGCAGGAATACTGTTTCCATCATTTCAATTTTTATATAAAAATACAGAGAGAGCATACAAAAGCATGTAATCCTTAAGCAAACAGAGAATTGGTTTTATGGGCGAACAGGCAATAAGGCTTGAGAGAGAAGTTTCCATCAAAATATTCTGATCATAGGTCACCAATCTAGTTGTAAAATGTTATCCAAGTATTCTTCTAGCTTCTCATTTTTTAAATACTTTTAAGTTGTACTGACTTCATAAATCAATGACATCACAGTGTTTTCCACATTTCAGATGGAGAAAAAGTTTTAAATAGATGCATGGTTGAAATAGCATGCTTGTGTGGATGTCAGTATCTCCACTTAAACCACAAAAAGGAAATCTTTTGGTGTTCAGAAAACTTGGCATGTAACAACTCTCTCGCTCAACGTTTTATTTATCACAGGATAAATCAGGTAATGTGGATCACAGCAAATGATTGCAGGGGTTTAGCTCAGCTGTTGTGAAAAACAGCCTTGTCTCCTGTCCTTTAGGAATCTGTACTGAAATAAAAAAACACTTCTCATAACAAAACTTGCCACTACATCCGTTCTGAGCTGTGAAAGGAGGGCAGGAGGCATGGCCAGTGGCCCTGACTCACATTCCCAGAAAGTGAGGCGGTGCAGCTCAGGCAGCTCTTCCCCCGAGCCGACTTCTCCTATTACCTCCAGAGTACAAAGCTCTTCATGAGCCATTGGAGCTCACAGCCATTGGCACGAGTCACTCCTGGTTCCCGGCTGCATCACTGTGTAACAATGCAAACGATGCGGCTGACAAGTTCATTGAATGTCCAGCTGAGCCCGACCTCTTACAGCCAACAGCAACCTCACAAAGGCAGCAACAGCAGCTGGACAGTCTCAACCATAAACGCTCACTCTGTCTGAGAGCATGACTGTGAGCTCAAAATAATACCTTTTTAAATACTTTTGCCTTTCCCCTAAGAGGTTCACATGCTCTATGTGCAGATATATGCAGATATATTGCTGTTATATATGTGTATGCATATACATAACAGCAATCACATGGTCTGCTCAGGTGTGAGATAATAAAATAATTAAGTAAATTTTGCAGTTGCATTTTTCAGTATCAAATGTGACCCTTACACTCCTTATTTACTACATTTACTGCAAAGAATGATCCTGAGAGCTTCTGTACCTCTTCCAGATCACTTATATGCCCGTTGTACAAGTATCGCAGAGGAAATGGATTCTAGGCTAAATTTAAGCCTAAATTGAAGCCAGTAATTTGTCACCCAAAACTATTACTGCAAAAAGATTTTCCCATTACAAATAGCCCCACTTTAGAGCCGATTTCTCATAGGTGTCACAAAACTATTCTCTTTTACGCTGTTGCATGAGTACAATTACTGCTACAGAGAAATTTCACCAATGATTTTCCTCTTACATTGTGTCAAAGCTTTTCACAGAATTATTTCAGTACTTCCATGCATGTAAAATAGGTTTGTCTGCACGTCCATTAAACACTTACACATACCCTAGCTCCTGAACACATTTACTTCAATAAGCAGTCATATTAACCTTACTTCAGAGTATTTTAATAAACAAACATTTAGAGAATCATGCTCCCCTGCTACTACTATCCTTCACCTGAACAACATTACATCCTGAGTTTGGAAAACAAATAGTTTTTCTACAGCTCTTTGCCAAAATTAAGCTGTATTGTTATTTTCTTTTATTGCTATGTAGTTCTCATTTACAACATTCCCAGTAGTGTCTGGTAAAATCACTACTGATGGTAAAAGCAGCAACTACTCAGGTTAATATGCATCCAATATGCATCACCTTTTTTAAGTCTTTATGGTGGCTGGGCATTAGTCTGCCTGCAGGAGGTGGTGAGAAAATGACTTTACATTGCTTTTTAAATTTTGTTTTCCTTCTCTCTTCTTCCACTTCTTCACTTATTAAACAATTCTTATCAGTACCCAACCATATCGATTCACTGGGGAAAGGCAGAGTAAGAAACAGAAAAACCGTGACCCTGAGGAAGCACTGTTCATCAACAGCCTAAACATGTGTGTTATCTGCACTGTTTTGACTAAAGATCTAAAGGACACCACAATACAAGGTGCTATACCTCCCTCCTACCGAGGCCCAGTTCAAGAATTAAAAATTAATGTGGACACATCACATGCTGAGACAAGAAAAAACACCTTCAACTGTAAAACAAAACAAGAAGGAAATATTATGAAAATCTGTTTTAAAAATGTTTGAGGGAAAATGACTGAGCATACACGAAACCCAGTGTGCCATTCTGAGGGTGAGGCTATTAAGTGACAGCTCAGTCAGGTATGCAAAGACATTAGCGAGCAGAGAATAAAACAAAGATGAATGGCAAGGACAATCCAAGGCTAGATCAAGCAAAGTAATCAGAATACAATAAAGATGTGACTGTTAAGGAAATCCTGACTGTTAAGGAAAAGAAAATCAAGGAATGACTCTTCATTATCTCATAATACAGAAATAAAGTTGTGACACTGAAAACAATTAGATGTCATGTTCAATACAAACAAAAAAGGACCTTTGCACAATATGCCACCAGTTTTTGGGACCACCACCCTACCACAGAGTTGATATTTGCAGTTTACGTGGATTCAAAGAACTCTTTCATTAAGGCAAGAAAAAGCCTTCAAAAACCATTAAGCAGAATGGCCTACCCTCAAATTTCTGAGCTCTAGCTCAGAAATTTCTCTGCTGGAATCTGGTGGAGCCCAGCAGTACCTCACTGCCTTACTTTTGAACAAAGCATCTATTCTCAGCCACTGTCTGAAACACACACCATGCAGTAGTCTGTCTTCTCATCTGAGGTCCTATAGGTTTAGGTCTTACTCAGCTGAAGAAATTACCTTCACATTTATCATTTCAAATTTTGCAACTCCTCCAAGCTCGTTTTCCTTGTTAAAGAAATTCCATTTCAACCTGGAGCTCTCAGGTGCCACTCCCACAAGTGTCTTTCCAGACCCTCACAGTATGCGCAGCCAATTGGTTCAGCCCACATAGGACACAGTGCCTTGAAGGCAGACGAGCAAAAGCTTCCAGAGGCAGGGCAGCCACTAGTGAAACAGAAACTCTGCTCACAAGACATGAGAGTGCCGGCCCTGCCCCTGCTTTCTGCCCGGAGCATTCCACCTCCTCACCAGGCCAAATCCTTTGGCTTGCATGCCACTTGTTTGACTGCTGCCTGAGCAAGCAAGAACAATTCCTGCTACCTCACTTCCCCTGATATTCAGTACTACTTGTTTTCACAAACAACAACAACCTCTAGGGAAATACTGGTTGGAAAGGGAAAGAATCTGAAACAACACAGAGTAAGGGGAAAAGGGGAGGAAAACAGATGGGGAGAAGTTATTTATGAAAATGGCAGTGCCAGTCTAACACAGTACAGCCGAAAAAGCAGGTGGATGAGATCAGTGATCAATCAGCAAGGGGAGCACTTTAGATATACACAGGAGAGGGAGGTTTGTGCCTACAGAAGAAAAATGTTTACTGGTATGCCAAGAATGGTACTGTTTCTTTCCATAATCAAAGAAACCAAGGCTGCAAGAGGGAATCTAATCAAAAGAGGTAAAGAAAAAATCTGCATGGGCCATTCTCCAGAGTAGCTCAGCAGCACAAACACAGATATGAAAACTATTGACAAAGTGGAATGGCTTTCGCTCACAGTCAATAAACCAGGACCTCAGGACTACTGCTCCTGCTATCAGGAACATTTTGGTTGTTGATGAGATTGCCCTGATAAGAGTGGTATTGTTAGAAATACTCCTGGAAGAAAGGATTGTAGCTGAACTGAGACCTAATTAGCATGGACGGGTAAGCACTGAAATCAATACTCTTTACACCCCAGTCAAAATTCAGCCCAAAGTGGGTTAACTGAAAGATAAATCTTTAGTAAACATACAAGACCGAGACAAGTTTTGATCACCAAAAAAAAAAAAAAAAAAAAAAAAAAAAAAAAAAAATTCACATTTTCTTCTTCTGTGTAGGTCTGCAGATCAGCAGAAGTATAAACATCACATGAACACTGCATCATTAAGAGAGTTTCTACCCTGTGGTAGCAGAAATGATCCACTAACACTGAATAACTGCACTCAAGTGAGACCAGAAGCAGAAGGATCGTTTAATCAATGGCCAACAGAATGAGACATTGCAAGTGTGAATACCTTTCTTTCCATTTATCTATTTATCCGTTTTCTCTCTTCACATTCTCTTCCCAAAATAAGGCAGTGGAACATGTCTCAAAATGACCTAAAGAAGACAATTTGCTACCAACTTTTACATAGAAACATTCAAAATCTACTAAAATCTCCTCTTAAAATGCTACATTTGACCACATTGCATGCTGTATCTGGTTACAATTTGTTAACTACTGGAAAGTGAGAAATGGGAGCATTTACAGGATATGACCTTCTACTTGTTAACATTCCGTCTGTGCAGCCAAGTCCGTTATGAAATATCATTTAACCACTTTTGCTACTTCCTTGTTACTCTGATTTCCAGAAGGAAATCCTGCTCAAATCCAGGCAAATTTTCTTGACAGCTGTGAAAGTTTAAATAACGTAGCACAGTCTATCCTTGCTGACTTGATGGTAACTTTGAAAGGAACAGCTTGAGACGTTGTGATTCAGAAGTGGAATTAAATCAGTAATTAAGAAAGTTTCAATACATGTTCTAGTCTAAATCTGCTTTGTGATTATTTAACCTGGTCAGCATGTCTTAAAATGCCAGTGCTATCTCTGACTACATGTCAGAGATCTATTTCCAATAATGTCTGAACTCATCCATGATAAACACCTCTCTAGTTGGCACTAGGTTTTGCAAAGCTTGTTCAATTCTGAAATTTTAAAAGGCAAACTCTTCATTCATTTAAAGTGGCTTAATAAGCTCTAGTTGTCTTGATATTTTATTTTCATTGGTAGCACCAGAAACTACATGTAATTCTTCAGAAAACAAAAAAACACTTTCTCTTCTTCTTCCACATCAATCACACAAGAAAAGCTAATGATGCCCTGTCAAATTGACAGAATTAAAGAAGTTATCCAGGCATAAAAAGCCATAGTCTTCAGTATTCTGCCATATTCTCCTTCACATCAACCAGTATTGTACCTAGTTCTTCAATTAATCTAGCAAACTTGAGGTGACTAGTGAAGTTTCAAAATTAGTCACTATTCTCATATAAAGTTAGCATGTCTAGCACTGCAATAGCAATAAAGCATCCAATCACACAATTTCAAATGACACTCAGGTAGACTTTCTTTTCAGTGAGGTTCAACTACAGTATTTTTTCAAGTAATTTAAAAAACCGAGATTATACTTGGATTATGTATCCAACTTCTGTCATCAGTTGATTTTTAAATTTTAATTGTTCACTATGTTTTCATGAAAAAAAAATCAAATCGCAGAAGACCTGGCATTATCTACTTATTTTGGCAAATTTTTTACCATATTAACCATGAAATGATACTTAAATATAATTGACCAAACCTAGTTTATTCTGCAAAAAGTATTTCATGTATTGTTTTTTGAAAATAATGTCTGAACACTACATCTTCCAATCAAATGTGAAAAAAGTCTATGGAAAATAGTTACCCTACCAGAACAATCTTGAGTGTTCACCGAAGACCCAGAAAGTTATGAAAGCAAATTTCTTACTCTTTTTAACAGTTTTCTGTTACTCTGGAAATTCCTGAAATGGGGCAATTTCCTTCCCATATGAATACAATGTTCCTGATTGCTCATTAACAATAATCACCATTTACAGCTCATACAGTGCCTAGCACTGGGACATTAACTGCTCATTTCTACAATCATATTTCTATTAGTGGGCAAACTACAATAAGAGGTAAGCAAACCATTTCAAAGCTAATTAACCAAGGCAGCATGCCAGAAAAAGCAAGTAATGCTAGACTAAGATGCCAAAATGAGGCATTAGAATGAAATCAAAAATTTTACTGAAACTTAATCAGTGAAGAAAAAGGTTCATTACAGGAGGTCACAGAAAAAATCCTGCAACACATCCCTGGATCCTATATCAAACAGATCCCTCTACCACCAACTCATTTCCTGCGCAAGAGAATTCAAGTCCTGTGATTTCAAAGGAAGTATCACAAAAGGGTCAAATATGACATGGGGAAATTATAGAAGTAATACAGAGCATTTGAGAGGAGGCAAGAGGTTTTATGCAAAAAGATCCATATAATGAAAGATTTTAAAAAATCCTTCCAAAGGAACTAACAGCAACAACAAAAGCCTCCTAACCACTTTTACTCAACTTAAATATGTATCAGTAACTTGGATATAACTCAGGCCCTCAGGAAAACTACCAACTTTGATCTTCCTGATGCTTCTTATTTTCAGCATTAAATTATATTTGAGCCATACTTTCAATACTTCACCTATAACAAGGTTTTAATTTACTTCTGAGTACACCTTTGTTTCTCAGAAACCTTTATAAGCACCCAGCCTACCTGCATAAAAGAAAGCTTCTTCTTAAATGCTGCTCCTGTTTTTCAGTCTTAGGTTCCCGTAGTTCCTTTAGGAGAACTATCCCCAGCAATATTTCCCATTACCTATAAAAGTTTATCAGATCATTTTTTGCAGACAAGTCTCCTGAAAATACACGTTGCAGTAATTTGTAATTGAGCTATGTATGTTTGACAGCATAGTTTATTATTTAGTACCAACATGCAACATCTGGAAAGTTTCTCTGGGAGCTTTATATAGCCCATTGCAGATTCCTTTTCATTCTTTCTACTTTTCTCAATTTCTCATTATATTTTGTGACTTCCTATTTCAGACAGGGAAGGCAGATATTAAAAAAAGCTTTGATGACACACACGTAAGTACATATTACATCTGCAGTTAAAAAACAGGTTTATCTTCCAGCCCACTCCATTAAGCATAATGCAGGAACCCACACTCAATTTCTCCTACGTAGCAGATTACTTTACATCCAAGAATTGATGGTTGAAAATAAAATCAGTAACTGACAGAAGCCAACAGCAAAGTATGTTCAATGCTAGAATAGAAGCCAAATAGATACAATGGATAAGTATCTGCGTATCTCAATATAAACACGTGTTTATTCTTAGTAGAGGAAAAAGGGGTACCTTCACTTTGCTCCAATTTACCCTCCACAGCTGCTTGCTGAATTGTAGGACCGTGCCTGACAATTTTGATTACTTTTAATGGAGATGGTATCATACAAAGATTATGGTATCTTGTTCTTTTTTTGATTCACCATTGGTTATCATTATTAATTATCTCAATCAACCTCCATTTCAGTGATACACTCAAGGGCAGGATTGCCATTGAGAGGGAAATAAACAGGCTGAAGAAGTGGGCCAGCAGTAACTTCATTAAATTCAACAAGGACAAATGCAATCTCTGGCAGATAAGATGAACTAAACTCGCAACAGGCCATGCTAGGGACTGACTGACTTGGAAACCATTGCTGAAAGGGGGCTGGTAAAAAGAAAAAAAGGCTGAACAGGTACTCACAGCGGACAGTGACAACAATAAGGATAATGGTATCCTGAATGCAGATGGCAGATGAAGTTAGGAGAATACTCCCACTTACTGTGTGCTCTTTAGACTACCTCTTGGAAGTGTGTGTTCAGTTTTGGGCCTCAGAGCACCAGAACAACATTTGAATCATAGAGTCATGGAATGGTTTGAGTTGGAAAGGACTTCAAAGATCATCTAGCTCCAAATCCCCTGCCAAGGGCAGGAAATCTTGCACTAGACCCTGTTTCTTTGAGACCAATCCAGCCTGGTTTTGAACACCTCCAGGGATGGGGAGTCCACAACCTCTCTGGGCAACCTGTGCCAGCATCTCACCACCCTCAGACAAAAGAATTTCTTCCTAATATATAATCTAAACCTACCCTACTTCATGTTAGGGCCACTCCCCCTTGTCCTGTCATCCAGGAACCTGAACAAGCTTAGCCAAGGGCCAACATGATGATCAGGGTGCTGAGCACTTGAGGAAAGGCTGTGAGAACTTCAGATGCAGCTTTGGAGAACCTCATACAGCCTGCCAGTAGCCATGAAGAGGTTAGCACAAAGGTACAGCCATGCTCCCAGCTTGGTGGGAGGACAAGAGAGAATGAAAATAAGTCAAAACAGCAGAAGTTCCAGCCAGATGTGTGGAACAACCTTTTCCCTATGAGGACAGCCAAGCAACAGATGGGGTTGCCAAGAGATGCTCCATGAAACAGAACCTGGCAGAATCTAGTCAAGCCTCCAGCTATCACTGACTCTGTGATATCACTGACTCTGTGATTATTTTTTTCATTAAAAATTACCCTGTATCTATAACCACTCATCTCTTCATTGTTTAAGTAAGTATTCAAGACCCTGAATGGCACTAAAAGGTTGAAAAAGAGAATTGTTTGCTGTGTCTTCTGTTTTGTTTGGAAGTGTGGGATAAGCAGAAGCCACTTCCAGCCTCACCGCAGCTGGATTTGCAATAGAGACATCTTCTGCAGAACACAATGTATTTTACCATCATTAATGGCTGAACTGAACATTTGAAACATTTGCATAAATAGATTTTATTAAACATCCCCAATAGTTATCTACTAGTCCCACTGTGTACTATTTGTAAAATGATTTAAAATTATTTTTAAGATTCTTTTCTTGCAGAGTGAACCAGCTTCTACTCAAGAAAGCCAGAACAAAAGGAGAAGAAAGAACAGAATACTTGCCAGAGAAAAAAGGCTTTAGATCTCTGGATTACTGGAAAGGAACATAAACTGATTTTAAGGTCTATATATATTACTGCATTAGGGTTATTTTATTAAAGACTGTGATCTCAAAACAGGAGATAAGAGGCTGAATAAAACAATCTAGATTGAGACCTGTCATTGAAACAAAACAACTATAATATCCAATACAAACGCAGCCACATACGAGCAGTATGTAATTTGAGAAAACCATTTCTCTCACTGACCTGTCCCCTTTCTCATGAAGTACACTGATTTAGAATAGCTAAAGAAAAGACATAGAGACAAGCAGGGGACAAAAAGCAGCATGTGACACATTTGTCCTAAGGGGGAATAAAGAAAAACCTGAAAAATTCTTAGACTGTTAAATTGAATGGAAATCTTATTGCACTTGCTCTGCACTCTGTATTTGAATTACACCCTTGAGCAACAGCAGCAAAATCACAAGGGCTGAGAAAATAAAAGTTTCTTTCAGTATTTCCTGTTCTTCCAGTTGACTACCATCAGGGCTAATGGGTAGATTAATATCAGAAGGAATAAAAATTATCAAATCAATTATCAAGAGAAAAAAATCTGCTGAAAATCATTGCATGGAATTACCATGAGGTAAGACAATATATGTGTGTATGCACACTGAGCAGTGAGATATAAAAAACAAACAAAAACCCACCACCAACAAAACCAAAAAAACCCATCAGTATACAGATAACATCATATTCTATTACCAATCCAGGATTTTGCACTTGAACAATGATACAAAAAAGAAATAAATGAAGTTTTATTTCCTCAAACACAGGTAGTTTCCCCATGGGCAGAAACAGTTGTTTATACCACTTTAGTCCAGAAAGCTTTCGTCAGAATGACAATTTCTTAAGTTTCAGTGTAAGGCTTCTCTACCAGTTTTGGTAAGCAGCAGTAAGCAGAATAAAGAGTTGCACTCTGGTTTTTGCACACGTTTGTAATAATGTAATAATTTTCAGTAATAATAATGAAAGGTCCAACATCCTATAACAGATCAGAGCTTGGAGCACTGAACAAAAATAAATAAACATGCTTACTTTTGAAGCATGGAATTGGCATCTATGAAGATAAACAAGCATGGGTTTATGAAAGGCATGTCCTGCTTGACTATCCTGCTCTTCTTCTACAAGCAGGTGACTTGCTTGGTGGATGAGGGAAATGCTGTGGATATTATCTGCCTGGACTCTAGTAAAGCCTTTGGCACTGTCTCCCACAGCATTCTCCTGGAGAAACTCGCTGCTTGTGGCATGGACAGGTCCAGTGTCACTGGGTGAAAAACTGTCTGGGCATCTGGACTCAGGGAGTGGCACTGAATGAGTGGAGGGGTTAGATCCAGCTGGTGGCTGGGTACCAGAGTGGTGTCCCAGGGTCCAGTGTTCTGATCAGTGTTTAATATCTTTATTGATACTGCAAATGCCACTGATTTGGGAGGGAGTGTTGATCTGCTGGAGGGCAGGAAGGCTCTGCAGAGGGATCAGAACAGGCTGGATCCATGGGATGAGGCCAATGGTCTGAGTTTCAACAAGGCCAAGGGCTGGGTCCTGCCTTGAGTCACAACAACCCCTGCAGTGTTACGGTCTGAGGGAAAATTTGTCTGGAAAGCTGCCTGTTGGAAAAGGATCTGGAGGTGCTGGTCAACAGGAGCTGAACATCAGCCAGCTGTGCCCCGGTGGCCAAGAGGCCAAGGGCCTCCTGGCCTGTGTCAGCAATAGTGGGGCAGCAGGAGCAGGGCAGTGACCGTCCCCCTGTGCTGGGCACTGCTGAGGTCACACCTCGAGTGCTGTGTCCAGTTCTGGGCCCCTCAATTCAAGAAGGCCACAGAGGGGCTGGAGCATATCCAGAGGAGGGAACGGAACTGGAGAAGAGGCTGGAGCACAAGTCCAGTGAGCAGCAGCTGAGGGAGCTGGGGGGGCTCAGCTTGGAGAAAAGGAGGCTCAGGAGGTCCTTTCCACACTCCACAACTCTCTTACAGGAACGTGCAGCCACGTGGGGGTTGGGCTCTGCTCCCAGGGAACAAGCAACAGGATGACAGGACATGGTCCCAAGGGGAGGTTTAGGTTGGGTATAAGCAAAAATTTATTCACCAGAATGGTAGTCAAGCACTGGAACAAGTTGCCCAAAGAAGTGGTAGAGTCACCATCTCTGGAAGTATTTAAAAGATGCGTAGATGACATGGGAACCTGGTTTAATGGTGGACTTGGCACTGCTGGGTTAATGGTTTGACTCGGTTCTTAAAGGTTGTTTCCTGCCTAAATGAGTCTATGAAATCAGTAACATGCACAAATGCTCATCACATTATGGCTAAATCTAGTTTTAGCTGTGTTAAACACTCAAAATTGAACATTCTTCCTCTTTTTGAAACTTGTTTTTATAATACAACACAAAGTGTTTGAATGCTAAAATGGGAAAACTAACTACAATTGTATTGGTTAACTCAAGATGTCCTAGGACAACTTTTCATTAAAACAATGAAAACATGTAAAAAGTGGTTTTCAGCCTCTGGCCTCAACAAAATAATGAAGGACACATAGTTTTGATTCACAAAAGTAATGCCTCAGTTATCATACACTGTTCTACCCTTTAAACAAACAACTCTTCAAACCAACTAACCAGTAATGAGTTAAAAATTGAGGGTTTTGCACTTTCACCAAACTGAAAGATTACAGAAATGTTGATGAAAATGCAACCTTACCAGTAGGTGTAAGCTTCCCAAGTCATGGAATCTTTAGCACTTCCCATGGGAGGTCACTATATAAGTCTTCTGAATTTTGGTGAAAATTCAGCTGCAATGTAGTTCCCTTGGACAAACACTAATTTCTAGTCTTCTAACTGGTTTTGCTAATTTCTTTTTTCCACCTTTAATATGTTTCAATGATATGGTTATTCAGATAGGTTCCTGTACGGAGTAATACCTTGTAACAGTAAATGAGTGGAAAACCAAATACTATTCCATTGGACTAACCTTTGTCACTTGTAATTATTTTTTTTTGTATTTCAGTGAGATTTCCCACTCTTCATAAATGCTTGTGGTCCTGTTTTTCTTCACCTGCCTGTTGGTTCATCTTTACAATGTCATTAACTAATTGGTACAAACCACTAACTCATAGGAAAAGGACAAAGGTGGCCTTTTCTCCTCACAATGAAGGCTTGAAAGTGGAAATTATTTATTTCAACTCTTACAAAGAGTTGTCTTTCACAAGGCAAGTGCTCTTTCTTTCTCTATTTGTTTGTGCCTGTGTACATCTTTACATCTGGATGCCGTTGGAGAGGGCTTTAATAGTCTTGCAGTAAGAAGATGAGAGAAGGCATTAAACCAGACGTCTTTTTTATGAAGAGCACTTAACTCCTGAATTACAGCCAGGGCAATTTCACAGTGAGAAAATTGTTCCATTGTATAGGCCAGAGAATATTTCATGTTTTGCTATATGTTCTGTACACTTCAGTTTCCTTTTTTTTAAAATAACTTCTAGTGACTGTGGCACTACTGTTGTACATATGAATTCTTTTGCAAAAGAAGGCCTCCTGGACAAGCAAAAAATCTGCAGTGATAGAGTGAGAAGACAGCAGACACAAGGAAATAGTAACACGGTATTAACAAGCAGAAGAAACAGTGACACAAGCCCATTACTATCCTATTCAAGGCTTGTCGAGCCAGGAAAACTATAAAGCATGAGAGAAATGTTTTAAAGGCCAAATTTACTGAGTATAACTTACTTGGCAGACTTATTTGGTCCTAGTTTGTATTTATCCAGAACTGTATTAACCAGTAACTAATTAACACACCACACACATAGGAGACTATGGAAAAACAAGACTGCTGCAGTTACTCTTTAAATGAGCAGACCATGGCCAGCGAAGTTCTGAGGTAAATACATTTGACACAGACTTCAAAAACATACAGTTAAATACAGCAAAGGCATAGTGTATTACTTTACCTCTTTGCTTGCAATCTGAAGCATAGTATTGAAGCAATCTACATAAATTTTTAAAATTATAAAGAAATTCAGTTACAGTTACGACTACCCTTTGTGGAAGAAGGTGAAAACTTGGACCAGAATAAGGATGTCCACCTCAGATGCAAAATAGTATCATACTGAACCATCAGCGGCTCAAGAAGTTAAAATATCCTTCATGTGGACAAGCAAAGAAAACAGATTTGGGAGGACCAAGGAAAGCCTGAAAGAATTCAGAGGATCGTCTTCTGCTAAGTATTGGCATAGGCTGTTTTCTGAAGAAATACATCAAAAAAGGACAGAAGCTAACTGAATTTACTGTTTTTCACTACTTTATTAGACACATATATTAAAATTGTATTTAGCCTTCTAGCTTCAGGTATTTCAGGCCACCAAATTAGCACCCTGGCTACTTATAATTTAGTAGCTATTAATTGCTACATGGAAAAGAGTAGAGCACATACCAACAGCTTTCCTGTTTGTTTTTATGTGGAGGTTAACATCAGACTGTACCAGTACCTCTCTGAAATGTTACAAGAAAACTTAGGGGATTTTTCTCAACTGAAAATAAAAGGTGAAGAAAGCTCAATTCAGACAGGATTACAGTCTTGCAGACATTTGGAGAGACATCTTGGAATTCACTTCCTGAAATACAGATTGGGAGTATTCAAATAGTCTAACAATTTCCCATTCAAAAAACTCATCTATAAAGGGATACCACACTTATTTCAAATTACAAAAGGCAGTACTACAGCATCTAGAGACTCCTGTCTGGAAGGGCCCTGCTAGTACTTCTTGGCATTTGAAGAACACTTGAGGTACAGGTACTTTCAAAGGATATGCAATTTCTTTCACAGCCTAAATAGCCAAAAGTCACAGCAGCAAACCAGCACACTGATGTGAGGTTTGAGAGATGAGCCATAATAGGAGGTGTGTAGGTGCATAATTTTTAACAGAAATCCTCAAGGGTAGGGCAGGAGAACTACACACAGTAAATAAGTATAACTCATGTTCAAGACCAAATAGAGGGTCATGTATAAAAACAGTCAATGGAACTATATAATCTGTAGATAAGGCATTACAGTTTTGTCAGCACAGGTCTGAACAGACTCAACTCTAAGAGGATAAATAAAATACTATATGTCTCTCCCACTCTTTTGCTGCTGCATCAGCTGCTGGCTCAAGCACAGTATTAACAATTAAACCCATTTAGACCATGACAGTGTGTTCATCTATGCTGCACTCTCACGTCTTTCTCTCCTACCTCCAATTACAAATTAATTTTCCTTAGAAGTGCTATGGCTCTTACTGCTGCCCTTGATGGATATTAAATCACAGCCATAGATAACACAAGTAATCTTGTTACCTGCAGGTACAGGTTAGGATCACACAAGGCCCGGTTTGCTGGGCCTTGGCTGAAGGTCAGATATACCTGACTACATGAATCTAAGCCTAAACTGGGAAGACAAAGTACTTGAAATTAAGCTCTACAAATTCTACATAACCTTGGGTGAGGCGTCATATATAAAGGACTAAGCTTCCTTTCCATCTGTCCTGCTCTTCCTTTATTCCCCTTGTTTTTGATTAAACCCTATCTGGTGCCTGTGTCCTTAAGCAACAGATTAAAAGAAACCCAGAAATCACTAAACTTTCTTGAAAGGCTCATGTGATCACAGACAGGAGTTCATGGAGTTTTCTCATGTATCTACTTTGCATATTCTGTGGCATATTACTAGCAGGAAAAATACAAATAGCAACAAATAAAAAACCCAAGAGGACCCACACTTTAATTCAATGAGCAGTTTTGATTTTCAATCTACACTACTGCTTCTAATCTGTACGCCCCCCTTACATTTTAAAATTAAGTCTGTTTAAAAAAAAAACCAAACAAAAATTACATCTGGATGCTTCATATAAGCATAAAAGGTAAGTGTCTTCAGAAAAAAACAACTGTAAAAAAATACTGTGTCCATTAAAAAAGAGGGAATTCAGAAACAGAAATTAAACAATTTGATTAAAGCTATTTACAGAACCAATGATGATTCTGTGGTGAGAATTAGACCGTGGCATCTCACTGGCAGCAGTGTCTAAACTCAGAGCAGCAAAAATTAGTAGGCCAGGAATAATTTCATAATTGATATGTTTTAGCTAAGTTTCACTATTTCCAAAATAGGCAATTCCTCAGGGCTTATTTGAGAATAAAATATATATTCATAGTTTCAAAAATAGATTTTATGATGAATGAACTATACAATAGCATTTTTACTTTGATAAAATAGTTCCATTCTAAGCCTGAGCAAATCGTTGTAGGGATACAGATGTACAACTTTAACTACCTCCCAAGCCATGCAACAACTCCTAATATTTGTTTTAAAATTAAAAAGCCAGATGGATGAATGAGTTGACAGAACTATTGTTGTCATGTGGCTCTGCTACAGTTTTGGTTTTCTTACTGTGTTATTAACTCATTAAGACAGAGGAAAATTAAGATGTAGGCTGTGTGTGCGCTGCACTGGACAATCCCAGAGCTTAGTATCAACTCAGGGCATCAACTGTTGAAGTCAACACTCTTTTAGTGATCTTTTTAATGAAATTTGTATTTCAGTAACCAGAACAGCTGGAAAATGGCATTCAGTATTACTCCATAATTAAATGGAAATACTGAGAAGTTAATTTAATGGAGAAATATCCCAGAGAAGCATCCAAAGCCATGTGACCTTAGGATATTTTTTACTGGACAGGATACTCCAACTGTACAACAAGCATAGCAACTCCTATGAGGATACTTCCAAGGCAACTGGACACCTTCTCATGATGTCACCATTTTCACGATGAGCTTGTGGCAAAACACATAAGGGAAAAACAGTCGCTGCCATTTTTTTTCCCCGCATCTGGTTTTTGGTTTGTGGTTTGGGTTGGTTGTATTTTTTTCTTTTTTTGGCAAAAATGCAAGCTATGGAATAATGTTAATAGAGCAGGTTGACTGTTACTCAGAAAACATTCTCAAAGTAATGCATCAATGCAATGAGCTACTGATCTTCCCGCTACCTTTGGGAAGTGAAAATATTACAGAAACACAGAATAAGGTGAGTTGGAATTTACTCTGAAAAGAATTACCTTATTCATGCCATTAACTTCTAAACCTCAGGAAGCTGCAGTAGACAGGGATTAGTTCAGTGCTATAAGCACCCCGCTTCTGACTGGGGGATGTTCTAACCACAGCAGAGCAGTCTGAAATAAGTCCACTTCAGTCTAGAAGAAATTATTTTCAGAAATGCTGCATACTTGCTCAGGGAATGTCTGGACTGCAAAAAGTAAGTAAATAAAAGTTACAGACCCAACTTTTTCTACTGGAATAAAATATACATAACTGAAGCCATTCCTGTGTTTAAAACAAAGCAACCAAACAATAACATTATTTATTAAATGTTGGTATAATGAAGTTACATTTATTTAAAGCAGATTGTTCTATACATTTTAGAAATTACTTCTCTATAATAATTTTGCAAGTTCTACTAGCTGTATTTTATTTATCAATGTTCCTTTTCATCTGTTTTAATAGATCTGAGATATTTCTAGTGGCAAGAGTAGATTGACAGAAGAAAACACCTGTAAGTTAACACAAAGGCAAAAACCCCACCTGGCTGAGATACCCAGCAGATGAGTTTGAGGGCTTTCATCTAGAATGTGACTTGCTTGCAATGAAGAACTAAGTACATTTGGAATCATGACACTTTGTGTTAAGACTTAATTCTTCAGAGAAAGATCTGAAGAGGGTGATACTTTCCAGAGCACTACCTGGCCTGATGTGCAGTCTTATTCACAGACTCTATGCCTGGTATTGCAAAGGGCTGGCATGAAGGGTGCCACAAAGCAGTAAAAGCACTGGGAATACTCTATTGCTCTTTCTTCTGCTACCAGCAAGAGGCTGGCTGGAAAAAATAACAATTCAAGCCAATGACAGACGTTTCTACTCTGATTTGAGGAAACTGTGAAAAAAAAATACATTCCAGGTGATATGAGATGGATTCTAAAACAAGTGACAAAAAGTTATGTGTAAAAAGTAGCCAGTTTGGGAATGCCAAGAATTAAGAGTAGCTGTGCTGGTCCTTATGGTATCACTTCATAATAAGCACACCCAGTTCATGTTTTTAAGGCATTTTGCATAACATTCCCTAAGGTGTCTGCTTCACTCTTCATTTAAGGAAGGTTTTCTCTCCTTGCACCCCTATCCTGCTGGGCATGACAATATGTACAAAAAGAGGGGTAAAATGCACCTAGTTATTTGCTGCTTTGGCAGTCTGCTTGTGCTTGGTTTCCTCAAACGTATTATCAAGCTTCCATCACATCCTTGACCAGGTGACCAGAGGTATGGTAAACTTAAAACTTCAAAGAGCAGAAGAGATTTTGCATTTGGCACAGCCTAAGCTTTCACAGCATATACAGTCTCTCTGAAAACACTTCCAGAAAGGCTAGCACACCTTACATGCAAGGGAAAAGGGCCGGGGAAGGCAAGGGGGAGGGAAGAATTTTGTTGCAGAAACTGATTTCTGCTGCTTTGAAGGGGTTTTTCATGTGGTATCAATGTATTTTTCTGCACTGTCAAGTAAAGTATAATTGGAGCATAACTTTGCCTTCTTCATTCCGGTAGAGGGAATAAATGGGAACTCCCCACCAGGTCTACACTTCAGGAGTTTTGACAGGACATCTACCCTAGCCAGCAGTAAAGTGAAGGCATGTTTTTAGCTATCCTAACTGTGACCACCAACTTGGACATCATTGTAGTTAAACTGGCAAGAAGTCGTAGAATAATTGACTAAAAATACTACATCCTTAAAGGTGTCAGATTAGCCTACTAGTGATATAAATGTGATGCATAAATATGACAACTTCACTTTATCTATTACAACCTTAAGTGCATCAAAATAAATTCACAGCATTTTGTCTCACCAAGACTTCAAAAATCTCAGAGAACAGAGTATTTTATTTATGTGTCAGTATACAAGTCTTTGGAATGGCTTGTGGAGCCTCAAAGTCACCAGCTGTGACCAACAAAAAACTGTATGGGATGACTCCTCTGATTTTGCAGAATGTTTAGTTGCTGTATCTCTGTCAGACTAAATCATTGTTATACCACTGACTACAGGAAAATCATTGTTAAAACAGCTGATCAAATAACAGGCACTTAGAAGAGGAAAGAAAGGGACACTTCCCAAGTCACAAGTTCACAGCAAGCAATACTAACACAATACACTAGAAATACTCAAGATCAAAACAAGAATTAAACAACACTGGGCAGTACTGCTTAATGTCTTATATTAAAGTATTTACAAATATAATTAGAGATACAGAAACCCATATAAATATTAAAGACGAGTTTTGTGATTTAAAAAAAAATAGGGAAAACACTAAGATGAACACAGGTATTGGAGGATCTATATTGTTCTGGGAAGAAGGGCAGAAAGTAGAGAAGAGCAGAATTAGGCATTGTAAACAATCCATTAGGCTGTAAAAGGGAGAGCACAGAAGAAAGAGAACCTGAGGATCATTTCAGAAAGAACACGACCCTAAGGTTCAGTTGGGAGTTTATGACAGACCAATGCCAGGCTGCATTTCAGCCAGACGTCCCACCTGGATTGTCCACAGTGCCCTAAAAGGGAGGACAGTAGTTCTGGTGAAGAGGGATTTAAAATGAAAGAAGCTGGGCTTTAAAATGAAAGCAGAGGGACCTGTTGGAACAGCAGCTGCCCATAGAGGTGGTGCAGACAGCTGGCAAACAGCAGCCTCTCAGACAGCTGCAGCAAGATAGGCAGGAGCTGTCCTGTCAAGATCCTTCATGCAGTACATGTGAAGCTGAAGTTTCAGCTAACTTTTGAATGCAGTAGGATGTAACATAAGAATCGATAGTCAGAATGCTGAGAAGGTTCAGAAATTCCTTAAATTAAAAAAAAAAGCATTAATAACAAGTTTACAACACCAGATTTATCAATATTAATTACTGCTTGGGAAAAGTTCTTAACTCAATGTATTTTGCATTTTGCATATTTTAGGAAGTTTATTTTACACTAATTAATTTTCTTACTGACTGCTGGAAAGAAAAACACCTTGAAGAAAGCAAAAAGCAGAGTGGCCATGAAATCGTACTGCTGGCAAGGGAATTGACAGGAGTTGCTTTAAATAGACTCCTCTCAAATAATAGGAATTAAAAAATTAAATAGGAGTATGTGGGGTATGCCCAGCCCCTGCCCTGGAGGGATGTCTGCTGAGATAAGGAGATTGCTCAATCTTCCAGCAGGACTCCCTGGGAAAGCAGCTAACGTTTTTACTCACAGCGAGAAAAGACAGACCCACAATCCTTTAGGAGACCTTATGCAGATCCTTTGTAACCCATTGGCCTTTACTCATCCCCTGTATCCCTATAAAAGCTAGCCCTCTGCCCCTGTGGAGAGGGAGAGTTCTCATCCCTGGCTTTCCCCTTCGCCGGAGTACGGACCGACAATAAAGCTACCTTTGTGCGGAACCAGCCACACGAGCCTCTCGTCTCTCTCTCTGGTCTGGCTTGGCCTGGAGGCTGCCCTGCAGAGCTGAGCTGAAATCACGAGCTGACAATCACTAAAGAGCCGACAGCCTCTGCAGGGGCCCTCCTGCCAGCAGCTGAGGGAAGACACCGGGCCTCAGGAAGGCAATTCCTTTCGGGACCATCTCTCCAGACTGGTCACCTCTTCCTGGGCCAGAGCTACTGACCCTCACCAGCTGTAATAGGCATATGTTTCAGGGTGACAGAATCCCTTCAAATTAAGCATTTACTAATGCACTTAGTCAAAGTCCACAAGATAAAGCTCCAGCAATTAAAAAAGAGTTTACTTCAAATATGTACCATAAACCCAAACTCCCTTGATGATTAATTGCATTGCATAATTGTGGCTCTTAAGACATACAGTCAATAAGACCAAAAAGACGTGGTTTCTGAAAATTATTATTCCTCATGACTTGCACAGACCTCTGACCCCTTGAAAGCCATGCTGATTATACCAGGGTAGTTTTTATGAAATGAGCATGACATCCTTGTTTTGTTTCATCCACAGTTTTCATCTCCATCAAGACCAATCACTGTCTGTTAGGAATAATTTATTCTTATGTCAAGCCCTTTTGTTATTCTTTGCAGATGAGTCACCAAGGGAGAGTAGCTCTCTTAAATCTTTGCTTCAAGATAGTGAACTTACTGTAGTCAAGAAAGTATGACGTAACCATGAGGAACAGATAAAACCTGGACAAAATCCAATGCAAAATAAATGCTTAATTGATTTGAGATTAAACAGACATTAATAGAACAAACCCTTTGAGAGAACCAAGTGCCAAGGAGAGATGTTAGACCATGTACCCTGGAGTTAAAAGACTGTCATCCCAAGAACCTCAGCCAAAGCTACAAAAGTACACTATGATCAGACAATGTATTTTAAAACAGAGAGAAACATGGAAACAGGGGTTTTATGGAAGAGCTAATTCTTTAAATGGAAAACCTAAAATCTGCTAAAATCTATGATAAGAGTGAAAACTCTCCTGTACTGCCTGCCACCTGCTTTAAAGACATGACACATAAATGGATGCATTAATAGGTGTCCATTAATTTCCATAACCTGTGTTGTTAGCGACATATCATAACAAAGATAAGACAATTATTGCCATTTATCTTGCTTTGTTGATACCTATACTCTGGTCAGAAGATGCAGACAGAACACTATTTTGGACATTAGGCAGTCTGGATATTCAGTAACAGCTAAGTCAGTTCCACGAATCATAGAAGAAAAGGTTTTCAAAATATCAGACAGCTGCCCAAGTAATTACTTTTAGATTATTATTTCTACCACAATAAAACAGCATATTAATTTAATATGTCAAATGGTCAATCTTCAATTAGGACCAAGAACTAATCAGGATGATTAGAAAGCAAAGAGAGGGTTCTCACCACGTCTACTTTCATGGTGGCTGTAAGACTCTCAGATATATTCTCTAGCATGCTTAGACTAAGATCAGCATTTTGATATAAAGAAATAACCTTGAGATTGTCAGGTTTTACATTATATATATAATTCAAATAATCCTTTGGGGCAACAGCATCCTTTTCTCTGGAACATGGCCAGAGAAAGCTGGGCTTACAGGAATAGGAAAACATGAAAAAAACCACAGAAAAAAGTATTTAATGTCACACTGTTAGTAAAGAAAAATATATTGGCACAACAGCAACAGAAAACCTGCATGGCGTTGCTCAAAACATCTCTATTTCTCATATATTCAAAATTGGAGCCAGAAGGAAAGGGAGGAGGGAGAAATACTTTAGAGACTCTGATAAAGGTCTAAATAGAACATCCCAAGAGCCAAAAAATGATAGTACACCGGTCCTTTTAGACTACAGCAGGGTGAGGACAAAGCTAGAATATTACTGACCAACAGTTTATAAGAAACAAATGGCCAGATTTTAAAGATTCCAATCAATTGTGCAAAGAAGGAAAAAATGAAATCCAGATACTTGCAGAGCAGAATGTGTCAGCCTCATTTCCCAAAACATGATTCTGCAAATAATTTAGCATAAGAAAAAAGTTTCCAACAATGTCTGGTTCTTTCCATCAGCAAATACTTTCCCTACAGATTATCTTCTTCTAACTTAAATGAAAAACAGCCGTCTTTTTCCCAATACCACTGATGTTTTAAAGGGATGAATAATACATAGTAGATACACAGCATTTTGTTTTCAGAACACTGAAATCACTGACTATTGCTCAGAACAACTCTGTAAAGGTAAATAAATAGATACAAATGAGAGTAGTATCTTTACTCTTCTTAAATTAAGCATGGGAAGGGAAGGATCTCCAAGTTTCCTCTTGCCCTGGGACAAATACGCTACATGCACTTACTGCTCTTCCTTTTAAAACAATTAGCCATTTGGAATCTCTGCTGTCTCTAATGGCTTTCTGCCTCACCTCAACTGGAATTCATGCCAAGAATCTTACACGTTAAAAAAGGTCCAAGTAATCCTCCTGTAATTCTCAAAAGCTGCATGCCACAAAAACCAACTGACTATACTGCAGCTTTAGAAGGCTCAAGGATACTAAATTCACATGTGTTTTTGCTCATGTTCTGCAGCTACCCCAGCAGAAAGTTCTGTAACAGATCAGCTACATTGCCATTTGTGACCCAAAAGGAAAGCATTTTTACTTATGTTCGGTTCACCACTGATTTTCCTTTTCCTAAAGGAATTTAATTATTTATTCCATGTATGGAATCAACCCATCACCAATCAGTTCACGAGCTTCAATGAAGTGGGAGATCAAATTGCTCTTAATTTTATTTTTTTTTTCACATTATAAACATGTACTTTCTGGAATAGTTAAAAATACTTTTTACAATCTGTCCCGACACACACAAAACCTTTTCAACAGAATCACAGGATACCAGTTCTCGTTCAGCCACAAAACACCTGGAAAATGCTACTTTTAAATCTGCACTGAGCTTTTTAATAAAAGCAGAAATCAATTTCATACTAGTAACTTCAGCTTTCGTATAAAAACTCACTAAAATCATGGGCAGGCCTACCTCAGTAAACACTGATCATGTGCAAGATTAATTAAATCCTCAAATGTTAGTTTGTCCAACTAACATAAAATTATGCAATCTTCATTAGTCTACTACTAAGACAACCAATATTTTTTGGCAGCAACTCTTTATCACGCAACAATGTCAATGAGTTACTTCTTTCCTGTCACCCAGTCTTACATAGAAGTATTTTACTTGCTAAAACCAAACAGAACCCTCTCAGCAGTGCTGTACAGCTGCAACTTCCAGGTAGTTTAGGACTGCACTTTTTTTTTTTTTTTTTAAATCACTTTGACAAAAAAGCAGATTCACCAAAAAAAAAGAACAAAAAAAAAGGTATTATTTTTATGTTCATGGAATTTTAAATGGGTACATTTCAATTATAATTTGGAAATATTGTCAGGCTTGCAAAAAAATACTTCTTGGAACATGACCTAGCAAAGAACTGTACTCTCTGTCCTTTGCAGTATCTTTTTACTTCAGTGTTCATTTTAGTTCAGCCCAGTGAGAAGCAATGTTTTTGTGGGGCTTAAAATTACTAAGTGAAGAACATTTTGATCTATATTGAAAAATTATTATTGTGGAATGAGTTCATAATCATAATCAATGTATTTGGCAGATACCTATGAAATGCACACCACTTACTAGGATGTTGCCAGGTCTTTATCTTTCTGCATATAAAACTTTACGCATGAAATGCAGCAGCACCAGAAGCAAAACACTTGGGTTAATACCACGAGAGAGTGCAGCAATGCTGAAATGTCCATGTCTTCGCTCTGTCACAAAGGTCTCAGTTTATCTAGATCAATTGCTTTTCCTAATTTCAGTTAAAATGCCAAAGAGAAGTTAGTAAACCACCAGATGGAACAGAACTAAGTTAAACTTTAAAGCCATTTAGTCTCTTTTAAGGAAAGAAGAGCATCAAAGCATTCAGTAATGTTTTCTTCTCTGCTTAAACATTTTGTTTTCCCTTTTAAGCTGCCGTAAGACTGGCTTTAGGCAAGAAGAAGAAACAGTAGTGGCACTGGGGTAGGGGAACTTCTAGGCATACGGCATTTGCCAGTTACTATAGCTCAGAACAACTAGAACTAACTACATTCAGACAGCTTACAAATGCCACAGCAGAAAAAAGTTACTGAAGAGGAGGGTATTTCAGGAGATTGCATGAGGGCTCACAGGGGAAAGGTAAAGGTACCCTCATCAGATCTATTATTGCTTACGGTCAGTAGTAATCAAACCTAAAATCTGAAGAGCCAGCTTCTTGCAAAATAGTAGTGTGACACAGGAATTTCAGTAAATCTCGGCCTGGCCATCACAACTTTTGAGGTCTCCACGAAAACCCCTCTCACAATGCCAGTTTGTCAAGGAAGCTTAACAAAGTATCCCACAACAAAAAACTACAACTCCTAAGGCAAAAAACTTAAACCATAAATTCTCCGTAAATCTTACTTTTATCATTAGGCTTTTAAATACTGTTTAATTGTCAGGAACTCTGTATCTATGGGTACACAACGGGAGTGGTTTTGTGTCAAAAAAAGTGGTTTGGCTGGACCAACACCACCCGGGATCAGCCTCCCCTTGCCTGTGCCAGCCTTAGGGCTGTTGCTCATTGTTTCGTTACTACACTGGTTTAATTGCAACAGTTCATTCGCTGCAACATCACGCTAATTAATCACGGGGCTGAAGCTTGCCTTTGTGCCAAGAGAACCAACCCCTTTCTCCCAGCATTCGAAGCCTGACACAGTCAGCCCTGCAAGAGGAGGGATTCCTTCTTCCTTTACTGAAGAGTATCAGTGGGAACTCCAGAGGACCCTGCAGTCTTGAAGTGCAACCATAAATAAGCAGACAGAGACAGGGAAGAGGTAGACTGGTACATGCAAAAGGCAAAGGGATCAAGGGCAGTAACAATAAATTAGCAGCTGCAAGAGGGTTGAAAGAAAAGGCTAATGAAAGCTGAGAACACACAGTGCATTTAGTGAAGCTCTAAGAAGGACAGAAGAAAATGAGCTGCAGGCACAGAAAACAAAGAAGCAGAAAAGCCTACCCAGAGGCAAACTATAAAACTCAATAAACATCTGCTGATTGAGCTTCCAGACTCTAAATACAACTATTATAAGCAGGAGAAAAAGGACTCTAACAATTTATTTTAAAATACATAAATTGGAAGACCCCATGGTCTAGAAATTCTCTGTGTCACGGTCACCTTTTCCAAAAAATCTATTTTCTCAAAGTTACTAGAGCACATCATCTCTTCAAGCAATGCCACCAAATATGCATTAAACCTACAACACTGTCATCCTTAAAAAAAGTAAACCTGTACCAATTCAGCTTATCAATAAAATCCTCTAAAATCCTTTGCTTCTCTAAAAATATGGTTTTAAATATAATTTCATAACCATGCTCCAAGCTAGATACATTCCTCTTTGCAAGACCAAGCCAAGCAACTGCAATTGAATTATTAGTTTCATTAATAACGTTTTTGATAAATCATGGTAATATAGTGAAATTAATAAATTGAAATGTAAGTTCTTATACGTTACAATAACAGAATTGCATCAATAATGGTGTGCAGCTTATTTCAGCTCCTTAAATGAAATGCACTATAAAGTACAAAGCATCACTGTCATGGCAATGGTACCGCATATTACTGGCATTTCAAATTTAACACAAAGCTTACTCTATCAGTTGTTCTATTTATATTTTCTGTACACAAGACAGGGTTTTACACTTGGTCTAAATAAATAATAATCACTAAATCTTGGCAACATGGTCCTTTAACCATTCCAGGATAAGTCAGACTGATAATTTAAGGCTATCAACTGTTCACAATTCCCATTCAGACAAATAAATAGCGCAGCTTTAGACAAAGCCCAGGGGAGAAAAAATCTAGAAAGCACTGAAAAACTGAACTAACTGGACTGTGAATTACTTCATTGACTCCAAAAGACCAAATGAATCCAGCATTTTAATTTCTCAGTAAAATCTCTGCTCTTATTTAAAAAATGAATGCTGACTCAGTTGTCAGAATGATGCCCTGAAACACTCTGAAGTCATGAATCAGCAATGGCAAAAGTTCACAAGTAAGAAACTCATGTAACTTCTTACCATAAGTTTGAGGTGTATATCCTCTAGACAACTGTCTATTTCTCCCTCCCCCTTTCCCAATGGATGCTGATTCCTGTTCTCAGCTTTTCCTACACTGTAGAATGCTTCCATCCTGATTGTGCCAAGCACCAGTGTTCACACGACCGTGACAGAAGAGTGCTGCTAAGAAACAGTCCTCTCATGGGGAAGGGAATCGCTAGTTTTTAACTTTGTTTTGATCCACTGGGAGCTGTGATTATACACTGTGAAGGAGCCAGACCATATATGCATTTTAATCTCTGCAGAATTTCCTGCTTCTCAGAAATGATGTCCCATTAGTCCCTGACAGTAACACACAGATATACCAGATAAGTCTGTCATCTTCAGGGATTTGGCGTAGTGCAGTACTAAACAACCAGGACATCCATACCCACATTAGGAATTACTCACATTCTTTTTAGATTGAATTTACTATGAATGTGTCTTTGAAATCTAAGTTTAACTTCAAAGCTGATTTAAGTGAACAAACTGAGCTGGATTCTGGATTAACAGCAAACTCATTATCACTAGAAACTCCCACATTACTGTATTTAAAAAACAAAATCTAAATTTAAACTTCCCTACTGTGATTTATTTCTGTAGTCCTGCTTTTTCAGATCCTTATGAAGGCAGCATTATATGAGACAGAACATACATAATGTCAACATCTGGTAAGAACTAAAACTGCAAAATTCTTCCTTTGTTCTCTTGGAAGGAAAACATCTTCCATGAAAAGCCACTGTAATTTGCTCTAAAAATTAGCAGCAAGGGCACAAAGACAAACAGTAGAAAAGTTTTCCCCTTCTATTTTTTCCTTTTTTAAAAATCACTATAGGTCATCCATTGTAATACTTTGCCTTGGTTTTCTTTTTTAAATCAGAACAATGAAAAAATCTACTAAATTCTAATCATACCATTCAACAGCAGGAAATTAAATTTTTAATAAATTGACAGTTTCTGAAGCTTACTAATTCCTTATATGGAATTATTCATAGTAGGATACTATCCTCTCTTGCCACTCCAAGACAGAGAAATTTCTGACAGAATTAACTCAATAAATGTTCTGCAAGTGAATATTTTGTTTATTCACAGAAAGTTCCCTTGATGTTTCTAAAAAAAAATACCTTTTTTTTTGTTCCAATATATATCGTGCTCCTGTTATCTTCAAAGGCACAACAGTCCTTGGCACTTACAGAAATATTATTTGACCACTCTCATAACCATAAGATGCTGGAGTTTATGATCCAGAGAGGAGAGAGATGGTCAAAAATCAAGATCACAACTGTAGATTTCACTCAGACCTCTCCTTGGAAAAGTCCCATGGGGTAAGTTTATGAAATGAAAGAGGCCTATGAAAGCTGGTGGACACCAAATTGAATGTGAGCCAGCAATGCTCTTGCTGCAAAGAAGGTGGATGGTATTCTGGGCTGGATTAGGAAAGTACTGACAGCAGATACAGAGATGTGAGCTTTCTGTTCTTCCCAACAGTGGTGAGGCCACAGGTGGAGCTGAGTCCAGGTCTGGGTTCCCCAGTACAAAACAGATATGGACATACTGGGACACCAAGATGATAGATGGACTCCAGCACCTCTTCTATGGGGAAAGGCTGAGAAAGCTGGGACTGTGCATCCTGGAGAAGAGAAGGCTCAGGGGATCTCACCAAGGTACATAAACACCTGCAGGGAGGGTGCAAGGAGGATGGATCCAGGCTCTTTCCAGTGGTGCCCAGTGACAGCACAGAGGCGATGGGCACACACTGAAACACAGGAGGTTCCCACTGAACATCAGGAAACTCCTTTTCCCTGTGAGGGTGTCCGAGCACTAGTTACTCAGGGAGGTGGTGGAGTCTCCATCCTTGGAGATATTCAAAAGCTTTTCACAGTCTTGGGCACTTGGGTCTAGTTGACCCCACATGAGCAGGGGCTTAGACCAGGTGACAACCAGAGGTCCCTGACAGCCTCAACCATTCTGTGATTCTATAATGGGAAATGACATCTCATTACTGAAGAATATGATTATGTAACATTTTGAATGAGATATGCCACTTGCCTATAACTCATTGGCATCAATCATTACATTTAGAAGTGCTTAAATATGCTATAAAAAGAGATTCAGCCTAACACACAATACAGAAATATAGGAAGTTCAAGAAATTCTCAAAGGAAGGAGAAAGCCTACCTTCATGAAAAGCAATTAGCACATTTATTTCCATTCCAGAAAGGGTAGGTATTGAAATTCAACCACATGGAGTTTCACAAAGAAAGATAATTATGGGTATTCATAGGTATTCAACCCTGCAGGATGTGAGACAGAATCTGTAAGTTTTAGAAAGCATGGAAAAAAAGTTCTGTGTTTTCCAGATCTCTCTCACCAAGTAACTAAATTAATACAGATCTCCACGCAATTATGACTTGACAGTTATGAATCAGTACACTTTTTTCCTACTTTGCTCCACAGGGGAGCTATCCATTAGGAGAAATAGATTCTGTCCACTCTTTAATCCAGCATCTCATAAGACAGAAGAAAAGTGTAATTGGAAATACTGTCAACAATTTTTGTCCTTCACATACAGCAGGCAGCTATTTGCTTCAGGCAGACAAAAATTTTTCTCTCAAGGATTTACTTTACTTACACATTTCACTGAAATTAACTGCATTCTTACTTAGCATGGGCCAGACCATCCACCAGGTGAGTTATACCTGGCAGATCGCTGACCTGTGCTATAGCAAGCATCATGAGAGAATTCTCTTCCCACAGGAGAGAGATTACAACATACCAAAAGAAAGAACCAGCTGATGAACAGGTCAACCAGCATGAGTTTAAATAAAAAGATCCAAGTACACCTGCAAATCAGTTTAAATAAAAAGAACCACCTAAGTCAGTAAATTAGACAAGAGCAGTATCAGAAACTTGAAAAAAATTATGCTATATAATGCTGTGCAAAAGAAAAGGGAAAAAATAGATTAAGGGACGGAAAAATGAACTTATCTCATGAAGATAAAACATCTTACATGTAATGTTAAAAAAAAAAGAAGTTAAACATGTATGACAGCAGAGGAGTCCTCGGTACATCATTCTAAAGCGGGTACCTGGTCTTTTCTGCAGATGACAATATCCACTTTGGTTTCGGTACATGGCTGCAAAACGCATCTCAAGCACGTGAATACAGGCAAAGGAAGGAAGATTCAGCTGATGAGCCACTTGAAGAGCAGCAGTATCAGTCCCAACTGCAGTTAACAGCCAGGTAGATTCTACCACCTCCTACCTGGCAACAGCTTAAGGGTATACAACCTGTGCAATTTAGATAGGATACAAACTTCAAAAGATTATCAAACTAGAGGCATTCAGCCACCCAAAGGATAGGAAGCAGACCAGCACAGTTTGGGGTAGGATTATCACAGCCACTTGTAGATGAAGGCCAGATAACACAAAGTCTTTGCAAGCAAATGATACTTTTGGGTCTGCAGTTTGCAAAACGTAGACTTTTCAAGACAGGCACCTGTGCTGCTTTGTAGGAACACCAGCTTTAGCCAAACCTCTGTGGACACAGTTCAAAAGGACACTGAGTTGTCACTGAAATAGTTTTGGACTTATCACATAGCATAGTAATGATCTTGTATTTCTCTGTCATCACAACCATAAATCACAGTTCTGCGTTAACAATTATAATTCCATCACTGCAACCAAACAATTTACTTTTTTTGGAAACATTTCAAAAAGTTGCTCTGGCTGATCAGAAACCAGAGGCGCTGTTGTGACTCTAGCAAACACTGAAATAGCCTCGTATTTTAAAATGTATAAATGGCTTGTTTTAAAACAGTACCTCATTTCAGTTATCAGGAGATGGCCATAATCCTGATGTAAATTTCTATTTTGTGATGCATTCGATGGTGATACCCAAATAATCTGCAATAATATCCAGCAATGACCTTCTGAAGCATTTAAAAAATTCTACAAAGGTTATTGAGGGTAATTTATAAAATTTAGCATGCAACCAATAATATTACATACAACCACGTGGGCTAAATCTAAGCATACTGAAAAAATACTTCTTTCTGTATTTCTTTAAGTTTAGGAGGACAGAAAGGATTTCTGTCCATATTTTAATTTTAATGACAAATTTTCATATATAATTACAACAGAGTGAGAACATGCAAGCCAATTTCCAGAGTCTTAATAAATATTTCTATTCATTAGAGATAGTGAAAATCTAAATCTACAGAAAATATTTATCATTCATACAGACAGTTAATTTTTATGAGAAATCCCGACATGGGACTGACTAAAGGAGGTTTCCACCAGTGTCCAAATGGCTTCTCTACCAGAATCAGATCCCCCACCAAACCTCCATCCTTCAGAGTCTTTGAGCTCAGAGACCATCACATATCCCTACAGAGTCCAAAAATTCATATAGTATTACTACATGTAACAGGAAAGTCCAGTTAACCCTTTCCATGCTACTTGAGAAGCAGAAATTCTCATCACAAGTAAAACCTGCAGCTAAAAGCACCATACAGCGTCATAAAGACAGTAAAACCTAAACGTAAGGAAAACACCCAGAAGCGACATGAACACATTCCTTTTCAGTCCTACATTGAACTACTCAGAGCCCCAGAAGAGGAACGTAATGACACATCACTGTACGTGTCCAATCCAAAGACACAGCCTCTCTTTGTGTCCTCTCTTCACACAAACACAACACAGAAGCTTCTGCCTTTGCAAACCTTAACCTTTCAGTTTATGGATTCTTCTTTCAGGACATTTTGTTTATGCGTCCCTTTACAGACTACAAATCCAGAGATTGCAGAAGAACACAAAAATACCTTTTGAAAGAAGAATCTTGTAATTGTTCCCACACAGAGCCATGTTCTCATATGTCCAAGTCTGATCAAAGGCAAAACCACATTTTACTTTTCCAAGTTGGAAGAGAAGGAGGGAAAAGATTATAATCCTTATCTCCAAAAATCTTCCAGGAATGAACTCTGGCTTTTTAATCTATGAATAGAAACATCAAGTCTCTAAAAGCAATTAGACAATCCAATACATTGTTAATGGTGCTTTCACAGCATTTGTCCTCACAGCTTTTTCAGTATATAAGGCATTTTTCAAACATTATTTTTCAGGAGCAAGGAATATTAAAATATCAGGCAGATAAATTACATAATCTTTGTATTTTTTTCATTAGGAGGCTGCAGAAGAGCATTATCAGTGCTGACAGTGTCTGGGCATTTTGACTAATCTTTTTATAGTGTTTCAATTTAATAATAGCCAAGCCTGGAGCACACTCTGTGCCTGATAAGCAGCTCACACAAATCCAGGAAAAAACCATTTTCTTTGAAGTCACTATGTTTTTAACACTGGAAATACCACACACACTGTGAATTACATATATTGATCATGCCAGAGCACCCCTCAGCTTGACTATGAACCCAATCTAAAGGCTGCATTCAGACTGACAGTCACTATCCAGGAGCATGTCCATGAAAGTTTACCACTGAAGCATTTTCTTTAAATTAGTAGATACATCAGTGTAACAGAGACACACAGTAAGTCTTTAAAATCTGTAATTATATTTCACATCTAATGTCTCCACACTCCTCAAGACAACAGCATGGGAAAATGCCAGGTTTGCAAGGCTGACTAGTACTTCACAAAGCCCATTTGAACCAGGAAAGAGGAGAGAGTTCATCCAAAGATTTGCAAACTTTACCTCAGCATCTCTGAAGCACTAAAGCTGAGCACACTCTTTTAAGGCTACCTCCAGATGAAAGTTTTACCCAGCTCTCCACTAGAAATCATTTAAGAAAGTTTCTCCTTAAGGTATTTTGATTTAAGCATACCACGCTGCGGCGTTCACTTTTCTAACACTTTAGCAGTCCACACTGTTCACCTTTTTGGATTGTCTGCTGCTAGGAAAAAAATCAGTTATGCAACTTTTTCAAGGTTAAAATAATTTTAAAATATGCCATGTTTGCCGTTTGATAACCACATTCCACTCTGTTCTATTGTAAGGCTGCAATATTTCAAAGGATTAATAATTTATCACATTTCCCAAAACACCACCTGACTGGGGAAAACACACCTTCTCTGTTGGCAAGGAGAAGTACACCCGTCTGTGTTACAACCTGCACAGCTTCAACACTAACAGCCAAGGCTATATCCAGTAGCAGAAATGGAATTGCAGTATAATACGGTGTTTACCTGCTCATGAGAGGTATTGGAAATACCCTGACACATTTGTTGCATGGCCAGAGACCATTCCGGAAGCAGATGCAGTATTAGGATGATATTTACTCACTGATTTTGTTGGAAGAGTACCAAGCTCAGGAAGATAAAATGAGTATTTGGGACTTAATCCTACCTTGGAAACATAAAAAACCTCTTCCCCATTCCATCAGTGCTCTTTCCCCACATGTACGTACAGTGACAGCACAAGCTAGTGCTTGTTCTAAAGGAACAGAGGCACACATGGGAAAGTACCTCAGGGTGAGGATGGTCACTGCTGAACTCTTCCTCTTCCTCCACCAGGGAGGCTTTGAGTGATGTCCTGCTTCTCTGCTGGTAATCCATCTCACCCCACAGCTCCCTCAGACTCACTGGACTTGTGTAAACAACTTCAAGCCATGCAGCCCCTCCTACTTCTGCAATTCTCCTTCCATGATGCTCTTATCAGAGTTCAGTTTATAGGTAGAGCAGCAGCAGAACACAAATCTGAGAAGAAAGTGCAAATAGTCCTACTATAAAATTACTAAAAAGTCAGAATTTAAGCCTTTCAGACTTGGTCATTTCCTTATATTTGGTATTACATGTAAGGTTTTGGTGAAATCCTTCATATGAACTCATTATTCCGCTTCCTACACAAACACCAGCTTTGAAGTCTGTCCCTCCTTCCTCTCCCCCAAATTTTAAGTACCTTGTTAAAACAAAAAAAAAAGGTAGTCATTTTTACAAGACAAACAGCCTACCTGATTATTCCAGTCAATGTAAAGGGCTAAAGAATATGAAGCTGTAGCTAATGTTGTCACATACACATTTGTATCCTAAACACTTGACATCCAAACACAAAGAAGCAGGAGGTATACAGTGTGCACCTAAAGCAGCATGCTATCTTCTAATTTTGCTGTGCAGAAAATACAAGCTTTTCAGATGTTATACACCATCAACTCATGCAGCAAGTGCTAAAAGAACACAATAAACAGTAACATACAAATCAACTGCAATGCTGAATGTATTGCATTACTGTAATACCAGCCCTTATATCATTACAAAATCTCTTAGGCACAGTCTTACTACCAGCAAATCACAAGGCTCACTTAATGAAAATGATAGCCAACAACATAATTTGGCTTTTAATTCAAGGATAAAATTTATCTCCTAAGTACACAATTGAGAAAAATATCGTTAAGCTCAGCACTTAACATTTCTTTCACATTCCTGCACTAATAAGTTTAGCTGTTCCAGCATTAGGCTTGGGTGTAACTGCTGGCCCCATTTAGTCCAACAGATGTACCAGGTCAGACCATAGCTCTCCCTATTTCAGCACACCATCTCCACCGTGAATGGCCAGGGGAGCAGGTAAGATCAGTATGTAGGGGATACCTCCTCAAAATGCTGGAAAACTAGCATGTTTCAAATGTTTAAAAATTAACATTTAAATGTTTTAGATGTTTTAAAACCAGGTAATACCTTTGAATTTGGAAGAAAATACAGGTTAGACAATACAGCTCCTTCTAGATGAACATCTCTTTCTGCAAAATAGTCAATTTAATAGGTACACAAAGCATTTAAATTCTGATACAAAGCTTCATTTTTAATGATGTACAAAACGGTCTGCAGTTGTGGGCATCCTGCTGTTTACCCGTACTGATGTCTTTTCCTGGTCTTAAAATCAAGAGTCAAACACAGGTAGAAGGGAAAAAGGGATTTTACCTTGGTATTTATTTTAAGGACCCTTAGGTGCACACGTCCAGGTCGAATGCACCTCAATGCCCACCGCAATGCCTACCACACAAAAGATCTGGTATAGCATTTAGCAGATCTATCAACAATTCCCCAATGAGAGGCTCAAATGAGTCCCCCCTCCCCAAGGAACCTTCCCCTGGATGGTTCTATCTCAGTTTACAAAATGTGTTCTGGAGAGGACCTTGGGGTCTGGGGCACACTGATCCCTAACTACAAAGCTTCTAAAATGTTTAGTCTCTTAGCTTGACAGACAAGTCCAAGAATGTAGGCAAAAAGCACTAAGAATACAGAAATTGTAAAAAGGTATAACAGGGGTTTAAAAGAAAAGGCAAAAAATCATCATGGCATCAGTACATTTTTTCAGTAATGTTAATGATGTTGGCTTTTAAAATATGCCTTGTGTTTACAACAAAGCTTTTCAGAATTTCAGGAGTAAAAAATTGCAGAGAGCCAATGAGAGATTTCATAACTTGGTTATGCATATAAATCACATCCTTCCTTTATCAAGCCTTTAGAGGCAAGCTCTGCAAATTGTGTTAAGCCTTAATATGGACAGGGGAAGGCCCATTTCAGAATAGTAGAACAGAGTTTTTTTGGCCACTGTTACCTATTTACAAAGGTACCAAACACTGTTGTAGATCCTCAGCTAAATCGTAGACATCATCTATGCCTCATCATAGACCATGCAACAGTGTTGCCTCTCTTATTGCATCTTACATATACCAAAAAAACCCCAAACAAACCACCAAGCCTAACACCACCTTGCTAGGTAAGAACAATGTTTCTTCTAACTAAGCAGGTACAAAATGACAAACCTACCATGCAAACAGCAAACTGGATAATCTTTCCTTCTTTGGACTTGAAGCTTAGAAGCAAAGAAGAGCAGAAGAAATGGGGTAACATGAAGGTTACAATAGGTTTCAATAGCAAAATAGCTTGAAACCTGGAGCTAGGGAAGCACAGAGCATGAGTTTTGTGGAGGTTTGACTGACCTACAACAAAAATCAGATTTTTTTTTTTCTGCTTTCTGCATGACCTTTGGATGGGGGCAGGTGAGTAAACAAAAACTATCAAGATCTCTGTTTACCTGGACAAGAATTTAGGAATAGCAAACATCAACTATACACAAGCTTCTACAATCACACTGTGTCTTGGACAAGAAACATATCCTTTAATTCTTGCCAAAGAGAGATGTAAATCTCAAGTAGAAAGTTCCAATACAATTGGAATGAATTGCAATACATTTATTTTCTCTTTTGTTTAATGTATGCAGTCAAGAATGCATTTATTATATGTTCAGGGTTTTGTAGCTTTCCTGTTTAATAACAGCAGTTTCATGCCTAGAGCTCCACACACTGAGATAAAGAGATCAAGGCACCTACACGAAAACCCACTGTGCATCATGCGAATCGTAGTATTTCTTGGTCTGTTATCATATTTGCCATTCAGATATGTACAAGAGTAGCAGCCCACTGTAATGTCAGAATCTGAGCTGTCCGTAGAGATAGAGGTGCAGGTGAACACACACTAAGGCAGCAGTCATTTAATCAAATTCTCATTGTAGCCATTTTTCCATCATTTAAATGAACACAAGGCTCTTGTCCTCTATTGATCAAAAATAAACACGGTGTATAGAAGACAGAACCAGAAAGGAAGAAGAAGAGCATGACAAAGATGTGAAAAATACAGATACATAAACCACAGGTACAACCTTTACCCAGGACTTTTTACCTTCAATTATAGCAAGTTCAACAGTACCAGTCACCAACAGGGAAAGGTGTAATATGAGCATAAAAACTACAGAGAACTGTTTGAGGAATTAACAATTAGGGGCGAGCAGCTGTGTACTACATCTCAGAGTACTTATGCATCTTCTTCCCTCTGAGAGGTGGAATACGATGCTTTTGTGAGGCCTCTGTATCTCACTGAAAACCCAGTATTTCATGCAAGATCACGGTTGAAGCTCACCCAGCCCTTCTTGGTGACTCTGGCTAAGGCTCACTAACACAAGCAGCTCAAACTGCAAAGATGAAGATGAGCAGTAAGCAAATGATGATAAGCAGCTGGGGAAGTCAGGAGTTGTAAGATCTTCTCTGCTATGTCTGCAGTCAAAAAGGGGCCTATTTCTAACCCACCTGTGGTACGAGAGTACAAATGTGAACTAAGGACTAAAGAAAGCTTGTTGGGGGAAAAAAAAACCCGCCTAAACAATGAAAATATTGCATGGTGCACAGTCACACACTCCTTTCAATATTTCCCATGCTAAAACATCAGAAAAAAAATTTCATACAACTAAAGTCTTACTCAGTGGATGCCTGAAGTAAACATGAGTAAGTAATTTCAAAGTAGCTGTGTAAATACTACCTGCTCCAAATACTGACTCAAATATCAACTCTTTGAGACACTCCATGATCTATGTGATCTTGCAAAGTCTTGAAAATTAAATGTTGAGGGGATAGAAAGCAGTGATCACCATCAACACAACCACAGCCAGAAACTGACCAAAAGTAACCCAGGCTTTTATACTGAATTTATGAACCCCACTTATGCTCCATTGCCAATATAGAGTATCCAAGCAATCAACTGAAAAAAAGTAACACAGAAATAATGAAATTGAACTCTTTTTTCTTTAGGGAGTAATACATACAACATTTATTTCACCAGAACTTCCCAGTCACAAACCTACAGTCCTCTTCTATGGCAGGGTACAGTACTTGCTTATCTCTCACATATTTACTGTGCTTCCCCCGACATTGTTGTCTCCCTCACTAGCCTAGTGATTTATTTCATTTATATTATTATTCCACTCTATACCTCAGTGTCTCCTTTCTCTAAGCAGTTAACTCCAGAAACTCTTAACTCTCTTATTCTGCCAAGCATATCCTATCTAATATTCCTTAAAAAACCAAGCCTATAAAGGATATGTTACAGTAAAAGGTGTATCAAAGAAATGGGCAAAAGGAACAGAGAAGCCATTTCAGTTAAACTGGGGCAAGACAGACTGCAGATTCAATTTCCTACAAAATGACCTTAATCAAATGATTGGGATTTCATAGCATAACTAAATTAGCAGTTCTCAGTAAAGCCCATAAGGATTACACATCTAAGACATTTCAGTAGCTGACAAAGCATGCCACTTCTAAAATATTTATTAAGAATTTGCATAACATCTGATATGGCTTTAATTTCAAATTTATTAAATACACACACAGTCATGTTACACAAAAAACATACCCAGAACTATATGAAATAACAGCTTTAGTATAGTTTCCAGTGGAAAAGCAGAAACTTTCTCATGACTTGTTTTCTTTTAGGCAAGGAAGGAAAGTAACCTAATTCATCTAACCTAAACAAACAGTATCACCTTGGCTAAATACAAGCACACACAACTTCTGCCAGTGTTGTTGTCTTACCAATAAATATTTGCCATTTTCCACTCACCCCACTTCCCTCCTAAATTAATCACCATCTGTTTAATCTCAGCTGAGATCTCCATATTTCACGTACTGCAAAGATGAACGTTGGGTGTAAACACAGCTCTCGGAGGGAAGGCAATTGCTGCAGGGTAACAGGAAAAATGTCTCTACATGGTTGCAATCGTTAGCCTTTCACCACACATTCAGAGCAAAGCAGCAAAAAAGTTCAGGTCATTTCCTGACTGGCACAGCAAGTTATAGCAAGATACACATTCTATTAATTTTTAATTGCATTGCTCGCAGACTGAAAGCCTGAATGGGGAATGTTTCTTTTTAAAGCGTAAAGAAGGGCACTGAAACTGCTTACCTCACTCAGCTCTGCAGGGGAGTCATTTCCATATTTCATAGCAACTCCAGAATTCATGATTAGACTTCTCAGGGCTTGACGATTTCTGCGGATTTTAATGCTTCAAAGCTTTGTTCAACTGGTTCAATACTTTCTTCTCCAAAATTCTTCTCTCTTATACATTTTGCTCTAGACAGCCATTTTTACTCCACATTGAGAGTTTAAGTTAATGATGCAAGATCTTCTAAAAGAGCCAAACTGGTTTTGACTTCACAGACCATCCATTGCTGCAAGAGACTTGTTAATAATGTGAAGTGCTCAGAGAATGCAGGGAATGAAGTGCTTACCAGGATCCCAGGGCTGTCTTAGTCCATCTACAAGGCGTGCTTCATCTCTGATGTCTGCTTTATGCTGCTCTTTTCCACAACTCAGTTAAAGGGCATCTCCCAATGCCTCTGAACATACTCAGAAAAATTTGATGAGCTTCACATAAGTTCACAGAGAAATTAAAAGGAGAGTGCTGCTACAATTCTCAGTATTTGTGGAGAGAGAAAGGAAAAGAGAAGAAAGCTCCCTCCCTGAAAGAAACCAATGCTGCACTTCACGCTAAAGTTTCCCCTGCCAGTGAGCCTGGAGTTTAAGTGGTTTATGATCAAACACAGCTGTCTTGCTGCTGGCTAAAGGGTGCATGGAAGGGGCGGTGCCAAAAGGAGAGTGCAAGTGGGAGGGAGGGAGAGAGCTACAGAGAGTTCATTTTGGAACTACAGGCATCTCTCCAGCTTTCTGCATACTAATTACTATACGGAAAACTATAAAGCTAAGTAACAGGAAACGCCACCTGGATAACAATAAACTGGATTCCTATTTCCCCATTCCTGTGTGCAATTAATTAAGGAAAAATGGGGGGCTTTAGCGGGTGGGGGTTGTAATGATTTCAAAAGGTCACAGTAAGCCTGAAAGCACCATTAGAATGCTGCAGATTTTACATAACAGACTGACATTTTACAAAGAGTTCAGGAGATGCTACTGGAATAAGGAGAGAAAAAAGCATTTGCCTTCAACATTCCGCTAAAAATCTAGAAGAAATCCTTAGTAAGCTGGATTTATGGACATGCTGTATTCATTACAAGAAATGGCGATTCCTTTCCCCCATTCCCTAAAACACAGTGACAGGCGCAAACACTTTTTGACTGGATTATGATGTACTTTTTGAATCAGAAGTAGGAGACACAATCCTCTGCAGCTGGAATTTATCTGATCATCTTAATACAATGTATTATTAAAGCACCAAATTAGTTCAGAAAAAAACCCCAAATATAAGAATCAGGAATAAATGCTGTACAAGATGTGGCTCTGTCCTCGCACTCTGGCGAAAACATTTTCACGGGAAACAATGCACTCCAAGAGCAGCATTTTGAAAATAATTGTGTGAGTTTTTCTTTCTCCTCTGTTAGTCACAGATTAGTATCAACATGCAGACATAGGGATAATTCACCCCAATGACAATACAAGAAGCGCACTGAGATCCAGAACCAAGAAAAGCACACATATATTGCTCTATGGTACTACGGACTGGTCGCACTTTCTGGGCCCCTGTCCTTCCTCCATGCCCAGCAACAGGAACTGCAACACTCCTCTGGCTCACAGCGTAACAGGAATGCCAGAATCTCTTTCCAAGATTTTTTACCTTCATCCTTCAGGTCTCCAGTTTGCTTTAGCACAGTCTGTATTTTGGGGTTTCCCTTCCTCTTTTTATGCCCACCTTGCCTCACCTCCACTCTCTGCTGTTTTCCCCATCGAGTGCCTCCTTCACACCTTCACATTCAGGTCTGCCTCTGTGTTCAGTGCTTCTGTGTATCTTCCTCCTTACTCAACTGCTTTGTTTCTCACATGTTTTCAGTTATGGCCCCTGAAATCCAGTTGAAGGGCTGCACTGCTCTCTGCTGGCAGAGGGACGGTGTCTCATGGCACAGGGAGGCACTGGGACAAACCGCGCTGTCTCCTCCAGTGGGTAGGGAGCCAGGGGCGTGCAGACTCCTCCAGACTGCAGCACAGGAACAGCATAGCCACAACAGTGTAGTACACTGATCTCCTGTGCATTAGAATGTGATTTTAAAGGGGTTTTGCACCCAGAAGCAAAGGTGCTGTATAGTGACTTAGCTTATTTTTCACAGATAAGGAAAAACCCCCACAACTTCCATTCAAAACTTCCTGCAGCTGACACAGTACATTCAAAAATGTTTTTATCTTTTCAAAATTACGCCTTCAAAAACAAGGCGGTGACAGTCCTTCCTATTCTGTATCAACACCCCTATTAACTTTTTTTTCCCATTTATAATTTGCTCTGATCTTACCTTCGTCGAATTCTATCACATCTATCATAGGTTCACCAACAGAGGGATGAGCCTCAGTATTAATACTAAGAATAAAGTTCTGAGGTTTTCCTTTTCTAAAGGAAAGGCCATATTAATTGTGGGTTCAATACACTGCACTTCCCATGCTCTATCCCCATATTGCCAAATACTTCCCTGCTGACTGTGAACAGGCATTCAGAAATTAAAAGTTCTGATTTGTTTTCCTCAAAACTCCCCATTGTTTGTCCATTTCTGGCAGACCAGCCATCAGACAGACCAGAGAGAGCACATGGTACTATATCCCAAGCATAATGGTGCAGGACACTTTAGGATCTGAACTAGATCCACTCGGCATTCTACACCGATGCTACAAAGGATTTTTTTCTGCCTTTTTCCTACTCTATGCAGTAATATGGGAGAAAGAGACAGAGATACTGACTGAAAAACAACATCAGAATCCATAGCTTCAAATGTGCAAGAACCTGGGAGATACATGCAGGTACTTTCAGAACAAAGTTTGTTTAAAATTTAAAAATTAATTTTAACTCGTGTGGATGAGTGAAATGGTTAAACCAAACTAATGAAAAATGATTTTACTTTAACCACAGCTGACTCCCACTGCAACCTCTGCATACCTGCATTGAGTGGTACAGGGTTAGACATTTCTCAGTGGGAAAGCATCGAGTGTTAACTAATCCATAAAAGCTGGCAACACTTGTTTCAACATACTTAGATGAAACTTTGCAGGCATTTCTTTATTGTGCAGGGCTAGCTAAGACTAAACGTAATAATTTTCCTAAAATAGTTACTATTATATCACACTTTTAAATCAAGGAGCATCAAGAAGATATCCTGAACACCTGAAGATGTAGAACTTATTCCTCTGTGAAACGTCATTACTGTCAAGCATTTCTCCATTAACTAACTGAATGAAAAATGTTACATCATGAAATCAAATTCCCAGATAGAACTGCCCAGCTGTCTGCAGGCTGTTTCACCACTTCCAAACACATGTAAGTGACCTAATACCATAGCAGGGAACTAAGAACTTTGTTGAAGCCAAAGTATATTTTCCTGCTGGTTTGTGCCAAAGGCAGGCTTCAAAGAAAACAAAAGAAAACCTCAAGTATGCCAATTTTGCATTGCAAGGAAATGAACAGAGCACTCTGTGACCCAGTGAGAGAGGGGCCTGTTGGACTCAGTCTCTTTTGTTTTGCAGCTGACTGTTCATTCCCTCTTTTGGTGACTCAGTTCCCTGCCTAGGACAGCAATGCTTCCTTGCCCTCAGCCTTGTTCCTGCCTTCTTTTTTAGTGTCTACGGGCAGGGAGGGGGGGTTGGACTAGTAATGGGAAGAGGAATCTCTTAACCTGCAGATGTTTCTTAGCCCAAGATGACAGGGTCAGTGGATGCATCAGCGTGAAGGCGGTAACAAGAAGCAGGTGACAAGAAGATGGACGAACCTGACTGTCACAGAGGCTTTCAGAAACAACATCCATCATAGACTTTCTGTATGAGACAGAGATACTGGCCTGGGGTTCCACTCAACTGCACGGCACTTCTAATCCATTACTGCCTTATGTACCTCTAAAGCATTCATGATGCACATACTGTGGTTAGTGCATTTACACTGATAGATTCTTCCCAAGATAATTTCAGAATTATGCACCAACAACCATTAGTGTGGCCAGTTTGCTGATTGTTGATCCAATAATCCTATGGCCAATCTATTCCATTTGTTTACTCTCATTAAGCTGTAGAAAAAGAATCATTGACACGTGTCTGAGATTCACTGAGGATTTCTAGTTTTTTGATTGTACCTGAATAATCACTTAATAAGATTTGCTCTATCACCTAGTATGAAAGGGTTCTTTTGGGACAAGTTATAACTCTGTCACCCTTCTCACCTGTACTTTTGAAACTGCCACAAAATATGCAAACCACTAGCACCGTCGTTACTTTGTAAGAACTCTCCCTCATAATACATCTCAGTAATTACAACAGGCTATTTACTTACAGTTACTAGAGCAGGTGTGACACTTAGCACACATGAATATTCCTTCCTTGTTTTAACAGCTGTAGAGTGAAAACTACAGCATAAAAGCAATTATCTACTAAATATGTATGTGTCACATATTCTTCAGCACAGTGTGTGCCACTTTCTGAGAAGGAGTTTCATTCTACATCCAACACACACCATTAGCTGATCACAATTCCAGGAAGTATGAAATAAGACCTTCTTGGTTGATTCTGTTTAATTAGCTCTATAATTGAAATGCAACTAACTGAAGTCCACTGAGCATTTAGTTCCTGTTTGTTTCAGTATCATCCCTACAGTTAGAGCAGCACTATGCACAATCCAACACATAAATAAATCACACCTGTAAGTATTGCAAATCTACTACAAACCATTAGAATGCAGCAAATTTTTTTTCCTTCTCATTCCTGCACAAAACACACCGGCATAGTGCTGAAGTCCAAATTTCCATGGAGAAAACAGCACTCAGATTAGCATGAAAGCTAAACTTGGAAGCAGAAATTCAATACAGTAGTTGGATAATGTTTCCAGAAAATTCTTTATTCAATAGCACTAATGTACCATGATTTAAAAGGGAGAGGCTGAAAGGAATGGTAGGTTCATGATGCAAATTGTTCTTATTAGTGATAGTAAAGGTTATGCACCTAGGCTGAGAGAAAAAAACAATCCAACCCATTTGAAACAATTGGAAGTAACCTTACACTGAAAAATGAAGCACTCTCTCTGATGAAAACATGAGCAAATATTTTTTTCGTTCCTTCAATCAAACCATCTCGATTAGTCTGAAACAGATAACATGTCAAGAATAATATAATTTCAAAACAGCACTTTAATCAGCTACTCTCACCTGTTCACCCTTCCTCAACTACTCAATCCACTTAAAAAGTCATGTCCTTGACCTGACCAGTCTCCTTGGGAGTTCACATTTGATCCCTCTTTCCATCCTCCAGTATTTCATGCCATGAAGCCACTCACCAACCTGTCAAACAAACACTCTCATTTCCTGTCATTTCATCCAAACCTATCACATTCATTTTTATTCCCTCTGACTGCACAGAGCCTCAGCATCAGGTCAGGACAGGAAAAGGACTAGGAGTCAGTGTGTGCCTGTTATTTATGTTGGTGACTTGTCTGTGAGGACAAGGAGAGACAACAGCCATTTCTATGTCACGGCCATCTAATTATCATCACTTTATTTGCTCCTTGCTTAAAAACACCAGCGAGGCCATTCTGTAAACTACAATTCATGTCATCATACTTCTGCTTAGCTTCCCTTCATAGTCCATCATTCTCTTAGTTCAGTTATGCATTCCTCCAGTTATTAACCACAAGGTAAATTCAGTCATTTCACTTCAAGTCCCCATAATCTTGGCAGCCAACTTCTATTTCCTCCTGTTTGTGAACTAAATCTCATCCAAAAGTTCTCACTTTTATAGAAAAATTTGTCAGGACTCCCCTGCTAAGTCTCTCCTATTTTTCCCAATCTCTAACAGTGAGATTTCCTCCATTCTCTCCTTACTCCTAACCTCTCTTTTGTTTTGTATTCTTGTCTTTCATGGGCTTCTCATTTCCAGAGAAATTCTTGTCTTTCACGGGTTCTCATTTCTGCTCCACAGCTATGATCATGCCTCGGCAAACATTCAGCAGCCCTTAAACTATACCAAAACATCTCTGTGTAATTATTTTTCCTAACTCCAAGATTTCTCTCCACTCTTTCATTACCACCGGCACATTGAACACACAACTCCCTAACCTGGAGTATCCTGAACCATGGATCAATGATGATGTGAGTTCCCATGAAGAAAAGGGATGGATCCTGGCCCTTGGATTACATCAGAACTGTGCTTTGACACTTCATACCCCACCTAGCCAAGCATCCCACTTCACCATCTGTGGACGAGATCTCTGAATGTTTAACAGATGAACTGTTGGATAGTTTCTGACTACGTGTGTATATACACACATACATATATACACTTACTTCACCCACTTGTGTACATACAGTGTGTGACATTTGCATATACCCTGTACATACTTACACAAAAAAGTGTGCACATATATACACACTCATAAATATATGTACACATATATCTACCTATATATATTTGGATCCACTGAAATGTTCCACTTGGAATATCTTCAGTCAAATGAATTCTGGCAAATGCAAAGCAAGCATCTGACAGATCCCTGCTTGAAGCTCTACAAGACTGGTTGGCATGCGCACTTAACAAGAATATCAACTTCACGGATCACTTAAAGGTTTGGGGTGCTTTATTTTGGCAGAAATTATAACTAAATTACTTTAACAATGACACGAGCTGAAATAATATCTCAAAAAACTTTAGTAAATCAAACCCTCTAGTTTTCAAACAGATCTATTTTATGATTATTGTAACTGAATTCCTGCAGCCCTCATCTACCTTCATTAATTTGATATATTTTGTGTCTATAGTTTAGTAGCTGCTTATGAAGGTCAGCAAGTTGGTCTACAGATCACTTCTCAACTCCCTACAAGCCAGTAAATACAAGGTTTTTAAAATTTTTCTAAAGATCTGGTATCTGTAGGTTTTTCTCTCCATGGACAGCTAAACATAAAATCCAAACTCTCTATTCTAACCTGGCATATAGATCTGGTCTATAAAATTCATTTTTTCCCTTCTAACTGCTTTGTCACACAGAGTTTAAATCTCTCCAGTGACTTTTTCCTTTACATCTTCCTACATTTAAGTTTCTCATCATAATCTTCCAGGCTACCTTACCTCTGCCTCACTCACTTCTACTTCAGCCTTCCTATCTGTCAGTTCCATTTTACATTTTGAGGGACAGTGGACAACCCTGTTCTTGTATGTTCTTTTGGTTCCACATACCAAGACATTTTTCTAAAGCCACTTACACTTACTTCAGATCATTACAGAACTAAAATCTTCTTTACTTCCAGGCCTCATCTGGATAGTTCCTTACTTGGTTAAGAAATTACTTGCTCACTGTTTCTAGCATTTACTCTCAGGTCAGGCTCTATTAACCAACTACACCAAGTCAAATAAACAACCCCATGTCTAGGATAAAAAAAAACTTGTTTGTTCTGCCTTCACAATTCAGAATCCTGGCACAAGATATTTCATCATTAAGAAAAAACACCTTCCACCCATGTAGATGCTACAGAAACAAAGACTTTTCCCTCCTTTTCTATAACGCATTTCAGAAAATCAATATTTATGTAAAAATTAGATTCAAGCAATAATATGCACTTATAATCTCTTTAAACATTCAGAGACTAGAAAGATTCAACGCCTTTTTCTCCAGTCACTTTTCTAAATTTATAGTTTCAAGAAGGTAAACAAATACAAAACTCAGTGTAGGAAATTACAGATGGCTATTTGGCTTAAAGGCATGAACCTGTCTTGGGTACTTCCGGGGTTAACTTATTTCATTACGAACTCTTCACAGAAGGGACACTGCCCTTCCTGAAACACAAAGTTTACTTCAGTTCCTTCCTACCAGGAAGAAAGGTAGAGTTTACCAATTCACTGCAACACAGCTACTATCATAAACAGCCTCCCAGATGAGAAGTGATAATGTGGTTTTCTAGCCCAAAATGGAGCAATCGCGCTGAAACTGTTTTCCACAAAAAGTAAGAACAGTAAGCATAAGAGAGCACGTGTATAAGCGCTCCCCTTGCATTGTGGCAGTACTAGAACCAAAATAGTTCCCCAAAACAGCTGTGCTGACAACCACACAGTCATTTAAAAAACACCACAACACAAGGAGGAGTGGGGTGTTTTAACAGTGGCAGCATCTTGCACTGCCTTAGGTCAATATCCCAGGGCTGACAGTAGCAGAGAAATAATACACCAAGGAACAGGATCTTGATTAATTTTTACTGTGGCACTGACACGTTTCTATGGGAACCCTGCCTTTCCTCTCTGGGTTGGCAAGATAACAGCTGATTACTCCATTATAACTAAACTGGCACTGAATTGCAAAAGCACTTAAGAGTCCATTTTCAACTGTGCACTACAGTTGAGATTTACACTTTATTACCAAAATCCTGTATTCTGTGTAACCAGAACATAAAGGTGCAGTGTATGTATAAGAAAAGGGGCAGTAAGTCATCTCCTCACCTTTTTAAAAAATGAGTATTCACAGAAGCTCGGCATTGCCAACTTCAACTATGTCAAGTCAGCAGCTCACACTCAGAGAGCAGGCAGAAAATCTAGTAAAAAAGAGAACCCTGTGGCAAGAGCTACATGGTAATCTTTCTGGCACACCAGAATCCAGTCATGCTCCACCAGACTAACCCTGGCCCTCGGACTCAGCTTGCCTCTGCTAACAACAGTGTTAACACTATACTCTGTATTGCTGCGTGCAGTGGTGCTGGCCCATTGTACCAGGTGAATTGCTCTTCATTTCAGACAACTGGGGAAAAAAAAAAAAAGAGTTTGGAAAAGTAAAAAGATCTGAACACCTGCACTGGAGCCAAAGCTTCCTTGAGTACAGCAAAAAAAATGGGATGCATAAAGGCATTTTCTGAAAGTCCTTGCAACTAAGTTAAATTAGAAATTTTGAAACCTGGTCTGTAGACCTTCAAAACACCTGCTTACACAGACTTGTTAAGACCCTCTTTCCTACAGTGCCTGATTGCCATATACCAGTTCACATCATCCAGTTGCAACTGCAGAACTAGGTCAAAACCCATCACTCTCTCCACTTCAACTTTGTCATATGCTTGTGAGAGAGATTGTTCAACTGTCATGTAAAAGATCCAGTTAAAAGCCTCAGTCAAAAACATCTATTAATAGTCCGCCTGAACAAATGTGACCTGTGCTGACACCCATCACACTGTGCTATGATTGTCTGCAGATGGAAATAGTAACAGAATTAAAAAAAAAAAAAGTATATATATAATTTGCCGTTTGCTCACCTCTATGTCTGTTACAATGCTGGAGATTCAAAAGACAAAAAAACTACATTTCATACAAAATAGAGGAGTCCTGGCAGACCTAATCCTGAATGTCCATTTTAGGAGAAAAACTAGTAACTGAGGACAATTTTAGAGGGCTATAGCAGCCAGGTCTGTATAAACAAAATGCATAATCTCATTACAGCTGATGAGTGCTTCAGACAAACAAGGTCCATTACAATGCTGGCTTGAGATCAAAGACAAAGAGCTAACAGCTTCCCACACCCTGAAACATAAAAAACGTCTGTCAGCCTTTGTCCTGCTTTCGGACAAGCCAAACCTCCTGAATCTATATTCCAATAATCAGTTATTGCTTTAATGGCATTCTTGGAGTCTATTTTTAGCCTGGCAAAATGGAAATGACGCTTGGTTTGGAAGCACATGCACAGAAGACAAGGTTATCCTGGGCACAAAGCTTTTGTAGTAGGCTCAACTGCCCAGACCACTGGAATCTTCAACTTCAGGTCTTTCTACCTATTTCAGTTCAACTGAAGGCATGATTAGGCTACATTTTTACAGCAACCGTTTTTATTGCCATGAAAAAGAAATTGCACGTAGGATATGGGAAAAACATGGCTGCAAGGGGAGAAGAGGAAGAGATCCACCTCCTGTGGTTTATTGCACGTACTGGTTCCCAAACACGGAACAGAGTCCTCAGCCAAGTAACTCACAAAAAATCAATCTCTACGCAAGCAACCGAATTCCAACACATCCCACAGAGTGCCTACAGTACTGAATAAATTCCTCAAAATACACAAAATCTAAGTATTTTGTATCCACACTAGCCTCATGCAGAAGGGCTAGAAAGGCATTACCTTCTCCCATTCGAAGAGATGTGCCTTGAGAGCATGGGATACCTGATGCTTTGGGGCCCATTTCCCTGACTGTAAGGGAAGGGGTGGGGAAGCTGAAGGAGCAGAGCTTCCCACACTAAGGAAAAAGTAAAACTATTTTAAAACAGAGTAGATTTTGAGAGAGTGATTAGAATAAAAAGGGGCAGACTTTGCCAGAAAAGGACATACCAATATTGAGTTCTAAAACCATAAAAGCTTCAGAAATTGAATGAGAAATTTTTAAGTAGATTCTCATTAACAGCAACAGCAAACAAAAGTAGCCTACAAACCAACCATGGAATTCTTTTTCTCACAGTATGGTTCTATTTTCAGACTTCCTTGCTACTTTCCCTTAAAAGATCATTTCCCAAAAAGAATTTCCATAGAACTCCCATTTAATTTACAGCTAATGCCTGGAAGTTAGCAACAGAGAAAATGGTTCATATTTAGGACAGCTATAAGAGTATGCTTCGACTGACACAAATCTCTAGGAAGCCCTTTTTGCCTCATCCCCCGCAAAAGTAGTTTTGCTTTCTTTGGCAGCCAGACAATTCTTCCTGTTTTTAAGGAGTCAATTTTAAAACCTACATTTACTTGCTTAGTTAAAATGTAGTTTACACATACACTGTGTACAATTTTTTGGGAGGGTGAGTTATATGGTGTTTTTAAGCAGTATAATGCTTAATCTCTAAATACACTAACATTACACTTACTTGTGCCAAATAAAAGCTTACATACATGATGAACAAGCAGACATCCTTTATCATCAGGTAATCTGGTAATTTCAGTCTTCGTAAGGGAAGACTGTTGGTTATGTAAGCACATGCCCTGATAGTCACACAGCAAAGCATAGTAGAAATATCAGCTGGCTGTCCAGCAGTCAAAGTAGGAGGTAAGGTAAGAAGTAACAGAATAATTGATGTATTGCCAAATTGTCTGAAGTAATAGAGAAAGGACCAGACAAAGAGATTAAATTCAGCGCTTTCAGTTTCATCACAGAATATCACATGTGAACACACATCATGTAACAAGCACCTCTGAGATACTCTCCTGCTAAAGTACTAAGTACATTTTATAACATTAAGGTATTACAAGAAATTATTATATGCTCAAAAACATGACAGCAGTATGGAATTTACATGTAAATCATTTAATTTACATTTACATGTGCCTCAGAGCACATAAATACTTATTGTGACTCAGGATGAAGCAGGGCATTAATACTGTTTCAAGCAGTTATCCAGAGCGAGCTGCACTACATCCTGACATGAATGTAAACACAATGATAATACTAAGTGTGCTCTTTTATACACAAAAGCTATTAATGTAAGTAGACCACAGAAAATTAGGTTTGCCTGACTAAGGAGCAGATCCAGGTAGGAAATGAAAAGTCATGTGTTCCTGAAAAATGCAATAGTGACTTTCAGAACACTGTTGCTCAGTATAAACTACGTCAACTAAAAAAAGAATAGCCTTTCTCAAAACAGTGGTTCTGTCTGTCATAACTTGCAGCTCAGTGCTCTTCAGGAAGAAAAATTAGCAAGGCGAACATTCACCAAGTCTGACTAATGAAGAGGTATTGCAGTAAGAACATCTATTGTCAAATAACATCATGCTTCCTAAAACAAAGATACTGAGTTCTCATCTGCTAGTGATCATGCTGAGAAACTACTGCTACCACAACTATTAAGTTGATTTGTTACATGTATTTCCACTTTAACTTTGTACATTATAAACTTTGGGTTGCATACCCAATAGAGATGGTATCTGCATTTGATACAAAGAGTCCATAGCCAGAATAAATCCAGTTCAGCTGCTTTAATTCTGCTGTACATAAAGCACACTTTGTCAAACAGATGCACAAACAAACAGTCCATTCTCAAGCCCAATGATGTCTTTAGTGCCTCCAGATGAGGTACAAACACATGCAAATCAGACAGGAAGAGATAAGAAAGAGCATATACCAGAGCAGTTATAAGAAGATGCATTAAGAACATTTTTGTACTAGTTTTCTGTTTGTTCTTGATGGAGGCATTCCAAAAACCAGCTCCTCTTGAGATGAGAAGTGCAGATCTGGCAGGTGGAGCAGTCTGCACCAATACCCTCCCACCTAGACACATGCATCTTGCACTGACAGCCCTGCACAACATAAAAAGCAGGACTATGCACACTCTGTGGTTGGCCAGAAGAGTGAGATGCTGCAGGAAGTAATTCTGGCAACTCTGTAAATAAGCCCTTCTCTCTGACTAAGAACAACCACATCTGTGGCACGGCTGCTTTGAGGAGGAAATAGCAACACAGCCTCCTGAAGTGCGGTCAGAACGAAATTCTGCCACACTCTGATCTCAAAAATACAGCTGTATCCTTCCCCTCTGCAAATCAACCATACTCTCATAAAATCTTTCTAAAGGTTTCCAACTAAAAAAGCTTTGGCAAGGAGGAGGTTCCAACACAACTGGAGTGTCTTTGGAAGGAAAAATCAGAGATTAAAGGGTTCTAGATCCCACCAGACCAGGGACTGGATAGTTAAAAGACCACCATGTATCAACATACGTGGGATTGTTGCAGTGGGGATCCTGCAACACGCATATATCAAACCAGGAGTCCCGTGGAAAGGAAATATATATGGACAGACAGATTCTTGCTAGCTGTTTCAGAGATGTTTATTTCCCCAGCCCTGTGGCCGGAGCTCTGCCGAGGAACTGTTCCAGTCACGGGACCAAGGGTCCTTCTGCCCGCGCAGGGAACACAAACCAACCAATGGGAACGAGGCTGAGCAGGGGCAGGGAAACCCCGTGTCTGTGCCCTCAGGGCCCCTCTCCCAGGGCTACACGGCAGGGGAGGGACCCCAACACCTCACCCGTTTTATTTTAATAAAAGGAGAATGAAAACAACTGGATAAACATAACAAGAACAGTTTCAAGACAAAACAAGCCACCCTCCTGAGTCTTTAAATGTCCAAACAGATTCTGTGGAACATCTTAGGGCTGACAGAAGGGAGACAGAACTCTGAGCATGCTTTGTGGGGAAACTGAGGCAGGAGAGGGTTTAACTTCTTCCCTCCCCCTTTTCATCCCCCACTCGGCATTGGAAAGGGATTTTTGGGGAAACAATTGGCAAAAGCATGGTTTTGTGAGGGAAACCATGGATGAAAAAACGGATTGGGAATACACTGGGGGTAATAGGACATAGGGTAAAAGGGAAAGGTGGGATTAGGAAAGGGAAACTGTAGGGGGGGCTTACAATGGAGATACTGTCTAACATGACTACGATTTTTTGCATATATACTGCCTTTTACAGGAACACCATCAGGCCCAGTGACCTGCGATGCTTGTAACCCTTTTCTCCCTAGTACAATATTAAATTCCACCACCTCTCCATCTCCCAAGCTTGGGATGCATTTTTCAGGGTTATTCTTTTTAATAGCAGTTCTATGCACGAATATGTCTTGCTGGTTGTCACACCTTGTTATAAAACCGTAATTTTGCTTAACATTATACCATTTTACTATCCCTAAGGTCTTAGTTGCTATGATCTTTTCCTTTTTCCGAGTGGCTGCTGTTTTCTGTCTCGCTGCGTCTTTGTTCTCTCTTTCGGTCGCTCCCGTGTTGGAATTGTCGGGGCTGCTGGTGCCTGCGCGCTCTTCCCGGGGTCGCGTTCGGGGCTGTGCGGGCCGGGCCGGGCCACGCCGCTCAGTTCTCCGTGCGTCGCCTCCTCTGGTCGCAGCTTCGCTGCCGCTGCCGGGCGCTGCACCCACGTCTCGGCCGGGCCCCCGAGCGATGACCCCCCCGCGCTCCGCTCCAGCGCGCGTCTCGGCTGGGCGCGGCTCCGCTCCACCGCCACCGCCGCCAGCCGCCGCCCGCGCGCCGCCCCTCTCGGTCGGGCGTTCACGGGGCTCGCTCCACCACGCGCTGCACGGGGCCATTCGGGCACCGCCGGGTCCCGCCGCGCCTCGCTCCGCCACCGACACTGCGGCTCGCGTGGCTCCGCCCGCACACGGGAACTGCCTCGCTGCTGCTCTCAGAGCGCTCGGTGCACGTGGCCTGGGCCGCACGGTCCCTGCGCCAGGCTTCCCTTCGCCAGGACACAGCTGACATTGCTCAACACTCTCGGTAACTAAATAATATTCACGAAAATATTCTTCCATCGGCATATATTTTGACTCCAGTATTAACTGTGTCCAAACGGTTTTCCAAAAGCCCTTGGTAAGAATTAAATCCCAAGAAACATAGAAAAAGTTCTTAAACAACCATGCCAGGAAGTGTTTCAGTTCTTTCTGAGCTTGAATCAAGCTAAAATTTACAAATCGTTGTTCAAGAATCATTTTAAGTTTAAGATAAATGTCCATATGCGGCTCTGAGAGCCAAGAGTCTTCCCACGGTTCCTCCATAGTTCAGATATGGAATAGCAAAGCAAAACCAAGAAGAGGAATCCAAAGTTTCCAGGGTTTACTCACACAAATCAGTCGCTTAGGGATCGGGGATCGTTCTGCTCTCAAATCTCCACCATTTGTTGCAGTGGGGATACTGCAACACGCATATATCAAACCAGGAGTCCCGTGGAAAGGAAATATATATGGACAGACAGATTCTTGCTAGCTGTTTCAGAGATGTTTATTTCCCCAGCCCTGTGGCCGGAGCTCTGCCGAGGAACTGTCCCAGTCACGGGACCAAGGGTCCTTCTGCCCGCGCAGGGAACACAAACCAACCAATGGGGACGAGGCTGAGCAGGGACAGGGAAGCCCCGTGTCTGTGCCCTCAGGGCCCCTCTCCCAGGGCTACACGGCAGGGGAGGGACCCCAACATGGGATCACATCTTCAAACTGGAAGATCTTCAAGCAGAGACTTTTCTCAGCAAACCAGATGTATTTCCAACTAAAAGAACAGAGATCTTATCGTCATGGCAAATGAAACATAACCAGTGGGTTTTGTTTATGTAAATGTAGTTACTTCCGACAATAAATACATTCATCTTAACATCAAATTTAAGCAACAGAAGCCAACATTAAGCACACATACATGCATTACCATTTATATGCACACGTTCTACTAAGAAAAATTCAAGTGTATTCTAATCACATGCAAGGAGAATATGAAAAGGGAATTAAAGCAAGTCTTATTGCTTCTGCTTATTAAACTCCATTGGAATTTTAATGTGAAATATGCCTATCATATTGAGATATTGCCTGCATGATGTTTTCAGAGAACAGCAATACATCATCTCCTGGAACAGAATGTCATCCCTCCTCGTAGCATTGTAGGATGCACACTTGAGATCCCATGGCTGCTCCCAAACATCCGCATGCACAACAAATCTTTCGAAATGCTTGCATTCTTTTCTGCCCACGAAGAAGATTTAAATTAATTACAACTCTCAAACACACCCACACATGAGGACTCCTATTGGCACAAATAGGTAGATCATCAGTAAGCGGTGACAAGTCATGTGAAACGTTAATATTTTACTCGTAAATGTTGATACCAAGGGGAAGAGCTCTAAAGAGGAACGTGTTAATATTTAAGAATAAAAATGCAAATCTGGAAAACACTGAAAGAGATTAACACCCTATAAAGATTACAGAATATATTATTCAGGTAAAACAAAAGCTGAATCTGAACATGTGTTAATAAACCAAATTATAGCAAAACAATGCAAAATGAACAATGATAGAAACATACGAAATGAGGATGACTGGCTAAATTTCAAATAGCGCTGTTTTAAAAATTGCATCACTCCTGTGATGAAGAATAATGCTTCAGAGCAGGAATTATGTTTTGATAAAATGCTGTAGAGATGTATGTTCCCAAAATTATGAAAATGCATTTAAAAAAAAAATCCCCTTATAAAAGCTAGGCAAAGTGGACTGATGTTCATTTAGCTTTTGCAAATGGAAAACCTAAAGGACAGCATGGAGACCCTCTGCCTTGACTGAGGGGTATAATCTATGCTGTAGGAGTACATAATCACCACAAGGAGGTCTTTAGCCTGACTGCACAGTTTAAAATCAAAAGAAGGCTAAAAAAAGGCTGCCAGAAAGTAAATCAGGACATTAATAACAAGAACTGACACTTGATTAATTAACTGAATTCAACTTATAAAAATGGGAAAGCTGAGATCTGTCATTTCTGAGAATGAATGCTAGGGACCAGCTTGCCTATCATTGTGGCAAATGCAGTTCAAAGTAAAAGATCTGAGAAAGGGACAGAGAAGGAAGAACCTATATTAAATCTCAGCTCTGTGAAGGCTGTTTATCTCTTTGAAGAGCCTAAATTTAGACTGCAGTAAGCATGCCCTATAGTATTAAAAATTGTGGAAAGATGAATAAATACTGAAACCCAAAGTAAATAATTCTTCAATTTTCTCCTGCTCTTTTCTTTCTCCATTTTTATAAAGCCAAAGCAAAAATTTACATATGACCCATGACACCAGTCCTCAGCAGGAGTCAAATGAAGATGTTATTGTATTCACCTACATATAAATGAGAGACTGATGACTCTACTGTGGTCTTGAAAAGCATAGAAGAATACTTAAAAGCAGAAATATAACAGATCAAAACAAAGATCAGGCATCTCTCATGACAGTAATCATAGAAAGAATTTAGAGATCATGGAACCATAGAATATCCTGAGTTGGCAGGGACCCATCAGGATCATTAAGCTGAACTCCTGGCCCTGCACAAAACACTCCAAGAGTCACACCATGTGCCCAAGAGCATTGTGTAAACACTTCTTAACTCTGTCAGGCTGATGCTGCGACCACTGCTCAGGGGAGCCTTTCCAGTGCTTAAACACCCTGGGGTGAAAAACCTTTCCCCGATATCCTCCCCTGACTCAGAAAGCCATGAAACCTGGGAACCCTTATTTTTTTATAAGCCTTTTTATTTTTTAGTTTTCTACATGTCATAGCAATGCAGTAGCCACCACACTGAGCATTCTTGAGTAACACTGCACACTGTGGCTTCATATGGTATCTCTGTAAATGTGTAACAGCACGTAACTTCTGAACCATCATTGTACAACCATTTGTAGTTACACTTAAACTACTTTTCTTGCCTTGATGATGAGAACGTCACTCAAGGCAGGGTCAGATGTTTTACTGGAGAAACATGATGTGTATTGTTTGTCTTCTATCTTCTCTTAAAGGAGATATTATACTGGATGGACTTGGTTATTGTTTTACAAATCTACATGTTCTCTCTTTCTCACTTAAAATTGCTCTTATTTCCCCACAACTAATGGAATATACAAGCAAAGCTGCTAAATGGCCTATAATCTCTCAATTTCCCCATGCTATCCTTTTTATAATACATGTGTGCCTGCTTCTTTTCTGCTCATTACAGTTCCCATATGCTTCTGTGAAAGTTCATGACTGGTCCGCAGTTGATCTCTTATTGTCCTCCCTAGGAAAAATGAGGGCATGATTCCTTTAAGAAACTATCAATTTTCTTAAATTTTTTTCTCTCTTAGAGAAGTTTTAATATCTACATTTTTTTTTTTACTCTGCATATGGAAACAGGTCCTATATCAGCTCATGTTCAGGAACTTAGATAAAACCAAGAAGGCTTTTGGAAACATTTTCAGAATACTTTTCATCATTTTCTTTTCAAATAATGTGGCTTGAAGACATTGATTTTCCTCTGTTGTCAGCAATCACTTCCATTTTGAGTAGGATGTTGGACCAGACAACCTCCTGAGGTTCCCTTACAGCTTGAATTATCCTGTGATATCATGAACTAGGAGTCTATTTCATCAAGGTCAAGCATGACAATGAAGAGTAATTTTTTAAATTAGAAAATTTTCACTTTTATTTTAGCATCTTTTACTTCTCCACTTAAACACCTGTGCAACATAAACCAGAAACATGCTACAAAATAGGTGATCTTTTATAAGATGCCCGGGTTAAAATTAAAACACAAACATGATCCCAATACAAATGGGGGAGAAGCAAAAAATAATGTCTTACTCCTTCAAAAGTGTCATCCAAAACACAGATCCACACTAGTCACTGTGAAGAAAATTCACCCTTCTCCAGTCAAAACCAGCACACACAGTTGTGCGGGCTTTTAAAATGGAGAACAGTATTTCCCTGTAGAAATAGAAAAGCACACCAAGGGCTTAAAGCAAGTACCAAATAATTTAGTGGGTAGTAATGAAATAACATGTGAAGAATTCTGCTGCACAACACTTTCGAGCAATCTGACATCACACTTAAAACTAACTGGTAGGAAGTTTGTATAAACAAATCTTCTTGTGTTAAACTGTGTCAGTTAAGAACTTCAGTTTGACTACACAAAGATTCCTCCATTTTTTGACACAACTTGGTTATACAAGCTTTGGAAATACTATACACTACACTATTGCTAAAATCACATTGGTTTTCTGGTAAAAAAAGTAAAACTGTTTCCATAAGAGCTCTAAGACTGGAATAAATACGCTTCTTCAAAAACAAACAAACAAACAAACTTCTAAAAAACTTAAAAGCAGATGGTAAAACACACTTACAGTGTTGGCAAGTTCTAAGTAGCTTCCTCCAACAGAGTTCCTAAAATTTGAGGCCTGAGCTAGAAGTCTTTGCAGAGCAGCCTGTTGTGTCACGTTGCTTCCACCATACTCCAATACTTTTTGTAGCATAAAATGACTGTGAAGGTCTGGACTATGAAGGTCTCTCGCTCCTGAATCATATTCCCAGCTTTCTCTGGCTCCTGATAAGGCACCTAAAATGTAGAAATGGAAAAACATTCTGGTATGGACTGTGTATAAAGAAAACACAGAATCACTCAGGTTGGAAGGCACCCATAAGGATCACTGAGTTCAACTCCCTGCTCCTCACAGGACTGCCTAAACCTAAACCACATGGCTAAGAACATCATCCACATGCTCCTTGAATTCTGCCAGGCTTGGTGCCATGACCACTTCCCTTGGGAACCTGCTCCAGTGACCAGCCATCATCCCAGTGAGGAACCTTTCCCTAACATCCAATCTGAACTTCCCCTGATGCAGCTTCATTCCCTTTCCTCACGTCCTGTCACTGGTCACCAGAGAGACGAAATCAGCATCTCTGGAGTCAGGCCTCAGCCTTCTCTTCTCCAAGCTGAGCAAACCCAGTGACCTTGGCTGCTCCTTGAGATCTTTCACCATCTTGGTCTCCCTCTGGACACAATCCCATAGTTTGATGCCTTTCATGTACTGAGAAAATACCCAAAAATGCACACAGAACTCAAGGTGGGGTAGCAACAATGCAGCGCAGATTGGGATCACCGCCTTCTGTGACTGGCTGATGATGCTGATGTACCCCAGGACACAGCCCTTTTGGCTGCCAGGGTGCGCTGCTGACACAGGAATAACCTTGCCTGCCATTCCAGAAAGAAAAAAAGCAAAAACTTCTACCACCATTATTGCTCACCTTGCACGTGCTGGTAGTACCAGGAAAAAAAAGCAGTAAAATTTTCAGTGCACAGGTGAATTACTAAATTACATGATTCAGAAGGCAAACTAGAAGCATTTGCATATGTTATTTAGTACAGTGCAAAATCAATGTAGTTTACAACAGCTAAGGACCACTAAATGAGTACCAGTAACTTACATCAGATTGAAAAGCAGCAGAGACCGAAAAGCAAAGGAAGAAAAACATAATTCACCTCTTTCTGTTTACTGAATGCCAACAAATAAGTTTATCTTTGAGCTGTATAGTTAATCACTTTTATGTTACCACTGCTTTTTTTATTAGATCTGGATTGCTTGTTTCCATTCAAGTTTGAAACACATCAATCACAATGTGTTTCATTACAAATCAATTCAAGGATATGATCTTGTGGCACGTGACAAACAACGAATGCTTTGAGAAAGTTTCTGTATCATGAAGCTGTAGGGTTCCTGTTTCTCCATGAACAATCCTTCCAATTTGCTACAGAGATGGGCTTAAACCATAAAAGAAAGTAGATGAAAATGTTCTTGTTTTGTCAGTAACTATTTCCTCCCTGGGTGCTTCTGATTCCCTTACAACTGTCTCACTCCTATTAAAATCTTGTTAAGTTTTAGATTCAACTATTTCTTATGGCAAAACAATTCAGAGCAGGCACTAGATTATTTAATAACCCTGGGCAGGACTGTAAAATTTCATATATAGCATAATGAAGATTAAAAACAAGTAAGTGACTTGTCCAAGTTTGGTTAATCCACTCTGGTTAATAGAAAAGTCAGAATAGAATCCAGAGCTACAGACTAGATCAAAACTCTAAATCCAACATGCAATCATCAAACCATAAGTAGTTACATGTAATGCTATCCTATTATTTTAAAAGCTTTTCCTTTTTATGAGCTAGTTTTCTCTCTCAAATATTAATCAGCATTCTAAGGGAGTGCTTACTAATCAGTGGTTGTTACTTATTCAGTACGTTACCAGGCAAAACCAATAAACTGTATAATGGACTATTAGGAGAATGTTTTCCCCTTGCCAAGAAAGTTTGAGATGCAAAAGTACAAGCAGAAAACCAGCCAGAAGGGCTGCAAGGCAGCAACTGATCTGTTGTTCCACGTCAACACCCTAACGCCCTGTAAAGCCGTTTTGCATGAAAAACAGACTTAGGAAACCTGGAGCTGGTTTCCCTGCCTTTCTGCGATGCAAATATTCTATTCTTGAAACATCTAAGTAGAAAATAATGCACAACAAAAAAAAATTACATTTTATACTAATATAATCACCATGATTTCTTAGCACAGGTAGAGGGAGATTACTTAAAGATTAATTCAATGACTTTCACACCAAGAGCATGCACCATTGTACTTCATCTAGTTCTGACAGACTTGCACTGAGACACTGGTACCAGCAGTATTTCATGCAGCGGGCAGGACACTGTGGCTGTGCACAGCGTTGGATATCTCTGCCCTCGTGTGGCTACAGAACACCACAGAGCAACAAAATCAGCAGCTCACAGACCTGAAGCCACAGAAATGTCTCAGATGCCCGAGGGAGCCAGAGGATCAGTTCTGCCACTTCCCAGGCTTGGAAAGAACACGGGAAACAACGCTCTCTGGGCAAGCACAGCCACAGAATTACGAGAGCGGGTTGTATCATATAGATACACCTCCCTTTACAGAGCTAAATAAGGCACCTGTTTCTACAGAGAATGTGCACTACATTTCTATTACTCAAAAATCATTGTTCTGCAAAAAAGCTTCCATATTCATGTAATTAACAACAGCAGCTCTGCTGAAGGACCCAAGTGGCCTTCATAGAATGCACCACCTGATATCAGACTGGAAGCACTTTAAACACTCAGTTGGCACAGAAGTCACCTGTCAGAGACAGATGGATCCGGAAAGATTTGGGTTTTATTAGTCTATTATGACTGTATCTTTAACCCAAGTTTTCTTAAAAGTTCAAGTCTATACTCCTAATTTAAAACATACATATTAAAAATAGAAGGGGAGATGACTGAAAGGCATTTCCAGAATTTTATTTTGGGCTTAACCCTAATCCCTAAATTTGCCCAGTGGTTTCCCAACAGATTCCAGAACTCTGGCTGTTAAGATGCTGTCCCGGGTCATGCACCTCTCAAATCTCAGCTCTGCAGGGGAACTCTAGAGCCAAAACTGAGATTTCACTTCTAACTGAAAATTCAACCAGGAATTAACAGGTAACTCTTGTATCTTGCTGTAATTAACATACAATTCCTTCTCTTACAATAGTAATTAGAAATAAGGAAACATTAGGTATGATGGCTGATAGCTGACCTGGGAAATAGAAACCTATAGCTAATAAGTCTGTGTTTAAGATTAGTCTTTACAGAACAAAACACATCCCATGATAACTCTTCCCTGTTCATCTGCACTTAGAATAGTAAGAAGCATGACTTTTCTGTACTAAGTCAAACAAAGTTATCATAAAAATTCCCAGGTAATAAGCATTCTGGGAAATTGGTGTTGCTACAATGATTAAACAGAAAGAAAACATAAATAAATAAATTCATTGCACAATATTTGTATTAGAGAAGTAATATATATTGTTTTCAAATTATGTAACACTTCAATTCCAGAGTAAGAAAGTTAAACACTTTCTGGAGTGAATGAATACATTGCACATTTAAGAATAACAAAGGACAGTTTCGTTTGATGGCACATAAAAGATTCCATAATCACATAAAGTTTCAGTTCGTAAATTGTACCAAAGCTGTTTAAAACAACTTTAATCAATTCACTTGACAAATGCCACTCTGAATTGTCCACATGCACTGAGACTTCTTGGTATCTAAATCTTCCTTTATCACCTGCAAACCTCTCTGGTCTGTGTTCTAGTGCCACCCTGGCATTCTGATCCGAAAGAAAATGGCATTTCATCTTATCTACCAGCACAACCTTCTGCTCAGAAGGCTTGTACTCTGCAACAGAGAAGCACATGCCTACCAAAAATACAAGTCTGCCCATATAGCCAGGATTTTTGATTTGGTAAAGGCTAATTTCACCAGGCTATGCTGGTGGACCAAGTGTCTTGTGATTTCTTCACTGCTCACAGAGCAGAAAAGATGAACCACCAGGATGGTAGGCCACTGAAGATGTATTTGTTTCTGAAAGGATCTGGGATATCAGGAAAAGCAAGGCACTGTAAGATTAGCCCTGCAGCAGATTCTGAAATGAGTCTGGCTTGTGAATGGCAAACATGAAGACAGCTGACAACGTAAGTGCACAACCAGCTCCTTGGACACAAAGCTTCCCCTCACTCAATGAAGAGTTATCTGATCACTGGCTTCCATGGGGTAGCCATGACATGTAGCTACTTAAACTTATTTGCATTATATTACCAGAATAATGGCTATTTTTCATCCCTTTTTTTTTGCTCATCTTTCGTTCAACAGTTACATTGCGATAACCTATCACATAAGAGTGGAAATTTAAATTACTATTATTCATGAAGGCAACAGAGAGATTTGTGAAAAGTACTAGCCATTTCAAGGCTCCCAGCCAACTTCAGTAATGATGGCTCTGTAGGTAAGTGCACCGAATGAAGGGGGAAATGTATAAAATTAACAAAGAATGGTCATTTTGCAGTTGCTAGTCAAGTCAGGGCCTCAATGAGTAGGTCTAACTATAAAAAATGGGGCCTGGGCAGGAAGCCAAAAAAGAATGAGAGTAAATCTTTGGACATTCAGACAATTCAAGTCCCCTAACCTGATGCAAACATTACAAAACCCTGAAAACAACTGAAAAGAAGCTATGTTCTGTAGAAGGATCAACTTTATACTAATCCAACCTGACTGGAAAAGGGAAAATCATAGTTGTATTTGGAGCTTATTACAACTATTTCCATTGTTTTCTACAAAAACGCTTCCATACAGGAATCAAAGACCAAAGTTCTGGCTTCAGCTGGTAGCCTGACTGCGAAAGTAATTCTTTCCTATTTAACAGGAATTGCTCTTTAACGCCTATTTATTATTTTGCATCAGATGATAAAAAAAAATATGAATGACACCTATGAATGGCACAGCAGCAGAGTGATGATGATAATAACTGATCCTCACATGCACAGCTGGGTGAGAATTGATTAAATACAGAAAGCTATCTGTACATCCATTACAAATTCTAAGAGAATTCAGGGGGGGAAGTCTGTGAAGGCGTAATTTTTAAATGTATTCTCAACTCAACATTTCAGTCCTAGAAATACTTCACATCAGAATCTTTTGCAACACTTGTCCAGTGACCAAGAATGAAATAATTGCTATGGGAGGAGTAGTTATGGGAAACAAGGAATCTCAAGACAAGGATCTATGGGATCACTGTCTAAATCTTGTCCTTCCCACCACGCCCTTTTTCTGGTTTGATGAACACTGCACAAAAATACAATGTTAGGCTGTGTTTTTTCAGTCCTTTTCTCACTAGTCTTGGGAGTGAGGATAACAAGCTCCAAGGGAAGGAAACCACAGCTACACCCCACCCTACCTAAGGCAACTTACTCATGGGAGAAATCTCTTTTATGAAATCACACCTAAGAGGAAAATTGAACCACGTTGATACTTTCTGCTCTAAAAGACTGCTCTCAGCTCACGTATCGTCTCCCTCTTATCCCTGAACTACATGATATAACATTTGCACTTTCTACTGGTATATTTCTCAAAATCATCACAAAACCTCAACCGTATTTCGGGTGCACTGAAGTATCCCCAATATTGGTAATTCAAAATTCAGGAATTCTGCAATTTTGTGCTGCCTGGCTCTGGATATAACTATAGTGTAAATTTCAGAAACACTTAAATGCACCCTGAAAGTAGAACAGTCTGCAACATAACCAGCACTCTTAGTTACCAGAGTAATACTATCATTTTGGGTTTTAATTTTTTACATTCCATGACATATCTTTATAAGCAGATTTTTATGAGTTATAAAAACTATGTCAAACCTTAAGAAAAATAAATCAGATGGCTACATGAAAATTAGGACAGATAAGTGAGCAAGCTTGCCAAGAGCAAAACCATAAAACAGACAAGGTAATTCATAAAGCCTTGAGAAAGTGAAACAGAGATGTATCTAATTAAAGAAGCTTCTCTCATTACAATTTCCCAGTTTTTCAACACAGCTTTTGGATGAAGAAGCTGGGTTTGTTAAACCAGTAGTCCAAACCACATATATTAACAAATGTTTGTGGAATTTCAGTCAATTTACCTTCTTCAAATTTATTTCTATTACTGGAGAAATGCATCTATGTAAACTATCATGGTTTCAGTACTTGCCAGCAGACTGGCATTGGCCATATAGGAAATAACAACACAGAAAAAAATAAAAGCACACTGTCCATGACACCTTCATACACCTGCCCTTGAATCGGCAACTATTTAAGATTATCCTTGAGACTACACAACCATTTGCTCTATTCAGACACAGGAAACGGAGGATGGGAATGACTTCTCAACAGCCTAGAAACCAAGGTCTCCTAGTACCCAGTATTGTTTAAGCACCTAAACTAAATTTGCCAGAATGCTGCTGGCTAATGACACCATTGTACTCAGGAACTCAATCTAGTATTTCATTTGAAGTTTCTAGTAAGGCAGAAAACAATCCTTTCACCCTGAAATTAATAATGTCTAGTAAAGAGGGGAGTATATATACTCCCCTAGTGAAAGGAAAAAGAGTACATAAAACCTGAAGTCATACAGAAGCTAGGTGAGGTTCCAACATACCTTTCAAGTACAGTATTTGTACTGTATTCGATGTACTTCTAAAAAAAGTTAGCTTTCCTTACATGGCAATTTACATGTGGATAATCAGCTTCATCCCTGGTTATCTTCCACTCAAGACAATCTCACTTTAGATTTGACTTGAATACACATGTACCCAAGCAAACAAATGAAACATCCGGAGTTTGTCAGTTTCATTAGGTTGCTGTCTCATGAACCATAGCATGTCAGAGCCTCATTAGAAGCAGGCAGGTGAAGAGCACATCACCTAAGTCACGAGAGGTAAAGCAGAAATGTGCTGAGAGGCAAGCCTCAATTTATAAAAGCTGAAGTGGAGGATGCGTGACAGTGCTCATCTTGAACCAAATGAAGCTCGCCTTCCATGAAAATTCCAGCTGCAGCCTTATGGTTTCTCAAGTGATCACAATTTGCATGGAAAGCATAAACTGCAACAAAACTGAGGAACTGATGCCGTGATCCAGTTCCACACCATATGGCAAATCCAAATCACAGCTCCAGGTGTTACCTCTGGAGCTGACCAAGAAGCACAGACAGCAGCAGTGTTACCCTGAAACAAGCTGGACCTGTGGTGCTCTGCAGAGCTGGTCTGGGCCAGCCCTTCTATTGACTCTTGGTAGCAGCAGCTCTCAGGAACAGTAGCTTCCTATATTTCCCCCAATTCTACCCACTCTGCTGTCTGTCTTCCCCCTTTCCTCCCAAAGTTTTAAGCTATTTGGTAATTTCAAGGGCATTGGGAAGGGGTGTCAAAGTGTCAAATACACTGAATTCCTGTAACTTTTATGGAAGGCACAGAGGTGACAGACTCTGTTAGTGCTCCTACTGAGGAAGATAATACAATGCAATGCAAAGCTCAACCTTGACTAGATACACTAGGAGGGGAAAAAAAAAAAAAAAGAGAAAAACCCCTGCAAACACATGGAAGGAGGTGGTCAGGAAACTTGAGCAATCCAAAAAAAGTTTGTTCCTCATACGATGGAAGGGCAAGCTGTGCTACTCCTGGCTGCAGGACAGGTGAATACTAAAGATTCACTTGTGTTCAGAGACTCAGCCCTGTAAGACAGGGTTAGAGGGAGAGAAGCCATGTATGTGTGAGCAAGTGCAGCTATCTTAATTCAAAGTCCCTGAGCTGAAATTTAATATGGGAGCATTGTTACATGATCATTCAATTCGTACTATCTGCTCTAATCATTTGTTTCTCACCATGCTGAGGGACAGAATTACCATTTCAGAATGAAGTCTGGTCTAATACAGATGAGCTGTTCTTACATTTTACAAATATTCAAACCAGAAGAAGGTTTCAACTACATTTGTTTTTCTATTAGACACCAGAGATCCCTGCAGGGATGACTTCTATCCTTTGTAGATTCATCGGTGTTTAACACATACTATATATTATGATTTTAATAAGATTCATCAGCTGTCAATTACAAACCCCTGGAAATTCAGGTTCATTTGTAATGATGCTCACAGATCTTATACTCTCTGTTTCTTAAAGAAAAAAAAACCTATATTCTGCTGCTTTGCACAAAGAAAGTGGTATCAAAAGATTTTTTAAAAGTAATAAATTAAACCAGTTACAGTTACCGGGAGTTTGTATGTAATTAAATTTGGCCTAGCAGAAACTCACAGCTTTTCTAGTCAAAAACATATCTTAGGGTGAAACTTTGCTCATAAATCGTAAGAAAGTCTGCAGCATGCCTTTGAGTCTGTATGAGTTCTGTAGTTTTTAATTAAATACAGCATAAATAAATGTAATCACTGTATCAGTTTCTTGAGAGCAATTTATTTGCTGTAAGATCAAACATGGAATTAATGTAAAGCAAAAATAATGATTTTTCAGCCCCACTGGTCTGCCTCTCATGTTTACCCATAAGCTAATTTAAAGCTGAATTCCTACTTTCCTCCTTTGATTAATTCTCATGCTTGATCCACTATGCAAATAAATTATCATAGCAAATTTTCAAGGGACTTATTTTCAGTAAAGAAAGGGGAGTTGGCTATGAATTAATTACTAAGTACTAACCTACAGCCAAAAAACGGTAAAAGACTCTTGTATTCGTAACGGTTTATCTAGAATTTGAAATCAGATCAATAAATACACGCAGTTACAGGAAACCATTTACTTGCCTAAAGAAAGAATTTACTAATAAGCAGTGCCATTTCTTGTTCATCCTCCAAGTCAATGGGTGCTAGAAACAGGCTATTCTTTATCACGGGGAAAAAATGGTAATTTGCTCCTTGTAAAGAGCTAGACAAATCTATACAATGCATAATATAAATAATTCTAATCCTAGCTTTTATAAAAGACATACAAAGCTATACAACACTGAAAAAGCTAACAGAAGCCCTAACTGTTCAGGCAGCTTCCTGCTTTAAATATTAGAGATGCAGTTCTGCTGTGTTAAAAGTTTGCATGTGCCAAGCAATCCAATTCCATCACTCACTACGTTATTCACACAGATTTACTGTATCCATCATGGCCCTCACTCTCCACACAGATCTGATCAGTAACTGACATTCTTCCTGCATTTCCTACTGAAATGATATATTAAACAGTCGGGTTGCATATGGTCACAGCAAGACTCCAGCAACACTCTCAAAAGTTATTTCATTAATTTTAATTGCATTTTAAAGTGCCAGAGAAGAACATTAACAGTTTACATTCCATTTCACGTATAGAATAATAACTGGTTATTACTTGCAAATTATTGTTAAAGCTCCCGCTGACATTAATAGTGTAGGGTAAGAACTACAACACATTAATCAGCTTTGAATTGCTGATGAATAAATATCAAAAAGCCTAATTCTAGTAACTTGAAAAACTTCCTTTTTTGTGCACTTAAATAAAACATTAAGCTTTTAAATCTTGTCTCGGTTTTGAAAGACAGGTGTCTGCTAAGGAAGGCAGAAGCCCCCCTTGAAGTGGCAGATGTAACCCCTTTTCCCTCTAAGTTATTATATTTTGAAATCAAGGGCCTTTAGGCAAAGATGTGGGAAATAGGAATAACAGTTCTTTACTATATATATATATATATATGTATATAACCAGTCAAACAAAACAACAACAACTCTGGCAGTAACAGCAATCACAAACCCAGCCCCAGCCTTCTCGGCTGTCAGGCCCTTTCCCCTCGGGTGCAGTTCCGCTCGCAGCCGGCAGGGGCGCTGGCGGCTCCCGGTGAGCAGGGCAGGTGCGATGGTTCCCCCGCGGCTGCAGGGGGCGCTCCGGAGCGAGCTCGGGGAGCACGCGGCAATGGCGGCCTGGGATCCCGGGAAGGGATGGGACAAAGGCTTCACAAACCGCTGGGCAGCTGATCCCGGTGTCCGGCCGGACCCTCGGGAACAGCAGGCTGGAACAGCAGGGACGAGCACAAATCCCGGGTGGCAGGCGAGATGTATCCAGATGGGAGAACCCCACGGAGGCCCAGGCAGGCAGGGCGAGCAGGGCTACAGCGTAGCGAAAGCTCGAAGCAGCAGCGGAGCAGGGCAGCCACAGCTCAGCCTCCAGCAGGGCAGGGAAAGCGGCTTTTGGGATCCCGGCGTTGTTTCCAGCAGGAAGAAAGAACGGCCGAAAGAAAGAAGCAGCAGCTCCTTTCCCTGCAGCTTCTCTCTCCGGACGCTCAGAGCAAACTGACCCCACACCCAGGTGTAGACAAAGGAGTAGCCAGGCCCGCCCCACCCCCCTTTTTGTCTTTCTTAAGTACAGCTATTTGTCCCCTAGCAACATGCATATGGGAGAAAATTCCTTTAACAGGAAAAAACCTAAAACTAAACTAAAACCCCAACAATCTATACACCCATTTGCTCATCAGGATGGTAGATATGGATGCAGGTTTGGCTTACTGAGCCAAGTATATGAGTGAGTACTAATAAACCTGAGTCTTGTACCTCGATAAAAATAGTCAGCCAATTTCCTCACCTCTGCATCCCAAATGGAAACACAGGAGTGAATATTTGTTGGGCAAAGCTGGGCAAAATTATTACAAGAACCTTATCAATGATAAAAAAGATGGATGAGATGAAGTTCAATAGTAAATTAGATGCAATTACTTCTTGCAACTTTTTTTCAAGTTATTTTCCTCATAATGAAAAGCAAAACCTATGGGCAGCAAAGGTAATATTATATTTAGATAAAAGTTTTTGCGGTTTTTTTTTAAGAATTTGGAACAGTTCCAAGAAGGCAGCACAAAATTGCTGCACAACTACACACAAATTTGCAGTGTAAAAACATTCATGTCAATGGCTAGACTCCTTTGTTTGAGATCATCAGGACCCCTGCCACTCAGTACCAGTCCGATGAGTTTCGAAATTCTGTCATTTATGTGCCCCACATGGATACATGATAACAGCTTTCAAACATCAACAGCTGATATACTCTGTAGAAATTAGTCGTGAAAAAGAGGCCTGTAAACTCTCTTTGAAAATAAAGCTTAATAAAAACAGTATGCTTTGACCAGAAAAAAAAAGGTAACACAAAAAAAGAATCCACCAAGCCCACATTTGAATTTGTCTTGTCTTAAACACTTAGAAAGCAACAGCAAGGAGCCAATATAACACAATCAGTTCTCTGATCACAAAAGGCACAGAAGTGTGCAGATCATAATTTAAGCTTGTACTGCAAGTGTAATTCTTCAGCTGTCATTACGTTCATACCACAGGCTGAGTTTATATCACAGAAATATATATTGCAGGGGTGTTCCCTTGACTCTTTGAAAAGAAAGCTATGTAGAACATTTTGAATAGTGCTGCCACAATGGTTCTCTTTTACAACCAAATAAAAAGCAGTTGCATTCTAAATGCTCATTTTTAGTATTTCCTTCCATTCTTTTTTTTCAGGGGAGCATCTCCATATGTTCTCTAAGAATTCTTGTAAGAGTCAAAGCAGGAAAAGGACAAATCCCGTAGTTCCCTATAGCTCTAGAAGTACAGTCCAGTAAAACAGTCACACTTGATCAGCAGCATATATCAAGGCAGGAAATTCTAAAGTCTTCTGGACTTAACTTTTGGGGGAAAAAACAGGAAAAGAAAAGTGGGTTCACTCACCAACTTTAAAAACGCATTAAATTATTCTTGTAAAACTAACAGCAATTGGACAATAGGAAAAAAATAGTAGGGACTGAATTCTATACACTAATAAATTTGGAAGTTCATCTATGAATACTTTTTGGCAGAAATTAGTACGATTTCATTGTGGGATAAACTTTGAGACTATTATGTAGGCCCTTCTCTTACAAAGTTTAGGAGCTGTCTTTCATCTCTGATTATTACAAATCATAATTACTAGGCTGGCTTGTCTAAGAAAGAAGATTTTAAAACCCAGAAATCTGGTCAGGAAACAGAAACTTTGCATAGCCATCTGAGGGCAGAACAACAACTCTGTTTTGCAGAAAAATACAACTGCGGCAGCATTGGAAAAGCATGCAACACAAAATAACTGTATGAGCAATGGGACACACAATATCCTTAAACCAAAAAAAAAAAAAGTTATTAGGCACAATCTGGGCTTTGAAATATTGTCTGATACAGCTCCATAAACAGATTCACAGGCTGGAAATCAACTGAGCACAAGGTTTGTGAAGATTTCGATACAGAAAGTGGTGGGAGAAATGGGCATAGAAACTACAGAGTCTTGCAGTTCAATAATATATATGGAAGAATAAACAAAAGAAATACTAACAAAAGAGTACCTCTATAGCAAAATATGACTAGGAAACCATAAAATACAAGACAGAAGATAAAAAGAGCTATGAAACAGATTTGCTATACTGAGAAGCTGAAATGAAAAGCCAAGGAGCAAGAGATGATGGGATAAAGGAGTAGTACAGTCCATCCAAAAAGCAAAAAGATAAGGAGTTCACCAAGGATACAAAGTAAACAAGGAAAATTTTAATTCCTGAGATGACTAGCCAAAAACATGTGCAAAGTGACTAGAAGAGAGAAGATGCTAAACCCATCTCTCCAAAGCAAATAAATAAGTAAACTAATAGATGGACCAAACCACCAAAATCAACACATGCCCAGTTTTACTTTCTGTGAAGCTGACTACTGACGAAATAAAGACAAGGTGTGACTGATCAGTAAAGCCCTACCATGGGAGCAGGATTAGAGATGGGCTGGGGTGATGTGCCCATGAAGCTCAGGGAAGGATGTAGGCTGGGACTGATCACAGCTGCTGCAAATAAGCTGAGTTGATCTCATCACCAATGAAGAGAACCTGAGGATAGGTTTTGCTTTAGATAAACTATAAACAGCTGAGAGAATCAACTGGTGCTGTTGTTTCTCCCTGAGTTCAGTAAGAGTGTGAATGTCTCTCAGACTTAGCTAGGCGAGTGTGGGGTACACGAGTACATGGCTCAACCATGCTGGTGCTGTGATGGAGCTGTGCACTGCAATTGTTCTCTTCTGCTATGTGTGACTTGTATCTGTATTGTGTTTTCAGTATGCTTTGCATCATGGTGCTAAAACAGAAATCCCACGTACCATCAACTACCTTCAAATAAATAAATAAATCTGATGTTAAACGTTACACCTGACAACAGGCCACTAACACGAGAAGCCGGAATACAACTGTCCAGAAGAAGTATAAAGCACATCCAACAGCAAAAAATATTCCAAATTTAATTTAGGACATATGCAAAGAAAAACTATTTTTCTAATAGAGGAAGACTAATGGAAGACTTCTAGTTAAAAAAGTGTTTTAAAACATGTGGGTTCATATAGCCTAAAGAAAAGGCTGAGGAGACACAGCTCCAACTAAACACAATCAGAGGCGGATAGTGTTTTTGCGAAGCATGGATGCAGGTCAGTTCCATATCCCCAGCCAGCAGTCCTGCTTAGCCAGTATGCACTGCTGCATATTGTAGGCAGCCGAGGAATGAACAGCATCCTCAGCTTTCTCCACAAGGCAGCACCCTTTGCCATTTTTGACCCCAGAATCTGTGTCCTCTAGTCTCTTGCATTTTTTACAGGGTGAAAGGAACCATTCCGCAGGTGTTAACACTGCTGACCTAATGCTGGCTGGTCATAGTGTTATCAAGGACCAGGCTCAACGACATAGATAATCCCTTCCTACGTCCTACGTTCCTGTGGATGGAATAGCACTTTTTTGTTTGTTGGTTTGGGGTTTTTGGGGGGTGTTGTGGTTTGGTTTTGGTGGTAGTGGTGGTTTCTTTTGGTTTGATTGGTTCTGGTTTTGGTTTTTTTGGTTTGGTTTTTAACCAGATGGAGGACTATTTTTGTATTCTCTAAACCATAATCTAATGCTCTCCCAGCATTCAGATCTCCCACTGGATCCAGTGGAATGATTGTTAAAGCATCCAAGAAACATCCATCCCTACAGTGTATTATGACTGGAACCAAGATTATGTCTCTCCTCATTTTTCAGTTCTACCTATGTATCTGTATGGGCTTTACAGAGAACAGAGAACTCCCTGGATCTTCAGTTACCAGCCCTTGTCCTTCCAAGGAAGTCTGTTCTCTTGTGCAACTTGCACTTTTAGAAGAGGATGCTCTGCACACATTCTAGTCTACATTCTGATGACAAGACTGCATCAGTTACAACAGCACTCTAGCACATGATGAAATTATGCCAAGGCAGATTCAAAGTCCTTTAGGGGCAACCCTAATGCCAGTAAAATCAGTAACAAACACCCCAGAGTTAACCTTTTGTTAAATTACACCAACAAGACATTTAAAAGTCATACCTACCTAAACTCTTATTGCTGCTAGTTGGCCAGGAAGCTACTCTATCCCTTAACTTTTTCTTTTTACAAGAGTCATCCGATTTCACAGAAAGCTCCACTTCCTCCTTCTTGATTTCCTGTACAAGTTCCATGCGGCACTGACTAAAATCCTGGAAGGAAATTTTTCCATTTTCATCTGCTCCCAGCTGGTGCATGATCTCTGCAACAGACGCCTCCATATTCAGCTGGCGGCACACCATCAGCAAGTCATTCCTAAAGATATTTTTAGAGGGAAAATGGGGGCAGGGGAAGATTGGAAAAGTGGGAATAGAGAAAACAAAATAAACAACAACTTAGTTTAGAAGAAAAGTCTAATCTGGATATGCATTAATGCACAGACATTTAAAACCAAAAAGCCAACTACTGAAGAAAACAAAATCTTGAAAAAATTTCTCCAGGAACTGAATGATGACAGATGCATATTCATCAAATGACAAATAATCACATTCTACATAAAATAGGGGCAAACCAATTCAGCCAGATCTGAAGCAGCAGCTGTCTACACTATCAAAATCTGGGTGCCCCATTCTCTCTTATTAGAATTTTTTTTTTAACTTACCACTACTTTGCTACTCTCACATTTCGCTGCTTCTTTCATGCCATCCTTTCCTTAAACACTTTTTGAACTGGATTGCATAGCACTACCACATAAATTTATACCACGAATAGTATGAGTGTGTTTCTATGTTACGGCTTCTTTCAAGAAGCTTAAAAGCATATGGCTTATTTCTGTGTTGTACAAAATCTTTCTGTAGAAGGAAAGCAAGGGAAATGTGTAATATTAGTATTATGTGAATTATTAGCATATTTAGAAATGTTATTATTTCATTACTAATATCAGGGCATTCAGAAGGTTTCCATGAAAACATGATACATTGAAATATTCAAAGTTTTTGCATGAACAGTTTCACTGAAGTAGTTTATTATCAGAATCAAGGCCCATTCTATTCTACAGAAAGATGTACGTTGGATGGATCTCTGTAAGTCACTTCTATGCAGGAATTCCAGAGCTGCAGAAACAGAATTCTTGTGAGAGTTGTTACAATAAAATTAGATAATAATAACAGTAACAACAGTAATGGTTATGATGATGAGGATGACGATAACAACAACATGACCATGTAGTTTTAAAAAATAAAAACAAACAAACAAAAACCCCAATAAAAATAGCAGAAAGCAACCAAATCTCTACTTACGACAAGAAATAACTTTATTATAGAAGAATTAATCACATAGGCCAAATATAAGCTATTATTAATAGCAGTTCTATTTTTGGTCTGAGTTTTGCTCTTAGATTTGAATCTGTTCAACTAATAAATAATCTCCATGGCTCAGTTCCCTGTTTTTAAAAATTAAAACAGTACAAATACCATCTCACAAGGGTGTTGCAAAGGAGAGTAAGGATGACAACAAATTCAGATTTTTACATGGGGAGTGACAGATACCATTCAGCTATGTCTATGTATCTGTTCTCTTGGAACAGATCAGGCATAACCATCAGATTGAGGGACTCTGCAGAGGTGTGCTAATTTTGGAATGAGTATGAGGAAAAGCAGTGCAGGGTGATTTTGCCATGGGATTCCAGGACACAGGTCTGTTGCCCTGGCCCCAGAAGAATTAATCTGCTATACTGTGGTGGGAGGAAGCTACGGCACTGGTAGCACACCTTACACAGCCCTGTTTGTGACAACTGTAAGCCTCTATTTCACTGCAGCCCATAGGGACATGTCCAAACTCAGCACTGGTTCCCTACAGTCTAAAGGTGTTACACAAATACAAACTGATTTATAAAGGAAATCTGGCAATTGTTATACTACATAACAACAAGGAGAAACCCTACATTTTCTTAAAACTATTTAAATTTTCAGCTAGTAAAAAGGTACCATCATTTTGCCAGGAAACATTTACTCTTTGCTTATGCAACTTGCAGTCTAGGGGCACAAACACTTTTGAAGAGGGAAGTCAAAATTATAAATGCAGCCAAGTTCCCTATGAAGAGCGGACAGAACTCCACTACTAAAGAAGTAGTAAAGTAGGTATGTTTATTTCCAGCGCTGGGATGCACGGGGGATCGCTCCTCCAAAGCCATGCGTGCCGACAGCTGCATTCAGCTCGGTATTTACAGGGTTACAAGTTCCACATTCATTAAGTTTCGCAACACGCCTATACATATTCATCACCTAGCCCCGCCCAGCCTCGCTTCGTATTATAATGAACCCAAAAGTCATTTACATCCGCGTTGCGCTTGCGCAGTGTGGTTTGGTGGCTTTGGTAGGGGTCTTCCAAGGGTCTTTTTGATGAAGTCAGGAGTCTTCATCATCCTGAACTTTTCACCTTTCTTCCCTACGCATGCTCTTTTGTACCCCTGGCCTGGGTTTAAGCTTCGAGACTGGTTTGAGCTAGTTTTGGGTTGAGCGCAGGATGTCTGTCTGAGACTCCCTCTGCCCTTATCAGTGGTCTCTTATCTTTTCTTCCTGCCCTGGTATGCTGACCAAGCTGGATGCATTGTTCCTAACAAACTAATTCTCCTGCTTCCCATCCCCCTGATTCACCTAGAGGCGAGTAAATAAACAGTGTAAGAAAACCTGTTCCATGCAGTTGTGTCATGAGTCACTTTTAGACCAATACTGTAGATAAACAGTAATCTATTTGAAACATTATTTTTAAAAGAACTAACCTAAAAAGGACCGACTAACGGAGCGCTCAGAGGCAATAAGAAGTTGCTGATCTGAAAGATGTACTGAAATCACTCGAGATCACTTTTGCTCTTGGTAGGAGGGTGTTTAGTTTAGGTCCCTTCTGCAGCCACCAATCTCCAGAGCATCCTGGACCTGCTGCTCCATTTGCTCTCTCACAGCAAGTCAAGCCCCTGACTGCTTAAACCACAGAATCACATCAGTTCTCTAGCTTTGACTTTTCTATGAGCAACCACAGGCAAACAATCCTGGCAGCAATCCCAGAACTGTGCTCATCTTCAGTCAGGAGTATTCCAAAAAGCTCACAGAGTGACACCTTTGGTTCAGAATAAACTTTTAACAGAGTTTTAGATGGGGATAGAAATCATTGGGTAAGAGGCTCCAAGCATCACATGAAGCACGCTGTATCAAAATGTTTATTTCTCAATCTGGATGAACAGAAGTAACACACAATTAATTCCAAAGTCATCTGAAATACCAAGAAAGCAGAAACCACAGTGAGTGTTGTTATAAACATATATTATAGTATTGGCTTCTCGCAAAGTATTAAGGTAGATATTATATAATGTTAGAAATGCTTTTGCTGTGTGGATGTAGTTTTCTTTCTTTTTAGCAAGAATGTTAGCAAGTGTGAGCAAGTAAGATAACCTCCAAGCGAGCAGAGGATGAGGCCCGAGGAGCTGCTAATCAACACTTTGTCCAGAGAACAAAAGGGCCCAAAGGCTGCTCCGCCCGGAGAACGGGCGGCCAGGAGAGTCCGAGAGCCCTTATCACCGCTCTGCCGGAGGGGCAAAGAGGCCCAAAGCTGCAATCAGCCCTGACTGTCTGGAGAATTAAGAGGTCCACCCCTACCATCGACTCTTACCTAGCGGGCCCAACCCCAAGAATCAAAAGACATAAAACCACAAGGCCGAAGACTACGCATGCTCTAAAAAGGCAGAACCAAGGAGTGGCCATGCAGAACAGCTCCTGGAAAAGTTTGAATATGAATAGAGAACAGACAGTAAAAATGGTATAAGAAGGACTCACCTCGAGCATCAGGTGTGCTCTTGGCAGAGCGCCAAGACACCCGGCCGTTATCCCTTTGCTTTATTTTATGTGTCTCCTATTGTCTTTATATTAAACCCTCTAAATTCTCACAGGAGAGTAAACCTCGTTTTTCACAGTGTGTATCACAGAAGCCCTCTGTATGACACTATGATCTTTGGCAAAAAAAGCATCTCAAGGTTAGCACCCAGCTACAGAGAGAATTTCTGAAGGTCACCAGACTAAAAGACTATGTCCACTGCTGTCTGCAAAACATGAATAAAAACAGTATCATCACCTACATGTGAGGGTGCGGGATAGAGAATTTATGTAGTTTTGTAGTCCACCTAAGGCCTGATACATGTCTTGACCTTACAGAAGAGAAGAGGTTCACTAGCAGATAGAGCAGTCCAGTAGACTGGGAAAGAGGACAAACATCCACAGCAGTTCTTACTTAGTCTGCTTTCTTAAAGAAATATTTTCTAGAACAAGCAACAAACACAAAAAAGAATTTTCTGGCTCAGAAACAGATTTCATTACCTTTGTCATAATCTAAACAGTTGTATCTCCACAGACCTTGTCACATACAAATACTTTAGGAAGGTTTTTTTTTTTTAACTCTCCAATTTCCTCAATTATTACCAATTGTAACGGTTTAACAATACAGAAGCTATTACTTCATCAGGTGCAGATCATCCTGATAAGACTAAGTCAGCATTTCCACATTATCTTTTAAAGGAAGTGGCAAGGCAAGACTGAAATTGCAGCTTCTGAAGGAATAATGAGCACAGCTTCAGAAATGCTGGAATTTTCCACCTGCTGCAACCTGGATGTCCTCACGAAAGGTCAAAGAATGAAGAACTACAAGTTTCCTGCAACAATACCTCTGCCTGACAGTTGTTAGGATAAAGGCCCGCAGTTCTCATCTCAGTTTAATAAACTGCATTCATGACCATCACTGCTATTCATACATGAAACAACTCATAAATTGATGTGTAAACAATTTTTACATGTATATTTGGAATACCCTCTGCATTGCTAAACAAAAGAGTATTTTCTTTGGGTTTGCTTCCTAGTGCCAGAGTATGTAGTAGTATTAATCAACCCTTTCTTAAATGAAAGTATAAGGTATGCAGTAAAACCCATTTTGTTCACTTTTGTTGTAAAGTTCCATTCCCTTATGGCTGTCCCAATGCTCCCTATTTTCTGTGTATCAAATATATTGTCAGCACCAGGCAAAAGCTCTAAATGAGCCGTTTTCAGTGAAGCTGATGTGTTTGTCAAGGCATAAATAACGTAAGGCAGGATGGGATGCAGAAAAGGCACATCAGCTGGACACACTTGTTAAAATGCTGAGCAGGAGTACTGTTGATACTGGGATCTGAAAACTCACACTGAGGCTTCAGTTTTAACATCTCGTTGTGATCAGGAAGGGAATTCACACAGATGGGTTTTTTCATGCTACACAAAAACCTGGGAAGACATAAGAGTATTGACTGACATTTGATCATTTTATAGGATTTTTTTCTCTATTTTTGTTCCCAAACATGAAGGAATGAAAACGAAGTGTAAAGATAAAGTTGAAAGCAAATGGGGGAAAAAAAGGTTACTAAACCAGACTGCGGTCCTACAAGGGGATATTTATTCTGTAACCACTGAGTTCTGCGTAGTGGAAGTCTATATGGCACTAAATGGGATCTTGCACATTTGCCTTATTATAAGCACAAGAGACAAATTGTATAACTCAGCAGACAAACTCTTATACAGAGGAAGACAGGCAATTAAGCCCTCCCAGTGTAGAAAATACACCAGACTCAAAAAAGTCTCATGACTCACGGATGGGTGTCTAAGCTGCTTTTTAAGAATGCCACAGCCTCCACTTGTGCTCTGTCCTAGCACTTCACTCTTCTGCAACTTTCCTAATTTCTGTTTTCCCAGATACAGTTCAGATTGCTACTTCAGAAAGGAAGTGAATACTCTGTTTTCTGCCATCACAGTGGATAAGAAAAATAGTCTTTATATATTTAAAGCCCATGTTTCACCTTCTTTTCAGTAAAGAACCCCATTTTTTGCATCTCTAATCATCTTACATAAGCTGCTCTTGTCTTTCTCTAAATGATCCACCAACTGAATGGATGACAGCACACAGAACTAGACACCAGCTTAAAGCATACACTGAAAAGAGACTAAAAGTTGAAAGCAGAAGTCCTGTTCTACAACAGTACAACTCTGTTAATTCAAATTTAACTTGAGAACCACTATAAATTTCAGAAGTGTTTCATCAAGCACACATCTTGTACGTCTACCACCAAATGTGCTGTTGTCTACTTATCCCTACTTTATCTCAGTTGATAAGCAATTTTTCAAGCAATACCTTCATCTGTCAGCACCAATTGTCACTCTTATCCCCCAGCAAGTCTCCAGTTTTCCTTACCTTGGTGTCATCTCAGATTGAAGAAAGTTTACCCATTATTATGTCACCCAGATCATTAATCCTTAATAATGCTGACCTAATGATGTCCAGGCCATCCTTCTGATTTCAATTTGATACAGAATTTTATTGGTAAAACAAAGCACTGGAGTCTAACGACCTCCAAGTATAGCTCAGAAAAAAACCCAAACTCTCTCTTATTCTAGTTCCTTGACTTGCCTACAAGTGTCATAAAACAACATCAAAAGCCTTAAAAAAGACAAGACAAAGGGCATTTCTTGTTTCACTCCCACCATAAACTGCTGACACTAGATCTAGATTAGATGGGTTTGACTGAACTTTTTCTTAACAAATCCATATTCAGCAAGTTGTCTGTAGACTGACCCCCATCTCAACACATTTTTGAAAAAAAGCAACGCATTTTATCTTTCCCCATTTTCTGTTACTTCCATCTTTTAGAAGAGCTCAGGAAAAAAGAATGGAAAATAATTCTGAAGCTGTCCTTGGGAGTATTACACAAAGATCTTCAAGTACAACTAACTAAAACAAGTCCAAGCACTCCTCAAATTCTTTCTTCCCTCTACCATCTAAGGTATTTGTTACCAGTCCTATTTGCACAAACAGTCTCACTATATGTGTTATTTTCAGTGTAGAAAGCAAAACAAAACAAAAAAGAGAAAACACCTCACACTTGTCAGCATTAGTCAGCAGCAGCTCACTGGCTCCCTCTCTTGGGTACTCTTTCTCTGTTTTTTCTGTCACTTTTCCAAAACTGTTTCCATACTGTGGGACAATTTCACACTTGAAATTCCCTGCTAGTTTCAATTTCTGCATGTTCAGGTGCTTGTTCACAACTAACTTGCAACTTGATCCAGTTCCACAATGCTGAGCATCACCAGATACAAGACAGGGTTAGCAATCAGCCAGCCCCAAAACCCTGTATGCTTTATTCATAATTCAGCCATCTGAGCTTTTACTTCACAGCTCTGTCCTGCCTTGGCTACCTCTCACAATACTATTCCAAGTGGGCAGCCTATACCACCACTCCTTCCTCTGGGGGAGCAGGGGACGGTTCCCTCCCCACCTCCCCACCACGGTGCGTCTGTGTGTGTCTCTCCCCCGTTTCATACGAGGTATGGACAAGACAGCCAGCCCCCGACCGGTACTTCCCAGAACAGAAATGTGTTTTCCAGATGACATAACAAATGCATATTCTACTCACTACAAATAGCTTTAACTTTGTTCTCTGATCACCTACTCCGTACTGATAGCACAAACTGCATCTCTCAACCTGTGTCCCCTTTGTGGCCAAGGCTCTCATCTCTGGAGACTGAACTGTTGCAGGCAAACAAAGGTCCATCTGTCAACAGAGAAGCGGAGTTTGTCAACAGAATCTCTCCCATTCTGTGCTTTCTTTTGTGCTGTTTGCTAGTTTCAAATATACTGCTAATACACAGTAACAATTCAACCTACAGACTTGGTCAGCAACTACCACGAGCACAGGTTTCATTCAGAGATGGTCTGGTCTCTGCCACCTGACTTAGCCTCCAAAATTACGTAAGGGATTTCATCGAATAACCACTAATACTACATAAATACTGCTCTTTTCTATTAAATATAAAAAATACTGCTGCAGAAAAACCCTCAGAAGAAAGGAGATATTGAATGTGCTGATTACAATTAAGCATTACAGTGATGTTAATTAACACAGGTCAATAATGCAAAAGTCACTGCACTAGGATGAATTCCATATATGTACTATTTATTCTAAAAGATGCATGTGAATGTTCACAGTAAAAATAAGGTGGATTTGAAAAGCCACGTATCCACAGCACAACTTTTCCTTTAAATGCCATTTGAAGCCCATCCTTTGGACAACACTCAACTAGGCACAACACGAGCCTTGTTAATGCCCTTCCTCTACCAGCTGAGATACCAGAGTCTCAATAAAACCTCCGCTGTCCTTTTACACTTCCGGAAATGAATTCACTTTTAGAGGGATTTCTTAGTTCAGATCATTTGGAGTGAAGTGTGTTTAAAAATCAAGCAGACATAACCAGAGGGATCACAACTAACCCCCAAGCTCTTTTCTCCCCCCCTCCACCATCTTGTGCCAACATTAAAAGTCACACAGCCAGATAAAAAGTCACAATATAAACTGGCCATGTTGCAAAGAAATATTTCTTACTGAGCTAGTGTACAGCTAAGGTGATTCCTTGAACAAATTCTAGTGCAGACAGAGTGAAACTTCAGGACCATGCACAGTAGAACAACTCATCTGGCAGAACAGGCTGACTTAAAAAATCATGAAACCCTCCACTTGCTACTCCCAGTTTACTGCATAAGGAGTGCAGGTACACAGCTGAGGGGTGTGTTTTTTGCAAGAAAGGCCAGGTGCCCAAGTATTTTGTGAGGTTACTTACTTCAAATCAGAACATGTATGACCTGTTGCTTCAATCAATTTCAGGTAATCTCTAGCCTACCCCAGCAATCAGAGACAAAGAGGACTGTTAAATAATTTTAGAAGCCATCCACAACTATCAGCAAAGTACTTGCATGCGGCACCCTCAAACAATAAATACAAATAAAAACAAGGAGCTGACTGGAACAATTCTTCTCTCATTCAAATGCCTCCCAACAGAGTCAACCCATCCATGAATTTCAAACTATAGGTTTTGCCAAATTAAATTTGAAAACATATAGAAAGTTGCTCCTTAGCAACTCCTAACACGAGTTAACCAACAGCGGTTAAGGAGGATGCCATCTGCCTTGTCTGCTGTAAATGGAAGATGCAGTCACACATGAGCTAAACAAGACCAAATATTTACCATAATCCCAGTCATTCCGCTGGAACAGTCACCAGTGGTTCCTCTGCTATAAACCCAGGGCTATGCATTTGCTAGAAAGACCAAGTACCGAAGCATCCTATGAGGGCCCCTGCTCCCCATCACCCCTGCGAAGAAAGTAACAGAGTATGTTTGTGAAGTTCATCTTTCAGAATTGCCACCAAGAAACCCAAGAAAACAGAAGGTAAAAACATCCCAGTTTAACAACTACTTCTTTTTTCACCACAAAAGGGAAGTAAATGACTTTGAAATTACTGACTTTAAAGAGAGGTTAACTTCTCTTACAGTAATAACCCAAATAACATGGTACTTGCAACAATCTCAGCAAAAAATAAATAAAAAGCAATTAAAAATAATAAAGATAACATATAACTTCAATGCTTGGAAGCCAGCTGGATGGTAACTTTCAAAGGGATCAAAAAAATTGACATTTGTATTTTCAAGTGAATTACTGTTCAGTCAGTCTTTCCACAGTACAATCTACCTGGACAACAAGCTCCTAAGAAAGAAAATACAGTAATGCCACGTAACAACAAGCCTGAGATATATACTTCAGTCCCTTTTACCAGACTGTTAGTGCCTATGAGGAAAGACAAAAGCAATAGCCTACACAAAACACACCAAGTAACTTCACTAACTTCAAAACAGTAGCAGCTCCAGCTAAAACACCCTTCAGGTGTCTGCTGTTTACATAAGAACAGGACTGCTAACTAATTAAAAAATTTAATGTGTTCAGAAAATTCAAGCTGGAATACATTCCTCCAACTGTGTATCAGCTGTAACATATACAGACTTTGAAATACATAATCCCTTAATGAATGTTGATTCTTGGTGTATTTTCTAGACACAGTATTTAACAAAAGGGATACCTTTTTCTTCATCCTAAACTAAGCATGTCTCTCTGGCTTTTCATAGATGTCCACCCACCTGGCTTTCCCCATAGCTTATTCCTTTTTTGTTTATGATGCTCTGAGAGGACCTGTGGAAGACAAAGTTGGACTAAAACCCCACAAAATTCTATAAAACTGTGGAATCATTGACTAAGGCAAGTCCCAAGAGAAACAGAGAAAACATACTACAATCATGTGAGAAACAGCACAGTGCTTCCAGTCACCATTAGACTCGATATACAGTAAGTATTCTGCTGTATCCATATAAAAGCAATCCTTCAGTAACATGGACCACAAACACTGTGACAGCCTCCTAACGGAGAGGGCTGAAGACTAAGCTTAAGGAACAAGTCTAGGAACAGATCTGGAAGCTGAAATTGTTTTCAAGACAAACTAAAGCACTCGTGCAAGGACAAAATACATTTTACCAAAGTGGGGTGGGGAGGGGGGGCAGGGAGGGGCAGGGGCGGCAGTTTGGGGGTTCTGGAGATTTGGGAGGTTTTTTCCCCTGGAATTTCTAAAACTGAGTTGGTTTAAAGAAAACACAGAGCAAATACTCCAGACCTCAAGTGAGAATAAAATCCTGTACTGAGGTCTTAACAGCTTTTTTAGCTTTGTCATAAGAACAGCCCGTTGTATGAAGAGCCAGACTGAAGGCAAGGACTAAACAAAGCTTTGCCCCAATCTTGCTGACATTCTGCAGACTGCTTCTAAATGATGTCTCCTTGTTAGACAGCTGGACTGAGGCCAGACTTAGGACTGTACAGTACTGGGATCAAACTGCTTTTGAAATTTGAAATCCCAGTAGCTGCAAAACTAGCAGCAAAATAAATATTATTTCTCTCACAAGTCTTCAAAGGCAGTTTTTTATTTCCACCTGTTCTGCTAGAGTTGACCTTTCATAAACCTCTTACTTGTAGGATAAATAGCTTTACCACTCCCTAGCCTGCTGACATATGAGCACTCAAAACAGCTTGTGCCTGATACTGCTGTCGAACAGCACAGAATACCCTGCAGAGACTAAAAAGCCTCTGTTTGCAGAATATTAACTCATGCCCAAAGTAAGTTCTCAGAGACCCTGACTGAACATGTTTGCCTGACTTCATAAATGGTCATCTTACGGATTTAACACGTGTTTTACCACCAGTGGTAACTTGACTGGTCACAGAGAACCCACACTGATTTTGCTGCTTCCTTTAATCGCTCCTTTTGTGCTTCAATAGGCATCTCTTTAAATGTTAAGCACAGAAGTTGAAGCACATTAGCAAAATCAGGCACTTGAAAAAAATATTAAACTAAATGGTAAGGACTGCTGTGGAGAGTAACAGAGACCATAGAAGAATAAATCTCCTCCCTTAAAAACACAATGAATAGATACATACTTTATCTTCTTGAAAGTACTGGTTTTCTCCTCTAGTAGCACACAGCCACTAGATGCAGAAACACTGAGGGGGTGCCAAAATATACTCAGCAAGAAAGCTGGGAATGTCCTACTACTGTGACAACCCATGAAAAAGGGAAGGATCAGCCTGTACTTGCGAAGGCTTTGAGCTCCTAAAGCAAGGTACCACTGAAACCACTCAGGTAACAAATCAAATCCAACAAGTTTCTTTTAAGTGCTTCTGTGCAGGGCTCGAGAAGGCACGGTCATTCAGCACATCCTTTTAACAGGCTGTATAAGCTCATTACAAAGTTAGTACGTTTATCGGGTTTTTAACATCTTACTCTACTTTTACCAAGATTTTCTGTAAGACATTCACCCCAGTGTATAAAAAAAAACTGTGTACACAGACAACATCATTTTCACACAAACTCTACAAACAGAACTTCATTCCACTATTGTTAATATGATGACAAAGTTCTATCTGAACTAAACACTAGCTTTACCTTTCTCCTTCACAATCCTAAAATTATTTATCCATGCTCAAAAGTTAAAATTGGAAAGCTAGCATATTTGTAACTTAATAATGAAATTAACTTTTTCTTCATCCATTATTTCCACAGCTCATACCTTAATTTTAAAGCAGAAGTATTTCCTGCAAATTCAAAGTTACCTTCTTTAGACTTTGCAGCGTTAGAATAGAGTAATCCAAAACCCATTGAGGGACTTCTGCAGTGAAGATGAAATTCATTATGTACTAAATGGAATTTCAGTACAATCCATATATAATAAAGCTACAAGGCAAGTAGGTTTCTGAAGAAGACATTAATCTAGCCTGTCACCCAGAAAAACCCAGCATTCAAGACTACATATGCAGACAGTAGCCCACCCCCCCACCCCCCTAAAAAAAAAAGAAAAAAAGAAAAAAAAGCACAGGTGTCCTCCCCAAAACACCAACCCTCTGAAATTGAAAATGTTTATAACTGTAACAACAGATTCTGAAGCTTTTCAAAGCAAACAGAATAAAACAAAGAAAAGCAATTACTGCTTTTTCAGTTAACAGCTCTTCGTTAATAACAACAGAATCCAGCTACAGCTGCAAAACTAAAGTTCTGATGTGAACAGTGTTTAAGGCTGCCTTCTGCTCTCAGCAATGCTCATCCAGCTGATCTCAAGCATTCAGAATCCAGCCTTAACTGTGGACTGCTTTGCAACTGAGGAGTTGGGGAGGGTGCAGGGAAGTATTTTTGGTTGGCTGGTTGGTTGGTTAGTTGTTTCTTGTGAAATTACGTCTTGTTGTAGAAGTATCAGAAGAATGCCAAACATTTTAAGACGTTAAAATAATTAAGTAATAAATATTAATCCCAAAAGAATCAAAAGCCATTTCACTACAAGCCAACAAGTTAAAGCTCTGGTGTTTTCTTAGTACTCTTCTCTAGCTGGATGCTGCAAAATTTCAATATGCACATGTAAATACAAGACTCAGAGACACTGGTTTAGCATTCCATATCCCATAGCTCAGAGTCTTCTGGATTATAATCACCAATGGGACATGCTTAATTAGGCTTTATTGTTTTGATATCATCCTATTTAGAGCCTGAAAACTAATCAATATCTCAGGTGAGAGCCTGAACACTAATCAGTATCTCAGGACATGCTCCTCCTCTCCATCTGTGCCTGTACTTCCCTGCTATTATTTGAAGCGGTTTATTACAGTTTGATGCACGACAAAGCATTTCCACAGCTGAGACACCATGCTATTCCATTAGGAATGCAAATAGCTCTTTTCCCCATGCAATATGAACTAAATAAACACACACACAAAATGCCTGCTTTGGCTGGCATAAGTAGTAAGAAGTATAAAGATCTTCTCTTCCTTAACAGCTCTGGAGCTGGAGAAACAGAAATTTTATAAACAAACTGCTGTATGTGCCAGGCAAAGAAATGACTGACCAAGCTTCAGCCCTGCAAACAAAGGGATACTAATTTTCAAAGATAAAATTTATACTCAGTAGCAGCTGCAAAATTGCAAATTTCAGCCCCATTTCATTGAAAATAAGCTAGTTTTTAAAAAGCTTATGCTAGTGATAGGTTATAGATCACAGGGAAGTCTAGTTCTAGTACACAAGAAAGGAGCTGATTTTACAGTGCTGGCTTCTATCTCTTCAGCTCTTTATACAGATGCCTGGGCATTTACTGCTTATTTATTGTTTAACCCGCTGTAAAAGACCTTGTGACATGCAGAAGTCAGCCTCCGAACTCCACTGGGGCTGCAAGAAAGGCAAAAAAATTGATGGCCACAAGGATGAGCGAAGAGAAGTCCAAGGAAGCAGGGCACGAAGGAACAGGAAAACCAAGCAACTGGCCCGTATGAAACAAAAAAACCCTCTATGAATAAACCCAGAAGCAAGACAAACAGGATGTGTAGAGTGGCAAGATGAAGTTTAGTGTAAAAGCAGCTGTAACTTTTTTCTCTTTATTTTAATTTGTGACATTAAAAAAGATGCAATTACCTAAACATTAGGGCTCTAAACAACAACAACCCCCCAGCTGCTATACTTCTGACAAGGCCAGTGAGTCCATAAATCAGACTGAGTTGGCTCTAAGACTGTGGTGGCACATACTATAAAGACATCCAAATCTGACTGGACAAGTCTTCTCCTGCATCAGCCACTGCCATAAAACACATTATAAGCAAAATTGAGTAACTACAGAAAGCAAGAAAGGCATTCCATTTACACAGCTCGTTACCCAGGCTATCTAATGAAGTAAAGCCATGTAAAAGATCATTCCTTAAATATTCTTTCCCTCCTTTCTCACACATATAGAGAAATACGTGTCTGGGGACCGTGCTTTGCGCACCAATACACCACATACAGAGATTTAAAGTAAGATAGTAATTTGTAACACCATGTTCTCTGATAAAAGCCAGTTCTGCTTAGAAGGCACAACTCTCCCTGAAGCAAAGTATCAGCAACCTTCAACAATGAATCCACCATCTCCTGAAGGACTTTCAACCACCACCCAGGCCCTGGGCTTTATTTCCATCTCCTCATGAAATCCAGTGTCCCTACTCAGACACATCCTAGAGTTTTCAACACTGTACTTCAAGCAACACTCTGAAACACCTACTTAGAAGAACACAGACTACAAATCTGGGACAAAACTAAGGGAATGTGGATCAGTCGATCAGAAAGGAGTAGCTTGTGTCATGGTAACATCTCTCAATCGTCTGTATGAAACTCTAGAACAGCAACATTAACATTCCCCGAGTAAGGTCTTTAAATTATAAATACACAGAGAGTTTACACTGCAGAAAAACATCACGGTACAGATCAGCAAGTGTGCTCTGAGGAGACAGTGCACACTTTACATGAACGTTGTAAGTTTTCAGATATCAGAATCAATTCCATGAAACTGTAAACAAACGGAAAGGGAAGCAGTCTTAGCACACTGGTTGGAAAGTACACATTTTCAAAGTTTATATTTCAAAACCACAACTGTCAAAATAATCATTAGGCTGGGGGGGACAGGGGAGGAAAGTGTTCAGGGAGATGTTTAGATAAGAAATATCACAACCCTTGAACTTTATTTTTAAAGTGACTGCCAGTTGTTACAGATTTTCAACAACTTTCTGGCTCCAAAGAGATGGCAGTGGGGATTCAAGTTTACTTAGCCTTTTTGTGGGGTCATATTCTTAGGTTACAGGTTAAATGGCCAATTTAAGAAATTCCCTCACTGCCCCAGTTCTCTAGAGGCATTTACTCATGGCATGCAACAGCGTAAGTTTCATTTTGAAAACGCAAGTTTCCAGCACCTCTGGCAAGTCCCACCTTTTGAAGTTCGGTATTTTTTAAATGATGGCGTGAGAGCTCAGAAATACCACTGCCACAAAACCAACTCCTGACCAAAACACATCAACCTTCCACTGGGGCTTATTTCCGACTATCTCCTGCCAATGTACATGCTCACCCTTCCACACCAAAATATCAGCCTGGGTGACACTCCTCAAACTCTCTGAGGACCAGCAGAGGAATTTAAACGAAACTGTGTAACAGGAGTATTGATTAAACCGTACTGACAACCCAAATCATAGGATCCGGGAGAACAGTACGAGTTTTCTCCTAGATTACCTACGACCGGCTTTTTGTGTGTTTACTTGCAAAAACCACCTGCCCGGGGCACGAGGTGATAAAAACCAGGTTTGGAGGCGTCACCTTTCAGCCCCGGCGGACGTGGAAGTGCTGCGGGCAGCGTTCGCCCGCTGTCCCGGGAAGCTCTCGGTGCCGAGGCCCCGCCGGAGCCCCCGGTGCCGGCGGGAGCGGGGCGGGAGCCGCGGAGCGCCCGGCGGGGCTGCGCTCCCACAACTGCTCCAAGTCGCCCGCAAGTTGAGCGCCGGGGCACGCGGGGCGGGGGGGAAGGACGGGACGGCTCCGTAGCAGCAAAGAGCCGCCTCTCGCTGTCGCTACCTGCTGATGAAGCCATCCCCATCGCCGTCGCAGGTCTGGAAGAGCCGCCTCATCCTCTCCTCCTCGCCCGTGCTGGAGGTATCGGTGCTGCTGCTGCCGGCGCTGCTCACCTCGGCTACAGCGGCTGCCGCCATCACGCGCCCCGCTCCGGAGGAGGAGGAGGAGGTGGGGAAGGAGGAGGAGGCGAGGCTGCCTCGGGCGCCCGGAATTCCCAGTGCCGCCGCGCCTGCAAAGTGCGAGCGGCAGCACAAAGCGGGGTGGGGGCCCCGCCGGCCCCGCACCCACCGCCCGCGGGGGGAGACCCGGGCCGGGATCCCGCCGGGGCTCGGAGCTCCCCGCCTGCGCACGGCATCGTCCTGCTTTCCTGCCGCCGCTGCCCGGCGCCGGGATCACGGCGGGACCCACCGGGAGCGAGCGGGCGGTGCCGCCAGCCCCGAGCCAGCCGCCCTCGCTGCCGGGGGACGCGTCCGGCCGCCGAGTGCGGGCCCCCCAAACCCGCCCCGAGGCTCGCTTGCTCCCCTGGGGCTGGGCAGGGCCGGCTCCCGGCTCCGGAGGAGCTGCTTTGGCTGCGGCTTTGGCTGGTCTGCGGAAGCCAAGCCCAGAGAAACCAACAAACGCAGCGTTTTCTGTAGCCCTGCGTTTGCACTGGAGGCTATTTGGTGGGGTATGGTCAGGTAATGCAGGTAAAAGCATTCTGAGGTGCCCCTCTTGACTCATCCAGTTCCTTTCCACTGATCAAATTTTACCTGCGAGGTCAACAATTCGTTTTTCTGTCCCTGAACGCGTTTGCGGGCTATACCCTTCCATGTCTGTTGGTCTCCTTTTCATTTAAAGAAAAGTAATTTTCTTTGCGGGTTCCATGAGGCCAGATGAAAAAAAAAAAAAATCTTGCCTCTATACTACAGCTTCTTAATTTCCTTTAGTATTTTTGCCACCCTTCTCAATATCTAGTTAAGTTCTAGTCACTGCTTTTTATTCTTATTTCTGTGAAAAGAACTGATACACCACCAGCACTGTGGTGTTTTATCTCTACTGGAAATAGGTATTCTGAAAGGGTCTAGAACAGCATTTCTGTTTACATTAGCATTACGTTTCTTATTCCATCACTCTGTGATTAATGTGGGACAACTAATTTTTTTTCCTAACCTGTTTCTGTATTTGAAAAAAAAGACCCTGTTATTAAGGACATGCGTTTCTCTCACACTATCAGGTATTATCCTTCTCCTATTAATTAAGTCTTTGAAGACATCCAGTTCATGCCACAAAACATCTTTCTTGTTGCTAACAGGGATTAATGAATATATAAATTCAGCAAAGTTATCACACTTGTTGCACAGGCCCTTTCAAGTATGCTAACTGATGGCAACAGTTCTAATTGTTAATATTTATTGTACCTTGATTAAGTAAGTCATTACAAGGTAAAGAGTCCCTCTGGCATTTTATTAACTAGAGCTGCTTGCAAGTGCAAGCACGCATACACTCACTCTCGGATTCTCTCGGTGTCTGCAGATTTCCAAATTAGGTTGCTCACATTAGTTCTTGCTGGATGACCAGGGCACTGTGGTATGGAGCCAACACACTTCCACACTCTTTCAAGGCACCGAGACCAGAGGATACTGCAACTACCCTTTCAGATGTTCCATCTTCTGACCTACAGTGGTCTGACTCTTAGCGCACGCTTTTTCTCAGTCCCAGGTAGGATGTTGCTGATGTGTGATACCAGCTGATTACTGCAGCTACTGGAGAAGATGTGAAGTCACAACACCGCTTTGTTCAGCCAGACCCCATAGACCAGCTGTTCAATACCACAGACAAGAATCTGTGCACACATTCTGCAAACACAGTAACTGCTTCTTACTAAGAATGAAAATTCTTAACCACAGGGAGCTGGACGCGATGTATTCGTCTGCGTCCCTGTCATCTTGTGATACTCTTTGATTCTGTGATTCTTTACAGAGTCCTGAAACAGTGTTTCCTGACAAGGCCACCAATATCAATGGAGCAAGATCGGGTCCAAAATACAGCAATGAGAATCTCCAAGAACAACCTCTCTCCATCCTGACGCTATCTGCTAAGCCTCACAGTTGGCCAGTTCTCACCTTTTTTTAAACTAGTCTCCCACTTTTCCTCTAATCTAGATAACACTTCATCTTTTGTTCTCATCTTAGCTGCATGCTTCACACAGTAGCTTTCTCTGTGGATGAGGAATTCACCCATTCCTTATCTTCCCCCTGCTCACTGTGAATAATTTCTGAGTTGGTTGAATTGAATTTTTCCTGCTATCTTTTTCGTTTCTGGGGATCAGCTGTGGTTAATTGTTTTGCATTTGCACCAGTCCCAGGCAAACCTGGTGCAGTGGGTTCTGACTTCCCCTGATAACAAATCCCCCATACCAGTTCCTCCTTGCTGATAGGAACAGCTGATATCCTAGCTGTGGTACTGCATGCAAGCCAGCTGAGCTTACTGGCTGGTACCGTGATGCCCATCTAGTTTTTTAAAAAGATGCATCACATCAGTTGGAAAGCAATGCCCTAAGCTGCAGTTCGCCACATTCCTGTGCCTGCTGTGATTTAGGTGGCAGTTCACTCCTACAGCCAAGAATGTGAACTTCAAATGGCAAAACCCCCACATTTAAAACACAGACTGTGCTGTGCAGCAGAAAGTACAATTCTTCCTGAAGTGTCCCTGCTGTGAGGGGTGTGTGGTGCCTAGAAAGTTAGGAAGAGAGAACAAGGAAGGAGGGCAAGGAGTGAGACTTCCAAACTGCTGTGAGTAGCAAAATAGGCTTGATATTTCTCAAAAGAAATTTTTGAAAAGTTTGTATGTTTTCTATTTAAGACTGTGGATTTTAACAGTCAATCCATTGGGTATTTGTTTGTTTGTCTTTTCATATAAGTTAAATGGATCTGTAATTTCTCAATATTAATCTATATTCTACAATATAAATTTTCCATAATGCCCTGATTTCCAAATGCAAATAAACACATACCAGACAGTCAATGCAAACGGTAATAACAATGCTGGAGCACTACTAGCTGCACTTTTTCTCCAACATTTATAGACCCAAAATCTGACATCTCTGAAAGATGGGCAGGAGGCACCCGATTTCCAGAGATGCTGGACTTCTCTGACTTTCCACCAAATCAACAGGACACTTAAGTTCATGTGATCTCTGAAAGTCAAGTCTGCCTCAAATTAGGTGTTGAACAATAGAAAAAGAAAAGCACTGTAAACCTCTTGACATTTAACTATAAATGCTTTTGCAGTAGAAAACAGCTTAAGTCACTCTGCATAAAAGCTGCCAAATGACCAAAATCAATCGACCAAAAAAAGAGAAAAATTTCCTTCTAGATAGCATTCAGCCATAGCACTTTTCAATTAACCTCTTTCAAAACCCACCAACAAAACAAACAGTATCTTAATTTGCAAGCAGGAAGTTTTAATTTAGTAATATTCCTTTGAGCAAGGTAGCCAGGGTGTGCAATACAGGACTTTATCACTATCAGGAGTCCAATTGCCCAGAATACCATTCCTTTCAACTTCCTAGATACTGCATCAGCCCTTTTCACACACTTGCTAAAAAGTTCCCTGTTGCTCCATGAGGTTCTTGGTGAACAGACACTGTTATCTGAGTGACACTGTCACCCAACACAGACGGGTTCTCTTAGGGATATTGGCAGAGTGACGATGGCACTAAACCAGAGGTACAACTAAAGCTTTGCTTTCCTAACAGGATGTTATGATTGACATAGAAGAGAATTTATTATTAGAATGGCACGGGATTTCTACAAGCAGAGTCAGCCTAGTACAGTCTGTAAGTAGCATGGTAGGGAATTTATAATACAATTTAACTTCTAATTTCTAATCCCTTGGACCCTCTGCAGATCAGGTCAGATCCCAATCCATGGTTGTGGGGGCTGCCTGGGAAGGCATGGCAGGGCCTGGCAGCCAGGACCCACCCAGCCAGGTCAGCCCAGGGTATCAGACACCTCCCTGGGGACAACAAAGGCCAGCCTGAGACATGGGACCAGGGTGGAGCTGGCTTGGCCACTAGGTACTCTCACATCGCATGACTTTGCACATGTATACCAAGGTACTAAAATGCGGATGGTATGCCCAGACCTAAATCTGTGCCTAGCCTATATAAACCATGCCCAGGCAATATAAGGGCTAAGTATAAGTTATTTCCTTTTTTTTTTTTTTTTTAATTAGGGAAGTGAAACTAAAAACCTACTTTATTTTCTATGATGTAACTTAGAAAATGCATACTTCTGATGTTGCTGTAGGGCAGACAGGGGAATTAGCTATTCTAATTGCTGCCACTGCTTAGGTATTCGGACTGGAGACTTTGACGTAGGTGACGATCAAAAGCAACGCCTGGTGGTATCAAAGGAGAGATTATCCTGTATTTCAGTCGGCTTCAGATGAAGACCATCTCTGTTTATTGATCTTCACGGTAACAAAATTTAAAGTAACAAGACATCTAATGTCAGTTCAAATGAATGTTATTTAAATAACATCATTGTGTACAGCCAACTGCATCTGCTGCTAACAGAGCCATGGGTTAGCTAGGAAATTGCTAGTTCAATTCTCATCAAAATCTTGTGTCTGAAGTCACTGTCTTACCTCCTTCACATTACTTTGTTTAGATCCACTTCACATCACAGACCTGTGATTTAAAGCTCCATCTAGAAATCTAAGTCTTGTGCCGCCTCTACCATGGAATTCTCAGCAAGTAGAGCTGTTTGAAAACTCTTAAAACAGTATATTCAAAAGAAAATAAGAAAATACTTTTTTTCCTTTTTTTGTGAGGCCAATTTTTCTGATTTTTTTCCTCCTGCTCCAAGAGTGATCTGCAAAACTGAGATGTTTTAGCTAGGATTGAAAATATTTTAGATAGAATATTAATTTCTAAATAGACTATTAGTGCCTCTTTTGAGAAGCTTCCTACTCATTCTTCACCTTCATAAATGCTCAACCGCCTTGTAAAACTGTCCTAAAAAGTGCAACCTTTTTGTGATGATGAATATAAATGAGAACAGGTTTGCCCCTTTTTCCAAAAATATCCTAAACCGCCCTCCTATTCAAACAGGTTGCTACTCCTGGATCTTACATACGGATCCACAATTTGGATACAGAAAGTAAGAAGTTCATTTTCCTTCATTAATTTCTTCTGTATAGGTGTAAATAAAGATACTGAATATTTTCACTATCTGTTATTGAGTCTATCATTTGAAGGTGTATCTCTGTTAACAAAATACTACTTTGATCGAAAAAAGTGGGGGCACTTGTAAAGATAACTGGTCTTTTTGTAGACTGTGACCATGAGGTAACCTCAGTAACCTTTTTCTGCAGGCCGCTGATGACTGCGATAGTTAAATGTGTTCTGTGCTCCAGAAAATTTCTGCAACATAGGTGTTATTTTAGTCAAAGCATTTCAGTGAAACGGTATTCTAACAGGAAATTACATTCTGGATCAATAAATCTCCCTGGGAAGCCCATCAGTTCCACGCAGTTCCAGTTTCAGCAGAGACAAGCACATGAATCACAGGTATGAAATCCTTCTGCCTTCAGTCTACCCCTCAGGCTCACAAGACATGGGATCCCTGCAGTTTTCATGCTGCCTTTGTAACATGTTCTAGACACAGGAAGATCTGTTAGCACAGGATCGTTGCACTCTCCCTCCTGGCCTCTGTCATTTGCTCTCCCTGGAAACTACAGGTTCTCAATTTAGGAGTGAGGAGTAGTGGAGACAACTGTGGGAAGAACTGGGGTATATTTGACCCTGTTGGGAATCATGCTCTTTCCAGCCTTCATTCTGGAGACATTGCCGAACTCTGTGCATGCCTTGAGCTGCACTAAGGCTTGCAGTTTTCCCCTGGAAGTTCAACAGCCCAAGCTCTGGACTGCTGCAAGTGAGGACCTGAGAGAGGTTGTTTTACAAGGACAGAACTGATCAAAAGGCTTTTTCCTTGATGTCTCAAAAAGAAATTAAAATGGCAGTGAATAAGGGAAGTGGAAAGACAGATAAATAAGAAATGATCTGGAGAGGTTACAGAAATGGGGCAGAGGCAATCACCCACATCGAGCCCACATCAGCAGCCAAAGTTCTGGGGAACTACCAGTGTATACAGTAGTGTGCAGTAAAGCAAGAGATGCCCATTTTCACTGCAGTTAATTTATTAAACAAGTATTGCTCCTTATAATTTGACATTAGTCTTACTTCCCTAAGTGTGTGTAAATACATAAGTTATTTGATGGGATCACTAATAATCATAGCAGCCAACAGCTATCTGGTTACAAATTTACTATGATGCTTAAAAACCCCCCATACTGCAATACCTTTTACTTTTTGTAGTCAAGGAACTGAAAAGAGAAATAAATCTTGTGCTCTTTCATTAACTTGACCTTAAAGAATAGTATTAGCTCACCAGTAATCCTTGCATCATATTTCAAGAGCTAACAAGCCTTACAACACTTAAAATCTGTAAAATATCCCAAACAAACAAAACCCAAAAAGACAAACTATTTTGCAGTCAAATCTGACACTATCTAACACAGTATGTAATAGATAATATTGTTTCATAAACTTCCTTTGCAGTTCTTTTTCTCTTAGATCTGACATCTTTTGTGGAATATAGGAGTGTTTGCGAGAGAGGAAATATCCCTCAAACTAAAAAGTCAGCAAAACCTGCTACATAATAGAAGTGCCTCCAGGGAGGGTAAAATAAGAATGCCTAATTGTATTTAAACACGCAGATGTGTTTTTGCACAAAACTGTGCTGCCTCTTAATTCTTCTTATAAAAAGAGTACATGGGCATTTAGCTATATGTTAATAGAAGGAAATAATTCTTATTCCAGCAGTTATTTGTTTTGAGTAAACATTAGAAGGTATTTCTGAGGCCAATCACGAAAACTGAATTTTTAAAGACTTACAGCTTGTTAATTCTAATAAGAAAATCCACAGCTAGTCATTTTTATTAAGAGAATACGTTTAAAGAGTCTATATAAACCTCCATGTCTAAGAGCTTGGGCAAGCACAATTCTGTCTTTGCTCATGTTTTTTCATATGCTGAGTGCTGAGTGCAGACTGCAGTTCAGTCTTTAGCAGGAGGGCTGCAGCAGGCAATGCATGGGTGACTACATTCTCCCATTTTTTCACCCTCTGATAGCATCAGGGAGTCAAAAAAGCAGTGAGAGAAGCAAGGCATGTATGAAGAACTTTGTTATGCAGGATGCACTCAGGCCTCACCCCACTCTTAGCCGTATAAATGGGCGCTAACCCAACAGACAGTTACCTCTGTGCCCTGCTGTATTTACAGGATTGCAAATTGAGAGCAGAACTGGGCTTGAGGAGTCATTTTTCAGGATCATGGGGGTTTCTTCTGTAGGAAGGCAAGATGATGCTGTTAAGAGGCAGAAACTGGTAACAGGTCTGGGTTCATAATTAAAGATTTCTGATGTGACTCTTTCAAATGAGTTATGAGCTCTCCTTTATTACTGTTGATACCAAAGATGGTAAGAGGAATCCTCATCTTAGTCAGCTGTTTAATTTTCCGTAATAACTGTGATGTGCTCTGAGGTGACAGCACATCAAATGTGCTCTGAATGTCACAGGAGCAGCTATGAGGAGCTAGCATTACGTACTTTGGTTGAAGATGCATTGGCAGATACCTGAACTGAAAAACTGAAAAAAAATTTAAAATAACCTTATAATAGATCGATTGTTCAGCTCCAGTGCGACCTCTCAGTGCAGAATTACGCTGAAGTGAGCCTTGTACACAGCTTTGGTAGATGTCTCTTAAGAGCTATTTTTCAGCCAGCTCCATCAGACAGTGGGTGTTTATTTTCTATTTATTTAATTCTCCAGTTCACAACTGAGGAGTAGTTTGTTCTTCTTCAAAGTACTCTCCCTCTGACTTAATGATGTTTCTAAAGCAGCAGCCTTCAATACCGAGCCCTGTGTCATGCCCAAGAGGTTTGGGTTTCGTTTCTATCTCATGTCAAAGGGCAGCAGGAGAAGACGATCCAAAATCGAGGGCGAGTAGCACTGTACAGCGTGAGGAGGCTGAGGGCCGAGATGACCCTCGCCACACCTACGTTCAGTGCCATTCAGTTAGATCACGTAATTTATGAACAGACAGGGTACCAGTGCCACTTTTTGGTCACGGCCACGCACAGGCCTCGGCACACGGGCGGGCTTCAACACCGAACGGGGCAAAGACCCGATTTCCTTCCGTTCGGGGCCGATTCCGGCTGTGGATGACCCCACGCACGCCCGGCCCCGCCCTGCCGCCGGCGTCGCCCCCCGGGCCCGGGAGCAGCGCCCGCCGATCGGTGCCGGTGTCGCGGCGCTGTCGGGGCCGTGTGGCGGCGCTGTCGGGGCCATGTCGCGACACAGGCGGGTCGCGCGGCGGCAGCCCGGCGGGGCCGCGGGGGGCTCGGCTGTCGCCGCCGCGGTGCGCGCCCGGGCCGAGGCCCTCAGGGAGCTCGGCGTGGACGAGGAGGTGGAGATGGCGGTGCAGCTCGCCCTGGAGCGGTTCCGGAGCGGGGACGAGGCGGGTGCGCGGCGCGGCGCGGCCCGGGGCGGCCCTGCGGGTGTCGGGAGGGCGCTGGCAGCGGGTCAGGGAGGGGATCCTGCCCCTCTGCCCGGCCCTAGTGAGGCACAGCTGGGGTGCTGTGTCCAGCTCTGGGCTCCTCAGCACAGAGACAGGGAGCACTGGTCAGGGTCCAGCAAAGGCCACAGACGAGATGAGATGAGATGAGATGAGATGAGATGAGATGAGATGAGATGAGATGAGATGAGATGAGATGAGATGAGATGAGATGAGATGAGATGATGAGAGGTCTGGAGCATCTCTTCTGTGAGGAGAGATGTGGGACCTGGACCTGTTTAGCCTAGAGGAGACTGAGTATAAATACGTATAAATATACGTATTTATACGAATGCGTATAGATATCTCCAAGATGAGTCCCAGGAGTGTGGTGCCAGACTTTTTGGTGACAGAACAAGGAGCAGTGGCCATAAACTAAAACTCAAGAAGTTGCACCTCAACATGAGGAAGACCTTTTATCCGTGAGGGTGGCAGAGAACTGGAACAGCTGCCCAGGGAGGACGTGGAGTCTCCCCCTCTGGAGACATCCCAAACCCACCTGGGCGTGCTCCTGTGTCACCTGCTCCAGGTGACTCTGCCTTGGCAGGGGGTTGCTCTGGGTGATCTCCGGAGGTCCCTTCCAATCCTAACAATTCTTTGATTCTGTAACACCAGGATAACATGTCAAGAATGCCTGTTGCATTGTTACTGGTTTTTTACTGTTATTTATCATTCTAGAGATGGAATTTCCTTCTAGTTTCACTAGTACTGAAAGAGCATTTGTTCACCGGCTCTGTCAGTCTCTTGGACTGGTGTCTAAAAGCAAAGGGTAAGTTGGGGTACAATTTTCATTTTTTGGGTGCAGATGAATGGAATTTCATGACTGATGATAGTGTGATTGATGTTTCCAACATAGCCAACTCTGCTGCAAGGAATAGTATTAGAGAAAAAAGTGTAAAAGTAGGCAAAGAAATAAGTATCTTTGTTTGTTTGGAAAAACTTGTGGCATGCTTTTTGAGATGGCTTGCTTTTATACTTCATGGGTTTCACGTGTCCATAAAAGAGGCTTCTCGCCATGATCTCTGCTTTTTTTAAAAGGTTTTGCATAGAACCTCATACCTTGACAGATAAAAGTTTAACCTAGAGTAGGTCACTTATTCCTACGATATGTTTTCTTTTCCCCCCGACAGAAAAGGAGCAAATCGATACCTGACTGTAAGGAAGAAGGATGTCTCAGAACTGACACATGCAGTCATGGCTTGCGACTTGGCTCTCCGTACGAAACACGCCGTTCGGAGCCTCATTCAGAGCTTTCCCGTCACAAACAAGGAACGCACGGAACTCTTGCCAAGGACAGAGCGAGGAAGTGCCCGTGCTGTTGAATCTGGTATGTTCAGCGTGTCTTCGGATTTGGACTTGTCCATCAACACCACTCGAAACAACAACGTACGACCCGAGTACAAAACAAACCCCTTTCTGTTCTGTCCCCTTGCCTGCCCTACCATACACCTTTAAACAAACACTTGAATTTTCTTTACTTTCAAGGTCTTTTATAACTGGTGTTGTGAGGAACTTGGGCAGTCGTATCACGCACATTGCGATGTCTACCTTGTGCTGAGTTAATTTAGGATCTTTGAGCCAGTTCCAGCCAAATCTTTTCGGAAGCACATTTGTGAAATGTGGCTTCATACAAGTTCCATGAGGTGGGATTGAGTTAATTTAGGATCTGTGCTGAGTTAATTTAGGATCTTTGAGCCAGTTCCAGCCAAATCTTTTCGGAAGCACATTTGTGAAATGTGGCTTCATACAAGTTCCATGAGGTGGGATTGAAGAGTCAGGTCTTACCGTGATGCCGTGTGAGAACACCCTTACGAAAGAATGAGGTTGGCTGTGCTGCTTACAGAAATTCACGTACTTGACAAAGCAAGAAGTTTAGTTTTTGTTTCTTGATCTCTACAAAATAGATGTGATCCTTAAGACACTACTGTCCAGACTTCTTGATTTCTAGGATATGAAGGAGTTCACTGAAGACAAACATCTGATAAAATGTTGGGGTTTTTCTGAAAGCAACGCTTTTATCTAGATTACTGCTTTAACAGCTGTGAGTGGAAGAGCTATACTGTGTTTCTGTGTGCAGAGGTGGCTGTAGTGAAGAGAAAACACTTGTACCAATATGCCTTGTTTAATTAAATATTTCTGATATGTGGTGTCTGTTCTTAAAGCGCTTCCTTTGCTGCTTTTTTCAGTTGTTTCAGTTGTTTAATAGGATTGTTTAATGAACAGAGGGCATCTATAATAAAAGTACTGAAACACAATGTCTTAGAAATGTAAGGGGTAAGCTAATGAAGAGTCTAACCTTTATCTTTCTCTGCTTTTCAAGCATGTATTTTTAGTTCTCCTAATCTTTTAGTCTGTGTTTGTCTTGGTACAACAGAGCTTGTAATTTAGCATGTGAATCTGTTAATCACGTTAAGTATGTATCATTGAGTTTGCAGCAAGCTTTTCATTCTTCTGGAAAATAATGATCAAGGAATTACAGAGTAGCATTTACAGTGCTGGGTTTGAAGCAGCTCCCTCAGAAGATGTGCACGTTTTTTGGCTACTTAGGCACTGCTTTCAAACACACCACGCTGCTGTGTGCGTCCAGGACCCCCGATACGGCGCGCTTGGATTAATACGATTTGGGGCAAATGCATGGAATAGCTTAAAGGTTGAACTCTGTGAGTGTGTATTTCTAGGGAAACTGCAGATGTGAAACGTGCACGCAGATACAAAGGCCACCAAAATACACCAGGCTGGTTTTCTCCAGTTTCGTTTCTCTTTCTCCTTTTGCTCTTTGTGGGCTTTTTTGGCACGGAGCAATGCTCTGGGAGAGTCTGGTTGTGTTTGAAATACCTATGAAAGTAATAACTATTCTGAAAAATGCCTATTTCAAACACCATAACAGGACGTGTTGCTATGAGTCTGACTTCTAAATGTGTGCCGGGTTTGTCACTTTACCCACAGGGGTGCAGAAAAAGGCAGGCAGGTTAATTGTTAAGTATAATTTTTGAGCAGTGTTTTAGTGACCTTCCTCTGTGTCTGTGTAAGTAAATTCTTAATTTCTCTTCACAGAAAACAAAGAATTGAACAAGACAAGCGGTCGACTTAATGACGGTATCCCCCAGGTCCCAGTGAAAAGAGGGGAATCAGAGTTCGATTCCTTCAGGCAATCACTACCAGTTCTTGAAAAACAGGAAGAAATTGTCCAAACAATAAAGGACAATAAAATTGTTTTGATTATAGGAGAGACGGGATCGGGAAAAACTACTCAAGTATGTTTCCTCAATGAAATGAAAAAGATAACAGTATTTATACTAAACTAATGCCAATTTTGTAATATTTGTGGTAAGGGTTATTTCTATGCTATTTTAAGGCTTTTGTTTTCCTGTGTGATTGAAAATCTTGTGTTCCAGTTCACTTTCTAGCTTTTGAAATACTAAGCCAGCAGATAGGTACTAAAAGCATGAATGGTTCCTCACAGTTTTCTGATAGATATAATTTTTTCATTACAATATTACAAAATATTGAAGGGAAAGTAGCTGTGATGTTTGTATAACCCTTTTTCTTCTAAGGCTAGTTCTGTTCTTAGTACGCAGAGTAATATATTTTTTGTGTTAAAATGAGAGATTATCTGCAGGGCTTTTTTTCCTATAGATCTCTCTGAAGCAGGAGAGAGACACTTCAACTTTTTCTAAAAAAAACCCCTAAACAGGTTATACTTTGAAATTTATTTTATGCCCATTCAGGTATATTTGCAGTGATAATCCTATTGAAAAGTCTGTTGCAACGTGTAATACTGAGATGCAGTTAAATTGTTTCCCTGTGCTGAGAAAGCTGTGACTTTCTCAAAAAGTAAATTTGAACCACTTCTTTCCAGATCCCTCAGTTTATCCTTGATGACTGCTACAAGAATGGAGCTCCCTGTCGTGTGTTTTGCACTCAGCCGAGACGTTTAGCAGCTGTTGCTGTGGCTGAAAGGGTGGCAGCAGAAAGGAGAGAGAAGATTGGCCAGACAATTGGTTACCAGCTCCGGTTGGAAAGCAGGTACTAATGGTGCTTCTAAGTGTCAGTTGATCTCGTGCTGGTATCGTGAATCTTGTGTACCTTTAAACTGCAGTATATTTGGGATGCAGCCCCATAAATCATAGGTGGGGTATGTTATTGCAGGGAAGGAAGACTTAGGAGTGAAAAGGACAGCTTTCTTCCTGTATTTTGCCGTTTCATGTAGTAGCTTGTCATACTGAACTGAATTTCAAGTGCTTTCTATTGGTTTCTTCTAGGGAGTGTGTGCATGTAAATCCTTGTCTGATTTTCAGATCAAGTCTACACTTTCCTCTCTTCTTTTTTTTTCCCCTCTCTACTTTTGACATGTGTGGATCCCAAAGTTCTGCAAGCTTTGAAGGTAGGTAGGAAGACCAGCATGCTGTAACAAACGTATACAGTGTGAGTTGGTATGGGTCATAAAAGGGAGAACAACAAAACTGGAAAGTGACTGATGAAGCTGAGCATTATTTACCAGTCCAGTTTGGGTTAAGTTTACTGTGCTTCAGCTTTCAAAACATGAAGTGACGTCAAAGTAGAGCTTTCAGTCACTTGATGAATTTGTCTGTGAAGCAGAGTGTGAATGGGTTTTTACATCTTTGCACTGTGTAGCCAGTGACATTTCAGGGAAGGGGCGACGGCTGGGATATGAGTGACCAGAAGGTGGCAAAAGGTTGTGTTGCTTGAATGAACGAAGATAACACACGGCTGAGGAAAACGAATGTGCTTGAACAACAAAGCCAAGACAAGAATTGGAATGTGCATGGGAAAGCTCACGAGGCTATTAAGGGATTAGAAGAGCTGGTGAAGATGTATCACAAATAAGCTGAATGATTAATGTCTGGAATACTGGATACTGTGCTGGCAGAAGAAGAGCAAAGTCAGATGAAAATGGAAGAAAATCCATCTTGAGAAGAATCAATGCATTTACTCCGGAGAAACACTAAAAGGGAGAGATGACAATATTTCCAGCTGTGCACGGAAAAGATCTGGAGTGGAGGTGTTTAGGGGTGCTTATAGTAAGAAAGAAGTCTAATTTTTAAAGTTTTCTTAATGGTCTTCCAGAAAGAGCTGTGGAGGACAGTACAAAGGAACTTTTTGGTTCCTTTGGGATGGCAGCACCAGCGAAAGTAGTGACAATTGCTGTTTGTACTGGGGCAGCTAACTCTGCCCCAGGTGTAGAATAGTTACACTTCAGTATTTTGACTTCCTGAAAAACCAAAGGATCAGCTGATTGCTTTGAGATTTAGTCAGCTGTAGTGTATTAGGTTCGCGTGACAAGGCTTTGGGAGCTGTGGGGCGGCTTTCTGTGAGAAGGTGCCAGAAGCCTTCCCTGTGTGTGACAGAGACAGTGCCAGCCAGGACGGACCTGCCTCTGGCCAAGGCTGAGCCCATCTGTGATGGTGGTAGTGCCTCTGGGACAGCAGGGAATGGGGGACAAAAGCCTGCACAACAGAGGCCGCAGTCCAAGGAGAGCAGCGAGCGCAGGTGAGAGGAGCACCTCTGCAGATGGGAAGGTCAGTGCGGGAGGGGAGGAGGTGCTCCAGGTGCCAGAGCAGCCCGGGATGCAGCCCATGGTGAGGCAGCTGTGCTCCTGCAGCCCATGGAGGTGCCTGGTGCAGCGGGGATCCCCCTGCAGCCCATGCAGGACTCCGTGTTGCAGCGGGTGGGTGCTTGAAAGAGGCTGTGATCCTCTGGGAAGCCGATGTTGGAGCAGGCTCCTGGCAGGACCTGTGGCCCTGTGGGGAGAGCCCCCAGTTTGCTGTCAGGATTGTGGCCCTGTGGGGGTCCCACGCTGGAGCAGGCTGTTCCTGAGGGACTGCACCCTGTGGAAAGGGACCTGTGCTGGAGCAGGTCCCTTTTATGAAGACCTGCAGCCCATGGGAAGGACTCATGCTGGAGAAGCTCATGGAGGACTGTTGCCCATGGGAGAGACCCGTGTTCTCCTTATCCTGGTCCTGACCCTGTGAGTCTTCCATTGTATTTCCTCTCCCCTGCCCAGCTCAGGAGAGGAGGGATAGAGTGGCTTGGGTGGCACCTGGCATCCAGCCAGGCTCATCCCACCACGTGTAGGCAAATACAAAGGCTATATCCAAACATATGCTGAGGAATTGGAACCTGGTTTTCCACATGGGATTTTCTAGTAAATTGAATGACATGGAGAATGACTGTTTCTCATGGTTCTGTTTAACTTTCTTACTTACTAAAATCTGATGTTTCCAATTAATCCATTGTTCAAAGTTAGGAGCGCAAGCACTAAGAGTTGTTAGGAAATGTCTGGGAATAGGCACAGTTTGAAAACAAGTGGTATGCAGGAGTTCTTTGGTGAGAGAACTGTAATGTCTCTTCTGGTCAGCAGCTGCTTAATTTTTGAGCCATGGAAAGCTGCTAGCAGCCTTTGAGTGGTGCAAAACCCCTGAGTCGTCTCTGTGCTCTGTTCCATAGGGTTTCTCCAAGGACACTGGTAACATTCTGCACTAATGACATGCTCCTTCGCACGCTGATGGCAGGAGACAGCACCCTCTCCACTGTGACGCATGTGATTGTGGTGAGCATCCTGTGGTCTTTCATGTGTTGCTTGTTAATTGGAAAATGAGGTCCTCGTTTGTTTTATTCAAATTTGCTGAGCGTTTTCAGTGGTTTTGTTTGGTGGAATCTGAATTGACTTTAAAGACTCTCTGGGTCCTTAGTGTAGCATGCATGTTTTGTGCGTTTTGGTGCTTTTCTGTGTGTTTGCTTGTGTTTTTCCCTGGAAAAACGTCTTATTTTATGTTCATGCCAGTAATTAGGTGTGGAATCAGGAGGAGTTGAGGACAGAAGTGTAAATTTTTCTGAAATTCCTCTGTCAGCAGAAAAGCCTTAGGGAGGCTTAAATGTGATATGATTGTGTCAGAATTTCTGTTATCGTGTATTTGTTTCAGCAATACCAGGTTTTCAGTCCATTTGTTTGCCCAGTGTTTCCAAGATAATGTGCAATCTAATTGCTAGCAAATTGTTCAGGAGCATTCATTTATGATTGTGTTAATATTCCTATTGTGGAATTCCATAAGTAAGGGGAACCAGAATGTTTATGGCAAGATTTAAGTATTCCACTACTGAAGACAAAAAAGTCATGGTAAGTTTAGGTGCCTACCTGTTTATCAGAGTTAAAAAAGCATGAGAGTGGTCTGTTAATTCTTGATGTCAGCCTACAAACCTTGTATTTGAGTCCTTGTTTCATTCATTCATAATACAAAACAAAACAGAAGAATGACAAAGATGATTAACCAGTTACGTCCTTAATTTATAGGCTTTGTGTATGACTTGTCTAAGCAATGTCTTTTTTTCTGATTATGTGGTGTCATTCATTTCTTTAAATGCTCTTCAGTTGTGAAGTGAGAATTTATTAAAATAAGATTTGTAGGATTTGTGGTTTGTGACCTTTTCTTGAAATTTGGCTTCCAGTACAAAATTAGAGAGCTTTCAGACATTTACTTTGGCCTCTGATTAAGGTGTGTGTGGCTTGTGCATTGTAGCGTGCTCTGCTCTGATAAAAACTTTTTGAAACTTTTTTTTTTGCTTGTGGATAGTTTAAAAAAAACCCCTTACCTTAAGCTAGATTTACATATTTTAAGGCCTCTGTAATGTACCACCAAATCATGTATTTTATTTTTTAAAAAAAAAGGTTTGTATTTGTCAGAAGTTATGATCTTGAATCTGTGATGTTTTTTTATCTCTTGTTTTTTTTTCCTTTTATTACAGGATGAAGTACATGAGAGGGATAGGTTCAGCGACTTCTTGCTAATAAAACTGAGAGATGTGCTGCAAAACCAGAATAATTTAAAACTAATTATTTCTAGTGCTGCTCTAGATGCAAATCTTTTTATTAGGTATTTTGGAAGCTGCCCAGTAATACACAGTAAGTACTTCTCTTAACTCTTAAATCTGAGTATAACTGCCCCAGGCTCACAGATTTCAGTGAACTGTAGCAAACTACTCTGAGTAAAGGCACGTGGTGAATACACTGAGAATTACAGCAGTGCCTGTTCTTTGTGTCTTCAGGTTTCTTGTTTCTTAACTATTTGCGCCTGCTTCAGAGGGAAGTGTTTTTATCGCTGGGAGTTCTGTGAATGCAGGAATGTCCTGGCCCTGTCCACGTTTAATTCAAGAAGTAGGAAAAGGTTACTGAAGTGCTGTCTCCATGCTGGTACAGGACTTAGGAGCTACATTAGTGTGATGCATATTAATACATTGCAGCAGATTCTAATTCTTCAGATCTCATAAAGGTTGTTACTGGACGAATCGCAGATAACTGTACCTGTTCAGTTGAGAAATACAGGAGGCCTAGGCAGGTTTGGTTTCCTGCTTCAATCACATGATTCTTTGTTTTAAAGGAAATTAGTAGCTGTTCCTCTGGGTAAATACTCAGAAAAGACATCCAGTTTCTGTTAGTTTATGGTCAGCCTCAGTTACCTGCAGTTAGATGACTTTCAGATGCAAAGAAAAGTTCCCATTATTGCTGCTTTAATTTCATTTGACTGATCTTTAGGAGAGGCAAAACACAGATGTGTGGGAGATGGGGGGTTTGCGTGGGCTTGTTTTGTTTTTCCCACCCTCCTGGCTTGCAGGTTTTCTGCATGGGTGACCTCCTCTGGCAGCTTGCAGTCCTCTTCCTTTTTCAACAATGATGTCCAAGTTTATTGTATTTTCAACCGTAGCTTTTAAGAGAAATGCTTTATTTGACAATCAGGTAGACTCTCTGCATGTCAGCCTGTTTTTTTAAAAATCTCAACAGTTCTAGGAAATGGGTGGAATCAGTTATTGGTTTGTTTTAGCAAATGTTCGTGACAAGGAAACCTCGTTGGTTTTTTTTACAGATAGAAGTGTTTCTTTCTAGTTCCCAGTTCTGAACTTCTGCCTAGTAAAATAAGGCTTGCAACTTGTTTGAGACAGGAATCTGTCTCAATTACACATGATTTCATGTTCTCTGAATTTTTTTTTTGCAAGGGAGAGCCTCAGCTGTGATTGTTGTGTGGCTTTCCAGTTTACTCTTCTTGCAGCTTCCTATTCTTTTAGATGAGTATATTTGTTTTGGAAATTCTGCTGAGAGTCGCTCCAGTTTACCACAGTGGTTATGCTGGTTGTGTAGCAGGCCAATAGCAATTGGAAAGATGTTTTTTCCTTTTTTGTTTTTGAGAATTTAAGAATTAAAAGAAGTGGCTTTAGACTTCTGTCTGTTAATGTAATGAAAAAGGTTTGCTTCTCCTTCAGCAATATGGCTGACAAAATCCTGACCACAGAAACCAACATTTTGTAGTTGTGGATTGCTGTAGTACACAGAGTTTGTGCTGGGTGTTGGAAGGCTTCCTCTATGACAGCTTCTTGAAGTATGTGAACTGTAGATGGTTCTTTCTGAAGGAAAATCCTGAGTGATCTAAAGTCATCTTAAGGGACCAGAAATCAAAATGTCAAGATTTGAATTCTTCATGCGAAAAGCATCCTTTAGTGTTCACAGATAAGGTCTAGAAAAGAGTCATGTTGAAAAAGAAGGATAAATTATTAGGAGGTAAAGGCCACTGGGATGTCTCATCTGTCCAGAAGTATTCAGTAAAGAAAGCCCAGCTTTGCTGAATCAGTTGAGGACACTGAGAAAAGTCTATCTCCTCACATACTTCTCATGAAAGAAAGTAGTTCAACACAAAGATGTACTGTCTCCTTGTGGAGTCTTGCACAAAGCTGTATTAATTGCTTGTTAAATAATTGTGTTTTTACTCCAGGTGGCAGGCTTACGTGGTGAGTTCTTGTTTGTAACCCTAAACAAAAATGGCTGTTTTCTTCTTCTCATTTTAAAAAATTGCAGTTAATAACTCTGAATCTTATGAACATCTCTTGCTATAACAGCTGATATAATTGAAGAGGTTAATGAGAAACAAGATAGCATTTGACTTTGGAAATGTTTTGTATAATTTTAAGAAAAATGAACTCCATTGAAGATAATTTTTTTTAAAAAATAATGCTCTAAGTGAAGCTGGGGAATATCTCATCTTTTATGGAATTTTTGTACTTTCAGTCCAAGGAAGACCTTTTGAAGTTAAAGAGATGTTTCTAGAGGACATTTTGCGAAGCACTGGGTATACAAACAAAGGGATGGTAAAGTACAAAAAAGAGAAGCAGCAAGGTTGGTGACCTAGTTAATCGTAAGGGTTGGCAATGAGAAGCATTGCTTGATTGAACAAACGATTAACAGGATGATTTTGTGTTAAAATTCCAAAGTCAGGAGATGAAGTGAGACGTGATTAGATGACAGCAAGTGTCTTTAAGCTCTCAGCATTTGCATTATTGAAATGTAATGTTCATGGAAGTTCATGCAATTAAAGAAGAAAATTCACTTTGATTCAGTGGTTGCATTCTTTTTACTTTCAGTTGATAAATGTCTTATTTTTTCTAATTATTATGGTGTAGAATTACATATAATTGGGGGCTCTGCCCACATGAAAACTACAGGAGCAGAGGATGCTCTGTACCTTTGGGTGCAAATTCAAGTGCAGCTGTTAAAGGAGGCAGGATTTTGTACATCTTGCACAAAATGTACAAGTTGTTCCTATTAGTATTTTTCACTGCATTCTTCAGACGTGGATGTATTTTTTAATACGCATTCATACTCTTAAACTAAATATAATTGGTTTTCAGTTGATTAAGTAGCTATTACTTCAGCAGTTTTTCTGGCAACTGAAAGTCATGATCCTAATGATCATTTAAAGAAAATTTTAAAAAAAGGCAAACCCCAAGCTAAAACATACAGTCCTAACTGGATGTTTATCCCAGTGCTCAGCTCTGATCCCTGTGGATAGAAAAGTTCAGTTAGACACTGGTGTCTTCTACTGTTTCTTCCACTTGCATACAAAAATAAGTTGTTACGTGCAGGGGCTGTATCACTTGTCTCTGGCATTCCACTTCTGGAGAAAGATCTGGGCTGAGATTGTGTAGAAGGTAATTCCTTAGGAAGCTCCTTTGACTGCAGTAATTTGGAATAATGGAGGCTTAGGGGGTTAAACACCAAAATGGTGGGGTTTGCCTTCTTCTCACAGCACTTGTTTGCAGTGGTGCCCTTTGGGTACCCTTAAACACGTCATTTATGTTGGACTGTAGCAGCATTGTAGATTAAATAAAGCTGAATAGGTAAAACTTGGAGCTGCTGTAATTATTTTTTAATAGAAAACAATGGATAATAAAGATGACTCTAAAAATTTCTTGGGAAATACTTTGCATTCTAGAAGAGAAACAGAAAATCACTCTTGCTGAGTGGTGTTCCGCTCAAGAAAACACCAACAAACTGGCATGTCGGAGACAAAAATCAGTTCCAAGGGCAAATGAAGAGTACAGTCTGTTGGATGATGGTGGTGACACAGTATTTAATCAACTGGTAAGATTTTCCTTTTGTTGCAAGAGAAGTTTATGTTTGTGTTCCATTACTAGCCGTTTAAAGTGTGTTATCTGAAGCGCCGTAGGCTCTCAGGTATTAACGCGTTTTAAGGGTCGCTTTACTAGGACGAGCTGCTCTGGCTGAAGTGGGCTTTTCGGTTACGGTGGTTGTATGCAGCTTTTCCTCAGATCAAATGGCTCGACTGCCCCTGTGTGAGTACTTGCATAGGACACAGTCAGTGCTTTAACTGATGCCTGAGTGGTGGATTTCTGATTGCTGCTGGGAAAACTAGCTGTTCAAATTCTTTGTGGGTAATGTGTGAGAATAAAGACACCTCTTGGAAGAGATTCATCTTTCAGTGTTGTTTTTTCTCCTCAGGCTGAAAAAGATGTGAATTGCCTTGAACCGTGGATAGTAAAAGAAATGGATTCCTGTCTGTCTGACATCTGGTTGCATAAAGATATTGATTCCTTTGCTCAGGTGTTCCATCTAATTTTAACTGAAAATGTCAGTGGTAAGTTTTGTATGTTATTACATAACAAAAAAGCAACCACAAATTCATTTAAATTTCTGTGGCTACTTTCGTCTTCAGTTTCAAATGTTGTTACTTTGCATTCTGATGCCTACTGAAAAAATGAATAGGGCTAGCAGAATTAATGAGTTGTTTAGTTCATTGTTGTTGTTTCGAAGTATTGGCAGAAGTGTGCTTCTAAAACAATGTGGAACTCCCATGAGCTGACTGCAGAGATGAGTGAGGAAACAAATTCTCTTTGGGCTGGAATTTGAAAGCAATATTTGTAGAATATTTTGAAAAAAAAATAACATTTCTCTTGGGTTTGCTGATTTTTTTTTTTTACTTCTCAGTTGATTATAGGCACAGTGAGACCGGCGCGACTGCTCTGATGATTTCTTCAGGGAGAGGCTTTTTGAGTCAAGTAGAACAGCTGATCAGTATGGGAGCAAGTATCCACTGCAAATCATCCAATGGCTGGTAACAAACAAACAGAGAAACCAAAAGATAGATTTATTTGTCAACATAGGAGAGAGAAAGAAAATTCTGTAACATCTGAATTAATTTGCTAACTTACCAGACTGCTGTAAGAGCTATAGATTTTGACAGCCTAAACCATTTCTAACTTCTGTTGAAGCACATTGTTTTCCATAAATTCTACATGGAATTCTTAATTACACGGTCTTGATTATGGGCTATAAGCTTGGTTTCAGTGTGTCTTATTTAAGACACTGGTTAGTGGAAAGACTGTAATCTGCTGGATTCCACCAGAATGTTTGGTGATTCTTATTTTCATGGAGTTACCTGTGTAAGAAGATCTTTGTGTTATGTTTCTAAATATGCTGTAGCATGTAAAAATATTTGTGAATCTGTGAAGACTCAAGCTTTGTGGTCATGAAGTGTGTCTTCATATAAACAGGAAGTACAGTAAGTAGTTGTAGTATGGAAGGCTAAGAATTAGGATTCCAGGGCTCTGATATTTGTTCCAACACTTGAAAAACTTGGGAAGGAATGCAGTTTAAAGGTAAACCAGTGAACTGCACTGTGAGGAGGACAACTTCTGAAAGGCATGAAATAGCCCAGTATTTTCCCACATTTTGATGAAAAACGCCTGGGGTGTGACTTTTTGGGACGACTTAAAGGGTACTGCAAACAGGCAGGTCTGATCTCTGCACACTGGTGTGGGCTTTTTAAAGGAATGGCACACTGTTCCTTGTTCCACGTTTCCTTGTGCATGTTTGTGTTGTCCTCCTGTGTAAAACTGACACTCTTGTGTGGTAAGGAACTGAGTTACCTGAAAATCGGGTCGCTGTTACGCGTGTTCATGCACTTCAGAATGGGAAGTTGCAGATCCAGCAGTAACAGCATTGCTAGCAATACAGAAATGGACACAAAAGTGTGGTGCCAGCTGTCTCCTCACATGATGTGCTATTCATACTCGTCTTTTGAAGTGGAAAATCTGGTCAGAATACTTGTGCCACTCTTTCAGGACGGCTGTGGACTGGGCTAGGCGCTTCAGACAGACAGAGGTTGTTGATCTGTTGGAATCCTACAGGTAAGCTGTAACTGCTTTGCAGAAGGAGTTGTGGTGAAGGGAAATTTGAGGTTTGTGTTCTTTTAATCAGAGCAGGTTTTAGCTTTTTATGCTTTAAAATCTGGGCTAAATAGCAATACCTTTTTTTTGAGAATAGGAATATTTCAAAAGCAAAGAACAAAAACGTTTGTAGTCAGTGTCATGTTGTTTAGGTTAGCACAACCTGCTGATTCTATACTATGAACCATTTTATCTTCACATGCTTATTTTGGAAACAAATCTGTCACGTGTTTTTATCTGTGTATTGTTGATACACAATAGACATAGTAAAGAAACTTTATCGAAGTAACGTGTACACTAGGCCATTCAAGAATGCTTCTTTGATTGACTTAAGCTATCAGAGTTGAGGTAGTGTTTTGTAAAGGTTACATTATTCTAATTTCTCTTAGTGTAGTTTCTGCTAGTGGGAAATTTTTGGAAAATACTTATCTTTTAAATATTTTTCCTTGAACTGATAAACGAGAAATGTCTTCAAACTTTCATTCACTTACGGTTGTGTCTCAATGAAGTTTAAGAAAACTAAAGTTAACACTGAAAATTGGAAGTTGCATGCTTTGTTGGGTTAACATTTAAGTCAGTGAACAGTACTAGTACTGTGATTCTCTTCTGCTACACTTAAAAATAAAAATTCAAGACCGGTGGTCATGTTGGTCTTGATCTAAGTTTGAGTTGATGGCTGAATGCAAACCTGGAGGGAACAGCCTTCTGCGTATTTTTTTATTACAGTGCTTCATTCGGATTTGGAAATCTGGATGAAAGTTCCCTGGTCCAAAAAAGTGGTAGTGACCTTAGTGCAGAGGACAGAGAGCTACTGACAGCTTATCATCACAGCTTTGATGATGAAAAAGTGGATCTGGATCTGACCATGCACTTACTCCACAGCATCTGTCGTAGCTGTGATGCGGGTAGGTAAATACCCACACTCCCAGTGAATTGTTGTGGATTCAGCTTCTGATGAATCCTGCTTGCTCTTTGGAAATCCCCAAAAGTTAAAACCTTCCGAGTGCTGGTCTACGTGGCGCTGACATATGTTTGAATCTTCTGTTTAACTCTGCAAACGCACTTCCTTCTTTAGGAGCCATTTTAATATTTCTTCCTGGTTATGATGAGATAGTGAGCCTGAGGGACCGCATTCTTTTTGATGACAAGAGATTTGCTGATAATGCTCCCAGGTAAAACCTTTAGTTTCTGTGGCTTTCCATTGCTTCTTTAAAGGATCCTTAAAACGCGCTTTTTGTCTTGCATTAGATACCAAGTTTTCATGCTTCATTCGAGTGTGCAGACTTTGGATCAGAAAAAAGTGCTTGAAACTCCACCTTCTGGCGTCCGCAAAATTGCAAGTATCAGAGGGCTTGGTCAGATGCGACAGTGATCTATTTTGCCTTTGCTTCTACAGTTACTATAGTTTTGGTTGTTTGGTTGTTTTTTCATTGCAGATTCTTTCTACTAATATTGCAGAAACCAGCGTAACAGTCAGTGATGTTGTGTTTGTCATTGACTCAGGCAAGGTGAAAGAGGTACGGCTGCCTTAAATTGTCTTTGGGAAGTGAACTTCCTAGTGCCATTCTAAAACACACGGTGCATAAATTTTGGAGAGCTTTTTTCTTTAACTTATCAGTAGGCTGAGAGCTAGTGCCTGTCAGGCAACAGACCTCACTGAGACCTCACTCATCCATTTGTTTTATGACAAACACTGTAAATAGCTAGCTGTCTAAAAGCCCTGTAAAAACTAACGTAGGTTGAGGTGTTGATGGATCTTTTTTTTTTTTTGTAGTTTAGTATTTCGGTTTGATTTTTAAAACAAGTCCTCCGTTTAGACCACCACCTTCCTGAGACTTGGAGGACACTGGGAGTTCCTTTTGTCCTACTATTGTGTCAAGTCCAAAAAGAACCCATTAAGCTTTTAAGCACTTTTTTGGGTGTGTTGCATGCCTATTCCTAAGTTACTTGTTCAAGAAAAGTGAGATAACATAACGAGGCACTTTAAGACCTAGTGTATGGCTTTGAAAATGGAGTTGGATTTCGTAGGAGATACACACACCAAATTTCTGAAGTTCTTATAATACAATTTCTTTTGGTAATTTTACATCAAATCTAGGAAAATAAGGAGGTAATTTCCAAGTGAGATAAAGAGGAAAACTTTATTTGGTATAATAATGTATTTTTGCTTGCTTTGTGATATCTCAGGACGCAGACCTGACGTATCTTTTACTGACTTGCAATTACCTGTTGACTAGAAAAAGTTTAATTTTGAAAACTGTGTAGCACAAAGATACTGCAAAGGAGGTACCATCATAAATTCACGGGAAACTGAGACGATATCTTTGTGCCAGAAGCTGCTGTATATATTACTATGTCATACTTTTTAGAGAACTTTTGTTGGTAATCTAAATAACTAGTAACTTCTATTTCATGTGCCCTATTCAGTCTTGGGCTTATGTTCCTTTCTTTGTTTTTATAGAAGTCTTTTGATGCACTGAGCTGTGTTACAGTGCTAAGAATGGGGTGGATTTCAAAAGCCAGTGCTATCCAGAGAAAAGGCAGGTAATAAATGCCTCATAATGGTTCTTATTTCGCAGATCTCCACCGTCCTGTGTGTTAAGAATAAAGCACACAGCATAATAACTGTTTCTAGCCTAGTCCAGTGTCGTGTTGGACAATGGCCAGCACTCATTCTCTGCAGATGAGTAGGGGTCAGCATGTATTTCCTTGGAATCATTTCCCAAGTTGTAGAAAAGTGATGCTCAGGCATTTCCCAAAGGTCTAGGTTGTTTTCCACCCCATTAATTTTTAGCGGGGGGGGGCTCCCGGGTGCAGGAGAGCCAGCCTGAGACACAACACGAACACCGATACGATTTGAGCATCGTGCTCCCGTTTTATTGTTTACCTTCACCAAGTTAGACTTTTTCAAAGTTCACGCCCCTTTCCCATGAGAAAGCCTCGAAGCAGCAGGGGAGCTGACCAGTGTGTGCCTTTTCCCAAGGCTGTTCAAGGCTGCCGGCTAGCAGGTGCCTTGCAAGCCTGTCTTCAGCCTGAGGCCCCGTCAGGGGTACTTGTGCAACAGCCCTGGGATGCCCAAGCTCTCCTGGGGTATCTCATGCCCCTGTTCCACAAGGAATTCCTCTGCATTAATTTGTTCTCCTTCCTCTTTCTCCCACGTAGCACCAGCAGTCACAGTGTCCACCTGTTTTCACACCTTGTCTTTGGGCAGAGGACTGCCTATTTCACTTTCTCCAAACTATCCATGACTTAACAGGCCATGATCGTATTCTTCCCTACACTGTGGGTGAGGGCTTGGAAGTTTTGTAGCAACAAATACCCGTTTCATCAATTCTGTTGGCATTAAGCTTCAAGTATTTGTGTGTGGATGTGAGAATTTGCTGTCTCTGTCCCTTCAGTCACAAGCTATTTAATCTTTATTCTACCTTTTACTCCAAGAGTAACTTGAGTTTGGGGGATGCGCAGGGAAGAAACAAAGTTCGCAGCTTAGATTCCTTACAGCAAAGGATGATTGAGATTTGGACTGGTCTTAGGTTAGCAAAAAACCCACAGCCTTTACTTAGATAAGCCTTGTTTTTGTTTCTCCAGATTTCTCAGTGTTGGGTTAAAATTACAATAAAAAATTTCTATGCCATCAAAAATAATCCACGCTTGGAAAACTCAAACTCTGTGTGTGACTTACACTTAGCAACACCTTCTTCACAGAACTGCTTCTGCTTTTCCGTTCTAAGTTTCCGTGTCTCTTTGCTGGCTTTTGGTTGGTTGGGGTTTTTTTAGAAAAAAATCCTAATTTTCACAACTTCCCATACTTTATTTTCAAGGGCTGGGCGCTGTCAGCCTGGAGTCTGTTTTCGTCTCTTCAGCAGGCTCCGATTTCAGAATATGTTGGAATTTCAGTCTCCAGAACTTCTAAGAATGCCACTTCAGGTGCATGTTCAGTTTGCAATTGTAACTTTAAAAAATTTAATGTCATCAAACCATACTATTAATTGCAAAAAATCGTGTGTTGGGTTTGTTTCCAAGTCTTAGTAACCTTTTTTCTTCTGCCTTTGAACTTGCAGGAGATTTGTTTATACACAAAGCTTCTGGCTCCAATTAATTGTCCAGTTGTGGACTTTCTTATGAAAGCTCCTGATCCTCCGCCTGCTGTAACTGTCAGAAATGCTGTGCACATGCTTAAGGTCAGGAAAGGAATAGGTTTAGGTGGGAATTTCATTTGATTCCATATTTGTGGTGTAGCAGCCTATCCTACTGGCTTCTGTTTGTATTGAAGCTGTTTTTAATTACTTCAGGATGTTTTGAATTTTTGTTTATTGTCTGTTTTCATTTTGTGTGTGGGGGATGTGTTTTTCCGTGTCAGGGAAGAGAGTGATTCAAAGTCGTCTCTGTTAATAGTTGGACTTGCTGTTTTAGTGTTTGGGAACAAGTCTGGTTAATGCCCAGTATTCACATCCTTTCTGCTTTCACTGTAAACTGATTTAGTCCACTGTCCTTGTCCCCCTCTCCTTTGTTTGTTTGTTTATAAACAGACCATAGATGCCATGGACCCTTGGGAAGATCTCACTGAGCTTGGTTACCACCTCACTGAATTACCTGTAGAGCCACACCTGGGTAAAATGGTGTTGTATGCTGTTGTGCTGAAGTGCCTGGATCCTGTTCTGACCATTGCCTGTGCTCTTGCCGGCCAAGACCCTTTTGTGCTGCCCACGCTGGCCTCCCAAAAGCGTGCAGCCATGCTGTGCAGGAAGCGTTTTGCTGCAGGGACGTTCAGTGACCACATGGCCCTGCTCAGGGCTTTCCAGGTAGGATTTCATTTCAGAGAGTACTCATCACAGGAGATCACCCATCAAGGCAAATAATGTACCAGTCAACTTGGATGTAGAGTGCTGGACTGTGATTAAGGCCTTGGAGAAGAGGTTATTTTTGCCTAGTGGCTTTCCTGTGTGTTGGACTCATCAATGTGTGAGGGAACACTTTCTGTGGTATGTTTTGTTGATGTTTCCAAACCTTATAAGATTGTGAGCGTTCCAGCCATGTGCCAACACTGTGGCTCTTTACATCCTACTACACTGATAACTTCAAATCATGATCTTAATGTAATGATCTTTATTGAATTAATCATTTTAACTTGACGTAATGATCACTGGAGTGAACAGGTAAAGAGAATCTAATTCTTGAACAGAAAAAAAATCTAGTTTGATGCATTTACTTCCAGAGTGGGTTTTGCCTTCATTTTATTGACATAAATGTAATTTTTTTAAAATGCATTTTTTAGTTTTAGCTAGTCAAACTGATAGGCAAATGTAAAAAACGTTTTCAGGTGTGGCAGAAGGCGCGCGCTGATGGCTGGGAGAGAGCCTTCTGTGAAAAGAACTTCCTATCCCAAGCCACGATGGAAATCATCGTAGGAATGAGAACACAGCTGCTCGGCCAGCTTAGAGCCTCGGGTAAACAGCTTGGAAGAAATTTTAACCTCGTTTTAAAGTCCAGCCTGTAGAAATTGTAACAGAAATAATGTTCACTGGTGTCATTTTTCTTACTTAATTTGAATCAGACCTTCACGTACACGTTGATGCGGGGTGTGGTGTAGATGAGGCAGTGCGGCTGATCTAACCGGAGGCATCCTCATCTCCACATGGCACTGCATTTCAGTGTCAAGATGAATTTCTTTGGGTCATTATGTTTTAGTAAATTATTCCCATAGGAAATGTCTTTGTATTGTAGAAAGTAATTGTATTCTGTGTTAGTCTACAGCCCCTTATCGGGAGGGATTTCAGTGTAATGGTTTCTTCTTGATGCTGTTAAGGTTGGCAGTGGTGAAAGATGCAACAAATTAGTAGTTTATTTCACCTTTGTTTTCAAATTCCTTTTGGGAACCAAACACAAGCTAACATGGCACCGTTTTGTCCTGTTCTTCTGACAGGTTTTGTGAGAGCCAGAGGAGGAGCTGATATTAGAGATGTTAATACTAACTCTGAGAACTGGGCTGTAATTAAAGCTGCCTTAGTGGCCGGGATGTATCCCAATCTTGTGCACGTAGACAGAGAAAGCCTGGTGTTGACTGAACCAAAGGAGAAGAAAGTGCGATTTCATCCTACCTCTGTTCTTGGTCAATCTCAGTATAACAAGGTAAAATCACTTTGAATTTATAGCTCACAAAATAGAGCACTAGAATCTATCAGATGTTTTAGAAACATCTTTTCCTAGTTGTCAGTAATTTAAAGGCAGCAAGGGCATTAAACACTGCAGCTTTAGAAAATACTTTTCCTACCAGTTGGTAGAATTAGAGTTGGTTCATTTTTCCATTGTTTCAATGAGTCCTTTCTCTAGATGGAACAAGGCAAAATGACAAAAAACCACCCCTAGCTGTAAAATTGTTGTAAAGATATAATCTCTTAAAAGCAAGAAGTTCTGCTCTGAAACTTTTCTTCTTTAACATCTCTTTTTAAAGCAAAGTATTTTGTTTCATGGTGGTAGGATAATTTGTGCATCTGGTTGAATTCTCTCATGCTTTTTTATTTGCATATTTGCTTAATCTCATTCCAGCCCCCTGCCATGGGCAGGGACACCTTCCACTAGTCCAGGTTGCTCAGAGCCCCACGCAGCCTGGCCTTGAACACTGCCAGGTTGAGGCATCCACAATGTCTCTGGATAAAATAAGAAAGATGTTAAAATGTATGCTAACTACAGGTAGAGGGTATAATAGCCCAGTCTTATCTGCTCTTGCACAGGTTCCCCCAGCAGATGGACAAGCTGCAGCCATCCAGGCCCTCCCTACAGACTGGCTTATCTATGACAAAATGACGAGAGCTCGCAAGACAGCAAACATCAGGTGCTGCTCTGTTGTGACACCTGTCACCGTGTCCCTCTTCTGTGGACCAGCCAGACTGCCAAGTAACGCCTTGCAGGCATCTTCAGCCTTCCGAGGTACACTGGAGTGTGGATTTGGAATGTTTCCATTGGCATGCACCAGTGTGTGATGTGCAAAGCTTCTTTTTCAATCATTTTTAATGCATATGTTGGCGACTTCTGAAATAACAGTGTAATGATTCTTGTAGCTATTCAGGAATAGTTTGTAGGTTCTGTAACAAATGTCTCAGTTTTGGGATTCCTTACAGATTCATATCCATAATTGACGCAGTTCTGGGGTCTCAGAAACTACAGTGCAGTTTGTAAGGAGAGAATGCAGCCACAATGTCTAATGATAATACTAGTACTGAGAAGCATAGCACGTGTGTTCTTTTTCTCCAGACTGCTTTATTTGATACTTCAGACCAGATTATTCAAACTGAATAATTCAGAAACAATCAATGTGGCAAACAAGACATACTGCTTCTAGCTGACACATGCATTTTCAAGATATTTTCCACTGATAATTTCTAATGTCCATTAGCTGTGCTGTTAACTAGAAGTAATGGAGAATATATAGAAATTTTTTTTTCTTATTTAAATAGAGTGCTGTAGGAATGGAAGCAAAAATAACTGCTGCTAGTTCTCTAGGTTGAATCAAACTAAAAGTCCAACTTATTTGTGAAGCTTTTCTGTCTTGCTTTTAAACTGTTGACCTTAGAATAGTGTTCATGCTGATTGAATTGCGCTCTAGGAAATAAGGATTCCTAATTAATAGCCATACGTATCTATAATTTTTTTTTCTTACTAGGTCTTTATCTAGTAATCTAGTAAAAAAATCTGCTCTTTTACTAGGAAATAGAGCCATGTGTGGTTTTACAAACAGCTTCAGGCAACAGCTGGATAGTGGCTTGTGAATACTGGTGAAGGTACATGTGTTGAGTCAGACCACATCAGTACAGGTTTTTACACAGTAGGATCTTCAGCAGGTCTGGCTACTTGATTGCTCCTATCTGGAGCAAAGACTCTGCAGTGTATTTGCAGAAAAGAAGAAGTAGTTTTACAACAGTTTACATTGTAAAGTCAATTTTAGAAGGAAAAATATTTATTGCTGGTAATATGGTAGTGTTCAGGTTTTTGTATATAAGTAGAAATAATACAGAAATGCTAATGCACCTTTTCTCTTTAATTCAGGGGGAGGGGTATCTAATGATAGCAGTGACAGTGAGATGGAGGACAAAACAACTGCTGATCTGGCACTACTGAAGCTGGATGAATGGCTTCAGCTCAAACTGGACCCTGAAGTACGTAAGAAATCACTCCTGTGTTTGCTTCATGTAGAAGGATTATAAAAAGATGTAAAAAGGTTTTTGTAACATTTGAGTAGCCAGGAATTTTCTCTAAGAATGTCATGGTCCGTTGGGGTCTGTCAAACTAAGTACTCTGTGATTTAACCCATATTTCGTGAGCTCATCAAGAGTTAAAGGGCTTCAATCCCCTTTGGCCCAGAGCTGTCACATGAATTCACGTATTCAACGTGCAAGTCGCAAGGTTTTGTAACCTACCACCCATACCTTTCAAACCTTGTACCTATGAGCAAAAAGACAAAAAATAATTGGTCACCTAATCCAACAGTGAGAGTGCTCTTCCCTCTTCCTCCATCATGGAGTGTGGGTGTCCTGTCTCTCACATGAGGGAGCAGGAAAGCCTCAGCAGTCCAGATGCTGTTGGATCTGCTTCAGAAACTTTCTGGGCAATATGATGTTTTATGTGTCTGAGCTTGGCAGTTTTGTCTGTTTCCACAAGTGAGCACATTCTGAAGAGACTGCCAGACAAAAGATAAGGGCTGCAGGGGACAGCAGGCTGCAGGGGATAGTGGCTGCATAATGGCCCTTTTGCTCCTTCTGGCCTCCTGTCCTGCCTGTGTGGTGCTCCATCAGGCCACAGCATGAGTTGGGGTAGCCAAAATCTGAACAGGAGCTGAGAGAACAGTCACATTGGCATATTGTGTTTTTCTTTCTCTGAGAGCATAACCACAATCGGATCGAAAAAGGAGCACTTGAAGCTGGAGCTGCTGAAAGAAAGTTGCTATCAGATTTCGGAAGGAGAAATAAAAACCTCTTTGAAACAGAAGGCTTTAGGTCATTGAAGAGCTGTGGCTGTGGTAGGAGGTAGTTTATGGATCATGAAACCCTGGAACTTACCAGCTCTAATAATAATGCTGTCTGTCCTAGACATGTCCAGAAGAGTGATTTTTAAAATTTTTTTTTTCAGTGGAAGCATTTCTGATAACATGGGAATTAGACTCTAGTCTTCTGAATTTAGTCATTGCATTTGAGCAGAAGTCTGTGTAAGAAAAATGTCGCTTAGAGCTCTTTTCCCTCAGGTATGACTAAAGAGTGCATGAGTACAGATTGATTTGATAGGAAGGGCATAAAGCATGAAAAAAGTGGGTTTTCTAGAAAGATAAAAAGGAAAAAAAATCTGTGGATTTACAATACAATGTTAAGTTTAGTACAGAGCTAAAGGAAATGTTCCAAAAATTACCTTGCGTCCAAGGAAAAAAAAGTAAATTAACATCTTACTTTAAGTTTAAAGAGTTATTCCCCCTCCCCAAGACCTTGGTCTTGCCTTTCAGTTTGGACCTTGTTCTCACTGGAATGCGAGGTGCTGCCTGATAGGAAAGAGGAGGGTACTCTCACCTGCCTGATGTAATTTTCATCAGTCTGTAACAGAATTGGAATTCATTACAGGCTGCTGGGATGCTGTTGCAACTCAGGCAGAAGTGGCACAGTTTGTTCCTGCGTCGTATGCGAGCTCCTTCTAAACCGTGGTCTCAAGCTGATGAAACAACTGTAAGAGCCATTACAGCTGTTCTGAGTGCTGAAGAACAGTCTGCAGGTCTGCAGCAGCCTTCAGGAATTGGCCAGAGACCAAGACCTGTGACTTGTGAAGAGCTTCCTTTGGCATCTACATGGAAGTCAACCAACAGTAGAAAAAGCTCAACAGAAACTGAATTCTCTGACTCCTCTAGTGCTGAAAAGTAAGATGTTGAGGTCTTCTAGACACTATAGGTTGCAATTTATGTATGCAAGCATCACTTAAATTTCTGCTAGTAATAAGGAGGTGGAAATAGTGGCAGTACAGTTGAAAGGTGTGATACTGTCCTATGCTGCATTGTAGTTTCACTGAGAAGTATTTCATACATGGGCCTGCTGTTTGAGAGAGCAGTCAGGAATATTGTCCATGAATTGTGATCTTTGAGAAGTAGCAGACGAGGTTTAGCAGTAGCATTAAAAAACAATGCATGACCGGTATGGGTTTTTAGTTAGTGTTTAATATATGTTGTAGTTGCTGTAATACATGTGGTCATGCAGTAGGCTGACAGGTATGTGTGTGAATTGTTCAGTGAGTGCTCGTGAAACTCAAGGCATGTCCTTTTTAGAGTTTCGGTGAAATCTACATCTCCTGCACTCCACCAGCCAAAGAAGTACAAAGAAAAAGACGTTTTGCTCTCCAGACGATCCTCAGATGACAGATCAGCTCAGTCCTCAGTGAAGCCTGCAGACAGCGGCAGCTGTCCCAGCCCCTGTGCTGGTCCTTCTTCTCCAGTATCTGCAAAGGTAGAGTTCTCCAAAGTACCACCCTGCTCTTCGAAAGTAAAGGGATGTCTTGCCGATACCATTCTGCAACAATTAGGTATTTTACTGCTAAATTAGGAACCTGACTTAACTTTTCATTTATAACAGCTGCATAATGCTTCCTTCTGGAACTTAAAATCTAGACTAAATATCCTTGTTACGCTAGTTTAATACAGCAAAGATAGTATTTGTGGACTGCTGAGGTAAAGCTATCCAAAGTAAAAAAATGAGATTTTTTTTTTTTAATAAATGGTGAAGGTGTATTAATTTTTTTCAACTAAATTAGTACATTGTACACACACTTCTGAAGGTTTTGGATTCTGCCTTTCTGTTTCTGTAACAGCATCCATTGATACAGATTCTCTTTAAATATTGTGTTATCTGTGTTACCTGCCTTCTTATGACTGCTTGGGGTTTTTTGTGAGGGTTATTTTAACAAAGCACACATTTAACGAGCTTATTGTCATAATTGTCCCCATATACTTGAATGGTAAACTGCAGCGATAGTAAACAGATCACTGAAAGGAAACCTCATGGACTCGCTGGAGGATTTAGTAATTCCTCTTGAGTTTTTCAGCTTTTAGGTTGAGCCAGTGTAAAAGGAAGAAAACATGTTTCCTGAAGGTACAAATGGGAGTGGTGTGCTGTAGGCTGCAGTCTAGGATGATAAATTTTGGTGCCATCTCAAGGCGTGTCAGGCTTAAACAGATTGTAATTAATCACTAAACTTTTTACTCCTATTCTGCTCTACTTGTTTTCGGCCCCTCACAGAGGAATTGTTGAGAAGTGCTTTCAAAATGTAAAATAGACGTCGGATACATTTTACAGCCATTTCAGACAGGACCAGCTGATTTTACGTTTCTTCTAGAAGCTGGAGGAGGAAGGGAGGAGCACAGTCAAGGATTTCCATGTTCGTGTGTGTAAAGCTTCAGAAATAAAGCCTGGTTTATTTTGTTGTCTTTATTAATTTAATTTATTTTTTCCAGGGTTGCAGATCTCCTTCACCAAGACAAAATAGGCCAGTTCGGTACTTTATAATGAAAAGCAGCAACTTGCAGAACATTGATATTTCTCAACAGAAGGGAATATGGTCCACTACGCCAAGTAATGAAGGGAAACTGAATGGAGCCTTTTGGGAGAGCAGCCTGGTTTACTTAATATTTTCTGTTCAAGGGTCTGGATGCTTTCAGGTGAGTCCTAATCTAAAACTAAGTATTAGCAGTGGTTGGTGGTTTAGGAGGCTGCAGCTGATGACTGTGTGTAGTGTGGACAGCTTTGCTTATGACTCCTGGCCTTCTGAGAAGCAGAGCAGTGTGCAAATGTCTGTGCTTGCTGAAGAAAGAGCATTTAATTCTTCTCTGAAACATGCTCTTCTAGTTAGCTCAGTTTGTCCCTCGAAGGCGGAGACAGAATTGCCTCCAAACATCATGAGTCAGAATAATGTTTATGCCCTACATTAATCCTCTAAAACAACAAAAAGCGCCCCAAAAATCCTGACAAAGTCAGGGATTGCTACTCTTTGCATGCCAAAGTGTGTATTGTAAGTGAGCAAGGAGTTACAGGCAAGTCATAGCTTTCTAAAGCCAGGAAACTCATACATTTCTTTATTAAAATCTTAATAAAAACTGGTTTTATTCACTTCCAGTTAGGAAGCTGGCCATGATTCTTCCAGAGCTGCGTCTTGACTTCATGTTCAGTGAGATATATGTCAACAGTTTGTTGGTCAAATCTCTGGTCAGTTTGAAGTTAAAAACTTGACCTGGTAGTGCAAAGTTGCACATTAGCTTTGAGCCAGCTAAATTCAGTTGTTCCAGGTAAAGAAAGGCCCACTTACTTCTTCATATATAAGCTCTTTGTAAAAATCAGCTGAACTGAAAATCTAAGGAACCAACCAAAACACAGCTGTCTTGGCAATACCACTGAAGGACTGCAGTGACATACTGTGTACGATGATTTGGCAAACGCAGGTGTAATATTGGCAAGTAATTTTCAGCAAGCCAGTTGATACCGAAAATGGGCGGTTGCATTGGCACTCTCAGACAGGGAAGCGGGGGAGGGAAGACACGCCGACGTCAGGAGTGCAGGTGGTTGACCTTGCCCTGCCCTTCCAGTTGTGACAGGGCACTGCACCCTCATGGGAATGTGGGATTAACTTCCCTATTAATCTTCTGTTGTCCCAACTGTCTCTTTCTAGTCCACATTTATTTTTTTTCCACTGTTCCTTTCATTAATTCTCATGTAAGTCTGCCTTGAGCTATCTAGGACTGCATGTCTTACAACAGCAGTGAGTGCTGCTAATTTACACAGTGAACTGCATCTTTTGGACTGCTGCATCGTAACTGCATCAATTCACCTGAATAGTTGATACGTTGTCTGTGGGGTTGGGTTCACTTCTGGTTTGGTTGGGGTGTGGGCAAATCAGGGTGTCCTGAAGTAAGTTAAATGCTATCTCGGGTTTGGGGTTCCTTTCATTTTCTTTCTGAACACTTGTCATGGTGGAATTTTGTCCAGCTTCACTAAAGAAGGAAATAAAAGCAACTTTGACTTCTTTCTTGGAAGAACAGCTACACTCTCCTGATTCTATGCAAAAGTTAACATAGAGGGAACACGAGAAGGAACAAATGGATTTCTGCAAAAATAACCTACAGCTGACGAGGAATGTGAATGTCTAACGGACTATTCTGTACTAGAATATTCATCTTGATTGCCTTCTGCTTCAGGTGGTTTTGCAACAGCTTTTTAATCTGTTACGAAGCTCAAAAAACCTTCAGTGATAATTTTGTCATTGAGAGACATTCCTTACGGTCAAACCCTACAAGGCATATTTAAAGTGGAAAAAGAAGTGCTACTTCTAACTTTCTAGGTGTAAAACATTTTGGAAGCTCCAGCTTCATGGTGGAGAGTGTGTTAATCACTTTGAAACTATTTTGAAAGTTTCACAGGAAGTTCAGTTATTTATCTCGTTCTGCCGCAGACAGATGTGGTCCCATTATGTCTGTTCTTTCCATTTTTGTCCCAGGGGTTTGCTAGAATGGGTTCAGCAATTGGGCGTGAGAAAAGTCAAGACTGGGGATCTGCTGGTTTCGGAGGTGTGTTTAAGGTGGACTGGATCCGAAAAGAAAGCATTCCTTTTCAGTTTGCACACCATTTGCTCAACCCGTGGAACGACAGTAAGAAAGTACAGATAAGTAGAGATGGCCAGGTAATGCTACTCTCTTCTAAAGTTTTCTTTACTTGGTAGAACTGTGTATTTTTTATTGGCTTGTTCAGTTTATCGCCACTTGTTCGTGTGTCTGCTAATCTGAATCCCAGTTCATTGGTGCATTGTACCTTCAGCGAATGCAGAATTACCGCTGAAGTAATGGAGACATTTTGATAAGATCAAAACAGTTTCTTGCTTATGTGTTTAAAAAATGATTTAAAGGTGGATGCTTCCAAAAAGAAGAAGTTGGGGTTTTTTTGTAATTTAGTTCTGGAGGTTTGTGCCGTGTTTGGTTGAGATGTATTCTCTTAGACAGTCTGTTACACCCAAATAACTGTTCATAATTAAAAGCTTTTTTCTGTAAAGCCTGAAGAGAATCCCGAGTTTTGAGGCAGAGTAAAGCTTAGGACCATTCTCAAATCTGTTAAGCTCTAACTGCAACTACAAAAAGCCAGAGAATTGGCACAGAATTTCTCTGTGGCAGTTTCTGCCCTCTCTCCATCCCCTCCCAAAACATCTTGATGACTCAAGAGCTAAAGTTTTTGTTTCACCTTCTCTTCTCTGAAACTCTCTCCAGTTGTAAGAAACTGGAGGAAAGAAGTACAAGGAAAGGACAGCCACTGTATTTCCTGTGACCTCTCTTTCCACATTCTCCACCACACTTGATGGAATTCAACTTAAAAGATGTGGAAAATAATGATCTTGAGTTAGTAAGTGAGTGGCCTGTGGGAGGTACGAAGTATCTGGTGCGTCTGTTCTTGTGTATGGAGGCAGTGTGTTCACTGGAATTATCTTTGTGAGAACTGACATCTCACTGGGAATGGAAACACCCCAAACACCCTCTAGGCCAGGGTGGCTTATGAAAGTTTTTATCTCCTGCTGAGCCCTAGTAAGAAAACCTTGCTCTGCTGGGAGTTCTAATGTTTGTCCCAATAGCAAAAGGGATGAGCTCTTGTAGAAAGTTTGAAAGCAATCACCGGCAACCTCACCTAATTCAGTAATAAATCGTTTCTGTATGCTCAATAGTAGCAGTGCAGATAACTTCCCGGATTTCCTGATCCTTTCTAGGAGCTGGAACCACAAGTTGGAGAGCAGTTGCTGCAGCTTTGGGACCGTATTCCTTTGGCAGGAAAAAGCCTGACTGAGCGTGCCAAGTAGTATGGCAGAGGTAGTTACTCCTGCGTTGCTTCCTGGTTTTGTGGTAGAGGAAAAGCTGTCCACATACAGTGTATCATCACTGTACAGTCTTTGTAGCTTGTGGAAGGAGAGGTACACTTGGTACTAAATATTCTGTTCATTTTGATTTTTTTCCAGCTGGTTTAGGTTGTTGAAACATCAGCCACGAGAACCAGCAGCATGTCTACAGTAAAGATGAGGAAGAAGGCGGCGCAACAACCTCCTGACGTTCTTAGTCATGCTGTGCAGCTAGAAGTGGAAAAATAAGAGGGAATTGTGTTGTTTTCAGTGTTTCCTTGCCAGCCTGGTTTTTGGCTGAGTTGGTTTTTTTACAGTAGTGTGCAGCTGATACTTAAAAATACAGTTAAGTTCAAAACAAAGTTTGAAACAATGGACCCCTTGTAAGTTGTCTGTGGGTTTAAAATAGCATAGCAGACAGTTCAGATACGCAGTCTACAGTTAAAGCTTTCTCAGCCCAGTACAAGGTGTGAGAATGTAAATGTTAATTAATCGGTCTTGCAGTTCAGTTAAAAAAATAGTAACTCCAAATATGTTGAAAGGCTCCGTAAGTGTTGGTTGAACTTCTGCATCCACAGTGCAAGAGAGAAGAATGTAGTCATACAAACACCTAAGCAGCTGGAGATGTGAATTTTTAATTTATTTAAATGTAATTATTTTAAATTAAATTTATTTTATTTATTAATTATTTAATTGTTATTGAATTTGATTATTTTAATTAAATTTCATTTAAATAAAGAAGGAGGAGCATGAGACTTTTGAGATTGGGTGCGTCCACTGATGCTTCGATTATTTTTCACCTTTAAGATGGGACTCACACCTTGACAAGCTGAAACAGTCTTTCAGAGGCCTGTGGCCAAGTGGCACTTCAATAGTTCACTAACTTAGGCACTGGTAGAAGAGTTGTATTTCTTTAAAAGAATATAAAAAATAATTACCAGTACCATTTCCTTGATCATTTAACATAGTCTTCATGCTTTCTTTCAAGTTGTTTCTTTTTCTTCCGTACCACTACTGTCTTGGTTTATTTGGCTTTTTCTTAGTCCTTAGCGTACTGTACTGTAAGGCTGGTATAAATTCAGTGTGATCACTGTCAGCACTGTTTGTGGTCATTCTTTGGCTAAACCAAAACTTTTTTCTGCTGCTGAGCATCTACCTATTTTCTCATGTCTGTTCAGGGTATTACCCTGTGCCAATCCATTTTGCCTTCTGTGTAGCGACCTCCATACGTGAACCATCAGTTTTACCTTTGCCAGGACTAACTGGGTGCATGTAAGGCTCTACTGCCTAATACACTGTGTCTCAAGACAGTGCATGAGGCTCTTGCTGCCTTTTACAGTACTTCCAGGCCTGTGCCCACGCAGGAATGTGGGGCAGTAGTGGCTTGTACAGATCTACAGGGCCCTGTGCACTCCAGGGACGGAGCTGGCCCAGAGAGGGAGCACAGGTGGGGTGTAATGTTTGGTTAACCAGCCCAGGTAGGACTTCTGCAGCTTGATGATAAAAAGGACAGTCCAGCCATGGAATTTGCATTCCACAAGGCCACTGGCCAGTCTAGAACACTTGAGTGGAGAAGAGATTGTACCCTGCTTGCCTGCCTGACAGAGACATGGTCATGGTAAGTCTTTGTATGGCCAGATGTTAGATCTAGCTCAGTCATGGTGAAGTACATGATACTATTGTTATTATTACCCAAGTAACTGTGCTACTGATCTGTATTTTCTCGTGCACTGTATTTAGAGGTGGACTGTATCCCTTAAGCTGTTGGTCTGGTGTCTGTAACCATCTCCTTTTAGCAGGGCTGCCTAAAGCCCTTTCACTGCAGTAGCACAAGTGGGCTGCCACTTTCTGTGATGATACCAACAGCATCATCAGCCTGCAGAAGAACTCCAGCACTGCAGCATAGTTTTTAGAGACACCTCACCTGCCTGATCATGACTGAGTGTGATCATCATACCTGAAGTGAAAACTAAAGCAGGAAGAAGGGCAAGGACCTGAACCTATCTGAAAAGTAATAGGGCAGCAACAGCCAGCAATTCGACACGATCCTTGCATTGGTGATGACAAACGGGACAAATGGCCTGTGACCATCCCCTCAGCAACAGTAAAAATCCCAGATTGGAGGTTGTTCTGTGTTAAAGAGTAAATTAAGTTCTTGCAAGCTAGACCCTTGTCCATAACTAGAGTGTGGAGGAAGGGAACATAAATAGGGTTCTGAAGGATAGTCAAGAGTTTTGCCAAGTTTGTTCATACATGAACAAAACTTGTCTGAGAAGTGCTGGTTCAGGACAACTCCAGTCATGTTCCTCAAGGTACGAGCTTTGCCAATGTCTCATGGGAAAATGCTGAGCTGTGCTGCCTCCTCAGGAACATATTCCTGCAAACAGGTAAAGGTGGCAAGCTGTTTAGCCATAGACTTTGTTGTTGTTGTTAAATACTGTGTAGCGTGAAATCGCTAATCTGTCGCAACTATTTGCTTCAGTATTTGCTTTCTTGCATTTTCTTTTTCCCACTATTGAACTGGTGTAATTTCTGCTCCGTCATCACAACATCTACAAAGACATGGTGGGCTTAATTGTAGTGAGGGATTTTTTGAAGCTTCCATTTTAAATGCTTGGCACTGGCCGTTGTAGAAATGAAATCACAGCTCCTACCTGGCAGGCCCACCACAGGCTTGTGGTTGGATTAGTCCATAGTTATTCCCAGGCACTTTGTCTTTAGAGCGAGTTAAGAGTGGTTTTTGCAGCTACTAATTCTAACTTTTGTTTCTGTGAAATGATGCTGTAGTGATTGTTCAGAGCAGCCACTTCTCCAGATGTATTCAGTCGTGGTGTTCACTATCTGGAAAACATTAGCAGTTAGTCTCGTGTTCTCTGCATCTTCCTGTTGCCGCTTAGCTGCTCTGTTTTCCTTCCCTGTGGATCACGCTGCCTTGCTTTCAGCCGTCACCCCCGCTGCCTTTGTTGCATCTTCTAACAGGAACCGCAGTGCACAAAGTAGGTGATGCTGCTGGATTAAAAGCTTTATTTGCTGTTTTGTTTCTTTTGGCAGATGTTGAAATGTGTCACCTAAACAGGAAGGGTAAGTCTGGGTTTAAAAGCAAATTGGTTCTAAGGAAAGCAGATTGGGGGTTGTATTACATTAGAGAATAGTCCTGAAAACACTAAAAGCCATGCCTCATTGCCAAATCAGGCAGTCTAGAGAGGAGGCTCTATTTTATTTGTGTCAAGCCAAGAAGCAATTTTAAAGCTGATTTGACACCATGTGGGTGTAAATTTACTAATTTTTGCCTTGTGCTGTATAGTGCACAGCTCTGAGATTTATGGCCTCATCTCTTTTAAGTTTGCAGACATGAGTGATCGTACTGCATTTGGTACTGCTGGGCTGTGAGTAAAGGTTGTAGCACAAAGCTCCTAAATCACGTACCACTTCCTTCTGTCCACAGGGAATGTCTGGTGAATCCTGGCAGCAGTCGTATAAGACCAAGGAATAGGGAACAAAACACAGCTGCCAGAGTTGCTTCACTGTGAGGGCAAAACGCAGTCCAGTGGAGACCACCAGGCCAGCGCAGCCTGCCCTGCCCTGCCTTCAGCACCGTGCGGAGCCGTGCGGCACCCCTGGCAGGCAGCCGGCAGCCGCAGGTGGGGCTGTGGCACGGGGGCTCCTGAGAGCTGGCGCGGCGCTGGGACAAGCCGCCCCAGCCCTGGCCCTGCCCTTCTCCAGGCTGCGGGCAGCAGCGCAGGCTCTCTGTCCCTGCTCAGCTGGCTGCAGTGGCCACCGCCCCGCAGGTGCCCTTGCCCGTCCAGGGGATGTCCTCGCTCAGGGTGCCACAGCTGCACAGCCGCACTCGGGGGACGAGCGAGCGCAGCTCGGCCGGAGCAGAAGCTCGCCTTACCTTCCCAAGCTCACCTGAGAAGTGAGCGGCCAGGTCATCCTCCCTGGTCGGACGGGGCTACGGCAGGACCGTGCTCGGGATCAGCCCGCAAGAAGCCAGGTGCGCTCGCAGAACAGCACAAAGGGCCGGCGGCCGGGTGCCAGCCAGCCCTGGCAGCCTGAGCGTGGCACACAGCTGGCAGCCTCTGGCCCACCGGCCTCTCTGCCCTGCGCAACAGCAGTCCTGCCACTGGCCACAGCAAGGACGTGCCAGTGTCGCCAGTGGCTCCCCAGTGCCTCTGCGTGCTGAGTAGCACCGCAGACAATTCCTCCCTCCTAGCCACACATGCCTGGCACGGCAGCGCAGCCAGACGTGGGTGAAAGGCAGCCATTCTCACATTTGCCAGGTCCTCAGTCAGCCTCTCCACCCTCCTGGCACTCAGTGTCCTCCTCGGGGCAAGAGAGAAGTGGAAGGAGGTGAGCGGTGATGTCTCTGCAGCTCGGCTGGGGGAGCGGTGCTCAGGCACCGAGCCCAGAGCAGGGAGACACTCACTGCACAGCCCGGCTCAACTCCTTCTCCAGGGCTTTCATGGATGGGACACAGGTCACTCGGGCTCCCTTGGTCCTGTGAAGAGGGAGAGAGCTGGGTGACCCCCAAGCTGCCTCTCCTCTCTTGTCAGGCAGCTCTGCCTGAGAGCTGCCCACAGCTGCAGGGGCAGCTCTCCCCAGCTGGCGAGCTGTGTTCCCCTGTCCGGCTGCTCCTGAAGCCCTCCCCAGCTTACCCCTGTGGGGTGCCCACCCACAGCTCCTTCAGCACCTGGAAGCCTCAAAAAGAGGCGAGCACAGGCCCTGCTGCTCCCCAGCCCGAGGGCAGACGTGCACCTGCCCGGTGCTGCGGGAAGGACACAGGGGCAGGACGAAGCCCCATGGTGGGGGTAGGACAGAGTTGCTGCCCAAGCCCTGGTTCCCTCTGACGTGCCCCAAGCAGAGGCTTTCACCCCTCCCTTCTGGGGACCAAAGAGTGCCTGGGGGATGTAGGACGTGGAAATACCCACATCCACTCCCTGCCCAGGCTCGGCATGAAGGGCAGAGGTCATTCCCAGGCTGGTGTGTGCATGGCTGGAAACCTCTCCTGCCCTGCCATGGGCAGTTTTGTAGGGTGTTAACATAGAAGCCAATGGGGACACAGCACGAGTGCCAAGAAACTGTATAAAAGAGGCTTTGTAGAATTAAAGATGCTGTTTGCCTTCTGAACGGAGTTGGTGTGATTGAATCGTGAGTGTCACATCCGTCTCAACTGTGACACTCTGCTGCTTTTGGCTCTCTTGTGGATGCATTCTTCTCCTTCAGCCTTGTTTTTTTTTTTTTTCCTAGGCCTGAGATAATTAAAGAATGGGTTTTCTCTTTATCTAATCTTAGTGGTTTAACTTACAGTCCAAAGTCCCAGTCAGGTACCTTCAGGGAGGCTTCTTTGGTTGTAGCTTCTTTATACAGTTCTTGTTGTAGTGGGCAAAACTCTTTTGTCTCAATGTTTGAGGCATGAACTCTTTCAGTCTCTGAAAAGGGGTTCTAGAGATGGAGCACAACTCACAGATAAATAACCTCAGATGAACGTTTCATAGACGAGACAGGTTCTATTACCCACAGATCGACAGACCTGTGAGGAATTGGGTGCCACAGCCTGTCACAGACTCGCCAAAGCGTAAGGATCAGTGAAGAAATAGGGACAAACGTCAGTGCGGTCACTAATCCTGGAAATGAGAAGGGCCCCAAAGCCAATGTCAGTTTAAAAGGGAAATTTATTACAGATTGCTATGACTGCACTGCTTATATAGAATGACCAATTTCAGTTAAAAGCTGGCTGCAGAATGGTACAACTCTGCTGACTACAGATAAAGATACAAATGTCCATTTCAGTTCCTACAATCAAGTATGTTACAGGTTACAAAGTAGTGCCTCTATATTTATAGATATATATGTATATGTATGTATATATATAAAGAGCCAAATGATCTCAATGTCCTCAGAGCAGAAACTAAACTGTACAATACTACACGTGTGTACACTGGACTTTATACATGTATAAATATAACAATCTATGGTATATAAATATATTGATACCTGTATAAAAATAACTCTACACAGAGTGTACTTTTACATAACTATCCAAACACCAGTGTCCCCATCTAAACTTCCACACAACTGTAACTCAAGAAACAGGACCGTGTAGCTATCGAGCTCTGCACGTACAGAAACAGACCTCGAGACATACAGAAACATAACTATGTACAGGCACAAAGGTAACTGGGTACACGGATGGGTGGCACAAGATAGAGAGGGAACGCGGCCGGCCCATTTCCCCCCGCTCCCCCTCGGTCGCTCGGTCCTGCGCAGAGCGGCCCTTCTGGAAACGCAGAGCAGACGCAGATGTGGGAAGCAAAGGGAATGCTGAGTCACTTGCAGCGTGCCCTCAGCCCCGCCACAGCCTCAGCACACCCGCAGCCCCCCAGTCCCTTCAGACCCTCCAAGCCCATCGGCCCCCCAGTGCTGCCATCGCCCTCAGTGTCCGGGGTGCCCTGAGCCCCGCCGGCCCTCTCAGCCCGTGCCTTTTCCCTGTCCTCTCAGCCCCCACCATCGCCCTCAGCTCCCGCAGAGCTCCGCTGCTTCCCCTCAGCCCCCACCGCCTCACCGTCCTCTCAGTGCCGTAGGCACCAGCAGCAGCTCAGCAGCGCGGGGCCTTGGGCGGCGCTGTCCCTGCGGCAGCCCCGGTGCCCTCCGCCTTCCCGGCCCTCCAGCGGCTCCCCGGTGCCTTGAGCCCCGCGGCCCCTGAGGGGGACGGTGCCCGGTGCCACCGGCGGTTCCCGCCGCTCCCGTCAGCTGCGGCCAGCCGGGACCTGGGGCTGAAAGCGCTGCTCGGCCCGGCCCCGCTGCCAGCACGGACCCCAGCATGGAATAGTGCAATTTACTGTAATGCAGCACTGCCAAAAAATGATCCCAAAAGGATAAGTTAAGCACTAGACCTAATCATTACTACAAAAGGTTGCCTCTAGTGATTAAGAGAGATACATCTCCAGATACCCTAATCCTTTCCCCTTCATCCAGATCCACACATCGGCTGGGGGAAGCTGTCCCAGCAAAGCCCTGCAGAGCCACGGCCGGCAACGGGCACATCCTGCGGTGCCTCCACCTTTGCCGGCCACGAGGCTTCCGAGGGCGCTGTGAGAGTAGCCCGGCTTGGACAGTGCTGCAGGAGCATCTGACAGAACTTCTAGAGCAGGGACACCTGATTTCATTCTCCTCTTGGTTTTCTCCCCAAGCCCAGCCAGGGCTCAAGGAGGAAGCAAAGGAGTTGTCTTGGATCCTACACCCCCAGACAGGCCCAGGTGCGGCCTTGTCCGGATTCTAAATGCCAAAGGGAAATACCTGTTTCCCCAAGGAGCGGATACGTAGATCCTATTGCTAATAGTACTTGATTAATGTGTGGATATATAGATCCAGCTGCTGCTTGTGTCCTTACAAAGTTGATGCCAAGGCAACAAGATACTGTTTGAGCTCTGCAAAAAGCTGTAGCTATGCAGAAAGAAGTAGTTAGTCTGTAACAGGGTATGTGCATGAAGCACTTGTAGAAATCAGCACATTTAGCAGAACAGGCTAACTGCAAAAGCTAACCACCGCCTATTTGAGCAGCCAATCTTAGAGAGCATGCACAGGGAACAGGGGTGAGAAGTTCAAGCCCGAGGAAGACTTATGAGCCTTCATCAGAAACGACCACCAGGAGGCTGATGACCACCTCATGCAGAAACCACGCATGTGCTGCAAGGGCTTGCATAACCATGTGATTAGAAAATGTGTTGCAATGTGAAGGATAGGAAAGTAGAATGTGCACATTAAGGAAAAAAGTATAAAAGCTACTGCTGTGTCAACTAGTGAGGACGAGTGAGTTTGTGGTGGAGTTATCCCCCTCACTCCCGCCGTTGAATAAACAAATACCTGCTCTGTAGGCCTTATACTATGGGGTACTGTTTTCTGGCCTAGTTTTTGGGCATCAAAGTGCACCAGTAGGGTTGAGTTGTTGAGCACGTGCACAGTTCCCTGCAATGCCTCCTGTTCCTGCTAGCTGTACATCCCATTGTCTCCTCTGCAGAAGAGACAGCCCATGAAAACAAGGCCAAGTTCTTACCTACTTTTCTTTTCCCACAAGACTTGTTTGTCCCAATGTTTTCTGAGGGGACTGCGTTTTCCTCTCCTCAGCTTTCTTATTTCTCATTCCACAAAATAAGAGAGCTGAAGAAGTTTCAGGCATGTGAGTGCCTCATCTCTCTTTCCCTCTAAAGGCTCTGCCTCACGGAGCCCTGGTGACCTGCCAGTGCTTTGGCACGGGAGTCATTCATTCCCTAAACACGAGGGCAGTGACTTCAGCTGCAAAGCCTCTCTTTGGAACGGCATTGCTGTTACCCTGCAGGCTCCATGGGCACAGGGTTTGTGTGAGCAGGGCGATCACAGCCTGTGTCCTGGAAACAGATCCAGCCAAATGAGCAGATCCTGCTGTCTCCTGGTACTGCTGATCCCAGCAGCAAGTCCCCTGCGAGTTCCTTCAGGGAACTTCACTCAAAGGGCTTCCATCACTTCAGCACTTGTGAGAACTTGTTGCTTCCCAGTTCTCCTGCATCCTTCTGGATTTTGGAGCATGTCAGCACTTGGGTCAATGGCCCTTCCCTCATCCCTGCCCTGCAGCAGTTACAGTCACTGTTCCCTCGCCCTTGCTCCAGACCCTTTGCCAAAGTGCTGCCAAAGGCAGCGCAGCTGGCTCGGGATCCCTGGTTGCTGCTGCTCTCCAGGATGAGCTTCAGAGGGGCACTGGGAGCGCTCCCTAAAGAGCTCCCCGTGGGACGGGGGTGGATTTCTCCTCCCCGGGTGGCTCCTGGCTGCAGTTCTACGCTCAGGGGAGTCCCGTTTTCTCAGCAGGCCTCTGCAGCGAGCCTGTAGCCAACGTGTGGCTCTGCTGCCATCCCAAATGTGCCGTTCCCTTGCCCAGCCTGGCTGCAGCTGGGGGGATCTGCTGGGCACGGCTGGGGATTTTCATGGCCAAAATCCTCCAGCATCATCCCATTTACATCTGCTCCTTCCTTTGGAGAGCACAAATCACAGAACACTCATCTCAGCTGACAAATGTCATTTATTGCCGGTTGCTGCAGCCACACCGCTGATCTACAAACACACGAGAATCAATTTCAGTTGAAAAATGTAATTTATTACAAATTGCTACACCCGCGCTGACAATAGATAACTGTACAGATCTCAGTTAAGATACAAAACTGTCATTTATTTGATTATTACAACAATGCTACGTAAAAATATACAAACATCAACTTCCAGGAACAAAAATTAATTTATTGCCAACCTCTACAACAACTCACTATACACAAAGATCAACTGAAGTTTAACAACTTAATTTATTCCATGTTACTGTAACTGTACAGCCCATATAGAAACACAAAAATATCAACATCTCTCTCTAAATAGCCCTATAGCAAGAACTGAATAAATAGAATTACACATCTATACAACTCCATCTATATTTAAACAGAAACAAATACATATATAACCACCACAACACACAGATACAAATATATTTGTATATATTTATATATTAGTATATATTATATATATATTTACATATATTTATATATATTTATATAATATATAAATATAAATACTCATATTACCTACAATACATACATAAATAGATAGATAAAACAACTGCATCTATACAAATATACAGCTAAACATCCCAACACGTGTAAATATAATTACAGAAATAGATCAATATGCATATAAAAATAGAAAACCAGACATATATACCGATACAAATACCAATGCACCTATTTAAAGAGCCAAATACCTACAACAACATCACTAGAAATAGATACCTAGATAACTGTATAAACAGGAAATAGAACTGGACAGAGATATGACAACATACATATATACTTAGATACATATATACACATACATGTAACGAGAAACATGTATGTATATATCTACACATTCATATATAGAAACTACATCCATTCATGTAACAACATACACATAGAAATATACCTATGCAAATAGCACATACGTAAATATCAATAATATTATCACGCTCTACATGCAAGTCCATTCATCTATAAGCAGAACTATAAGCAGAGGGATTCCAGCCGCCCCATCTTCAAAGCCTCTCCCTCTGTCGCTTCCTCCCGCGCAGAGCAGCTCTCCTGGACAGGGACAGCAGATGGGACACCTGGCAAGCAAAGGGAACACTGAGTCAGGATCGGGACGTTTCCCTTGGCGGCACCTGCACTTCCATCAGGGAAGAGGAAATCTCAGAGCCTCCCCAGGAGGCTTAGAAAGAAAAAGCAGGCCCAGCGGGCCAGGCTGGGGCGAGCGCAGCCCCGGCAGGACCGTCCCGCAGCCCCCGGCAGCGCGGCACAGCCGGCACCGCTCCCAGGCCCTGCCGGCACAGCTGCCTTGCCCAAGGACAGCCCCTGTGCCGCCCGGGGCAGCCGCACTGAGCGGCCCCAGCACGGGCAGGGCCCGCTCCTGCCCAGCCGGCCAGTGCCCGCGGCCAAAGCCCACGCCAGCCTCACGCCCACCCTGCCTCAGCGGCCCTGGGGCCTCACCCAGGGTCTCGGGCGGCAGCAGCAGCAGGTCCCCGTTCGCTGCTCTTGCTGGCGGCCTTCAGCTTCTCCCTGCTGGCTCCCGTCACTCTCCGGCTCTTCTCAAGGACCTCAGGGCAGCTGGGGCAAAAGCGGAGGCTCTGGAATTGGTTCCAAGGGCTGGCAGAGCCGCAGGCCCGGACGCCACTGTGCTCCCTGCTGGCCCCCTCCATCCCCTCAGCAAACCCCCAGTCCTGCCAGTTCCTCAAATTTTTCTCACGCCCCCCTCACTCCCTTCAGACCCATCGAGTCCCCTTAGACCTGCCACCCCCCTCAGCCTGTGCCACTTCCCTTGCGGAACTTCTACCCCTCAGTCCCACCATTCATTCCCCAATTTTCCCAGTTCCCTCAGCCCTACTGTTCCCCTCAGCTCCCTCTAGAGCCCTTGGTTCCTGCCACCCTGCTCAGTCCTCCCAGTTCCCTCAGTCCTAACACCCCCCTTAGCCTGTGGGGACACTTCCCTGTCCCCTCAGTCCCCACCATCCCCACCCAGCAGCTCCTCCACACCTCTCTGCTCCACCATTCCCTTCAGCTCTCCCAGTCCCTTCAATCCCCACCATTCCCCTCTGCTCCCCCACCATCCCCCTCTGCTCCCCCACCATCCCCTCAGCCCCACCAGCACCTCAACATCAGTGTCACCTTCAGTGTCACCTCTCCCCAGCCCCCTCTGGCTCACCGTCCTCCAGCAGCTCCTCAGGGCACAGTGCCTGCGGCCACCGGCAGCTCCCACCGCTCCAGGGACACCGGGGCTGCAGCTGCTGCTCCGCCCGGCCCGGCCGCCAGCTCGGAGCCAGCACAGGAAGAGGGGACAGAGGGGGCACAGAGGCAAAAGCAAGAGGTGAGAGACGAAGCAGAGTAGAGAAAGAGCTTAAAAAGCAGCCTGTATTTATTCAAATATCTATCAATCTATCTAAAGCTCCATATACCTATAGCTATATAAATATAACTATGCCCATTTATAACTATATACATATATAAATGTAACTTCACATCTTTAAATGCAACTACATATATAAAAAATAACTTTATACATCTACAACTACAAATATATATTTAACTACTCAGATCTGTAACTACAACTATCTAGACATTTAAATTCAACTACATAAATCTATGAATATAACTACACCTCTATAAATGCAACTAGAGACAGAGGGATTGCACCCGCCTAATGATCACAGGCTCTCCCTCTGTCTCTTCCTCCCATGCAGGACAGCCCTCTTGGAGAGGTCGATCAGATGGAATCTGGGAAGCAAAGGCAACACTGAGTCAATACCGGCCCTCATGCGCATTTCCCTTGGGCAGCAATTGTCCTTCTATCAGGGACTGTAAAAGATGGCCTGAAAGGGCCATCACTTGGGAATTCACTTGGGAATTTGAAGGTTGCTCTTTAAAGAACAGGGATCCTTTCAACTTTTCAAAACCTCCAAAGGTTTGAAGTGTCCCAAGAGAGTCTCAGCACCCCCAGTGCAAATGGCACCCACGAGAGCCTGAAGCACAGACAGGCCCAGCTCCCACACAGAAGCCCAGCCTTGCTCTTTCTCTGTGCTGACAGAGACACCTCAGTCCTCACTGGAATGGCTGAAGCTGAAGGGTGCTGTGAGCTGTGAACCATTACCTGGGACCTACAAACTGCCCTCTGCAGTGAGCAACAGCGGCTCCAACTCGACCATCAGCTCTGGCAGAAAGAGCTGGGAGGGAAAGAGCTCCCCACGAGGCCTGCAGGCTGCACCAGCTTGGCTAAGGAATGGATCCAAAGTGCTCCCTCTGTCCTCTTAGGTCCTGCTGATCTGGGCTCATTCAGGCTTTTCCTTTTGTGACTGGATTTGTGATTTTTCAATGGGTTGGCCTCTGATGTTCAGCTCCTTGTTTTTCTTGTGTCTCAGGACAGATACCAGCAGACTGGTACTACCTTCAGTCAGTGATTTGAGACCAAACGTTTGGACTTTTAGCCTGATGTTTTGCCCTTTTATTTCCTCTGTTCCTTCAAGAGTCCTTCGGCCCGGCCTCCACCCTGCAGCAAATTCATCCAAGGACTTCACAAAATTGGGACAGCCAGGTTGGTGACACAGCTCCCACAGGTTGGGTTTATTCACGGCTCTCTGGCCACAGCACAGCACTCGGTGTCAGCGCCCCTGGAGAAGCGTGGAGGGCAGGGCTCGGGGAGGCTGTGCCAGGGCAGGATTTGACCTAAAGGCGCCAGGAAGCACCAGCCCTGCAGACAAGAACTCAACTCTTCTCATCTCCCTTCCTGCCAGAGGCAGGCTCAGAGCAGCCGCCTCAGAGCTCTCTAAACCAGTGTGGGCTCTCTCCTTACCAGGCTCCTCGGGCTCTGGGGAACTGTTCCTGCAGCTCTCGGTGCCAGGCGAAGCTCCCTCTGCTGCAGCCCTGTTCCCAGCCTCCCCTCCTGAAGACTCGGCAGCAACATTAGCATTCCCCTTGAAAGAAAACCAGAAAGAAAGAAACCCAAAGATCACTCACTATTTTCTTGGAATCACATCAGGGATACAACAAATCTTCTTCTCCACTCCCAACAGGAGGGGAACGCTGCCCAAACCATTCACGTGACAATCGTTTGAAACTCAGGATTCGTGTGACCAAGGTGCAACTGAAGCTCTTACAAAATGACCTTGGAGGCAAACGGTGAACTCGGAAAACCAGGAGACACCAAGGGAGGGGACGTGCCCTCACACTCTGAGCCTGGCTTCTCCCACCAGCTGTAAGAAATCAGCCAGCAGAAAGCCTGGGGCCCTCCTGCTTCCCAACACGGCCATCAAACAGGGGCAGAGCTCGCTGCCAGCACTGCCCAGGGCTGGGTGCTGCAAACCTGCATGCAAAGCACACATTTCTGCCTGGCACTCTCACCACCCCCCACCCAGCCGCTCAGACCATCAACCACAAGGCGGTGCTTTTTGGAGCCCTCTGCTGCTGCCCCGTATGGATGATCCGGGCAAACGTTTATGGACCTAGGGTATTTCCAGCATCAAATTTTCCAGTGCCAAAAGTCTGTAAATCTGGAGGGTACCAAAAAAACCAACCCAAAAGACATGAAAAGCCAGACAACCAAGTTGTGTTTCCTAATTCCACTGAGGAAGGAAATGCCCAAGATTAAGCACCTGCAAGTTACCTTTAGACAGAAAGATATTCTCACTATGACCACTTCCAGAATATTCATCTCCTCTGCAACAGCCTGTCCATCAGAATCCTAAAGATTCTAAAGATGGTCCAGAGCTTGCAATATTTCCTTTTATTAGGGAATAAAATGCCTTTAAAAACTGCTGTGTGGGGGTTTACAGAAGACATCACACTTGGGAATAACATATTGGTAAATCCAAAAAGCCCCACTCCCCACCTTGAGTCTGCCCTTCCTCAACCATAAATGTACTGCAGGCAGTGGGGCTGCACACGAATAGAAAGAGAGACATTCTCTGGCCAACATGTAGAACAGCCTGCAAAAAGGCCTGTGCCAACACAGACACTCCAGGCAAGTCTGGGAAGAGGCAAGAGTTAAGAGAAATGGGATTCCTAATCCCAAGACTGCATCTGTCAAACAGAAGGAGCAGAAAGCTGCAGCTCCAGCCCATCCCCAAGCACGGCTCTGGCAGCGCCTGCACGCTCGGCACGGCTCACACAGCAGCAGCAGCAGCAGCTGCAGCCCAGCCCTTGCTTTGCCTCGGCCTTCCCACCCAAAACAGGCAGAGCCCACGTCTGCCGCTCTAACAGAGGCACCTCTCGCATGCCCCTCCCTGCAGGGGACACTTTGCCTTCAGTGGCAATTCTCCCCACACTCTTCTCTTCTGTCCCACCAAACAAAGCCTCTTAGAACCTACAGAGCATCACCACAAATGCCCCTGCACCAGGGATTCTTCCCAGCAAAAGGAGCACCCAAACCTGGCCACCACAGGATCACACCTCTCATCCTCACTAAGGGGGGAGACTTTGTCATCCCTCTTCTTTTAGAAATCTTGCTTGACCAACAAGAATTCAATCACTAAATAATCATGAAATCAACTAAAGAAGCCTTTGCAGCAATGTTCAAAAGCTCTCAGCCCAGCCCCTTCATTCCCATCCAGTGGGGTTACCTGAGCAAAGGGAGACCTTTCAGCCACGGATCTCCTCATCTCCCGAATCATTGCCTCGACCTGAAGGCCCAGATCCGCTGAAGGCAATTCCTCTTGCCCAGGTGCATTCCGTGTCTTGCTGGAGGTCGTCGATGCTGCACAAGCAGCACTGCCAGGTGGAGCACTGGAGGCTGAACTGTCCGGTGTGGCTGCACGAATCCAAACACATTGGTCAGGCTCCAGAATGTGGCTTTGGGACACAGAGCTCGATTGCTGCCTTGCAGCAAACATCACAGGAAGCACACAGGAAAACCAGACAGAGATTCTTCCGGCTTTCCAGGTCCCCCTTCCTAGCAGGTTTGACAATTTCTGTCTGGGAATGACAGAGCGTTGTGAGGAAATACTTCAAACGGTCACTTTTCACGACCTTTTGGAACACTTTTCCTACCTGACGGCTTGCAGGCTGGGGACTGCTGCTCCGTTTGGAGCTGCTCGAAGCTGCCCGGCGGGATCCTGAGCAGCTCCCGCCCGGCCGGAGGCGGCCGCTCCATGTGGGGCTGCTGGAAAGCCCAGGGCGGCAGCCCGGCCGGCGGCGGCTGCAGCCCGTACAGCTTCTGGAGGCGGCTCAGGCCCTCCCGCCTGACCGGCAGCAGCGGCTCCCCGCAGAGCCCGAGGAGCTCGCAGGGCGGGATCCTGGGCACCTCCCGCTCGGCAGGCAGCGGCCGCTCCCCGTACAGCTCCTGGAAGCGGCTGGGCCCGTCCCGCCGGGCCGGCTGCGGCCGGTCCCTGTGGAGGAGGTGGAAGCCACAGGGCGGGCGCCGGGCCAGGAGCGGCCGCTCTCTGGGGGGCTGCTGGAAGCGGCTGGGCCGCCGGCTGCGCAGCTCCCGCCCGTCCGGCAGCGTCCGCTCCCTGTGCAGGGGCAAGAAGCCGCTGGGCGGCCGCCCCGCCGGCAGCGGCGGCCGCTCCCGAGGCAGCGCCTGGAACCGCCCGCGCCCCTCCGGCCCCGCCGGCCGCGGCCGCTGCCGGGGGCGCTGCTGGGAGCCGCAGGGCGAGCGCCTGCGCCGCTCCGGCCCGGGCGCCAGGCGGTGCTTGCTGGCCGTGCTCCGGCGCCTGATTCTCGCAGCAGGAGGTGGGGGCGGTCGCGGCGAAACCAGGGGTTCCCATAGTGGACGATGGCCCCGGCATCGCCCGGCACAGCCGCGCCAGCCCGGCCCCGCCCCTTGTAGAAGCCGTAGCGGTTCAGCTGCCGCACGATGCTGCGGAACTGCGTGGCTCTGAAGGTGCGCGGGGCCGGCCCCTGGACGCCGGGCGGGCTGAGCAGCTCCTGCTCAAAGAGGGCGCGGTCGATGAGCAGCCCCCGGCCCTGGGTGTCCCAGCGCACGGAGCGGACGCGGGGGCTGTTCGCCAGGCGCCACAGCTTGGCGGGGAAGGTGCGGGCGTCGAGCCCGGCGGGCAGCGGCAGCTCGGCCATCGCGCCTGTCGCCCACTGGCGCCGCAACGGCCGCAGCGCAACGGCCGCAGCTGCAGCGGCGGCGCGCGGCCTGAGGGGGGCGCTGCGCTCGGCCCCGCGCGGGAACGAGCGGCACAAAGCCGGGGCTGCGGGCACAGCGCGGGCGGGGCGGCTCCCGGGGCGCTGCCCGGGCACGGCACGGACCAACACGGCACGGCACGGGAAGCCCCTGGCGAGGGCTCTGGGAGCAGCGGCGGGCATGCCGTGCCTGGGCCAGCATCGGTGCCAGAGGGAAAGGACATGTCTCTGTGTTGGCTGGGGAAAGGATAAAAAGGGGAGGTTAGAATACATTCTTTTTGCCTCCTTTTCAGCAGACCAGCTGTTTTGTTCTCGCCATCTCTGCCTGTTGTTGGCAGATTTGGCACATTTCTTGTGATTTGGGGTCAGCAGCAGCAGCAGCAGCAGCAGCAGCAGCAGGAAGGGGCAGCAATTTTGTCAGCATTGTCATCAAAGCTGAAGTGCTGTGCCATGGATGGATGGTGCTTTCCCCAAGGGATTAATGGCCTGCAGCTGTAGCGAACTCATGCCGGTGTCTTCCCAAAGGGCATTGCATTTTCTTTCCTCAGGAATCACTTTTTCTGTTCCTTTTTTTTTCCCCTGTCTGGGGAGAGTTCCAATGCAAACCCCTTCTGCAGCCAGCTCTTGTCAATGCAGACACAAAGGAGATCTTGCAATGGACAGAGCCTCCCTAGAGCTGGTGTGGAGAGGTGAAGGGGGAAGCTTTGTCCTTTAGTCTTGAAGTCTTGTTGGGGAGCTGCTTGTGCTCTGGGGGACGGACACAAATGATGTGTATCCAAGGCTTGCAGGTTCATTCATGAGCTTCCTGACACACCACAGAGACTGCGTGTTGGGGCAGAACTTTTTGTCTGGGAACTTTTTGAAATGTTACTTCAATTCTTCTTCTGTTTTTTTCTTTCTGCAGAACTATTGCCATAATCTTTTGCTTCCAGAGAATCTTTTCCTTCTTTTTGGGACACTTGCTCCAAATCAGGCCATTTCCCTGGGTTGGGTTCCTTCCCAAACTGAGGAGTAGCCCATGGCCTCCGTCCTCCAAGTGGAACTTAAGGAAGCACAGGGTTTGCTGTTGTGGGAGAGGAGCTCCTCTTTCCTGCCTGCTTTCCCTTTGGGACAGGCTGGGGTGCGTTCAGTTGATAAAGGGAGGTTTAAACTCTGAAGGAGCTGCGTTTCAGACCGCTCCATCCTCGAGCTCTGCTGCGGGTGTCCTTGGACAAAGGCCTCTTGGTGCGTGAGCTCCCAGGGGGCAGGTTACGGAAGGAGGTTGGTATTTCAGGACTGGCGCTGCTGAAAGCAGTTGGTTTGCGGAGGAGCCCGGAGCTGGGAGTGGATCCTTTTCTCACCTGCGGGCAGAAAAGGAAGTTGAAAAGTGGGAATTTTGTTTGAGGTGATGGCGATCAGGAGTGTTCTCTAAGAGATGGGCTTGCAGAGAGGCAGGGGGGGAGGTTTCAGGCAGGAGCAGCAGCCCTGGTAACAGCAGCAGCTCCAGGAAACCCAAGGAGGGAGGTGTGAGAAGGGTTGTCTCTTTTTATGCAGATCAGCGCTTTTCTCCTCCTTCAAATTTAGCGCTCTCAAGTCTTGTGCTAAACTGGATGGGCGATTGTTTTGCCGGTGGGCAGGGTCAGAGACAAAACCACAGGCAACAACTGAAGCAACAGTGTAATCTCCTATCATCCAAAACTGAAAAAAAAATCAGAAAAGGATAACCCTAATCCTTTTCCCCTTCATCCAGATCCACACATCAGCTGGGGGAAGCTGTCCCAGCAAAGCCCTGCAGAGCCACGGCCGGCAACGGGCACATCCTGCGGTGCCTCCACCTTTGCCGGCCACGAGGCTTCCGAGGGCGCTGTGAGAGTAGCCCAGCTTGGACAGTGCTGCAGGAGCATCTGACAGAACTTCTAGAGCAGGGACACCTGATTTCATTCTCCTCTTGGTTTTCTCCCCAAGCCCAGCCAGGGCTCAAGGAGGAACCGAGGCCAGATGTGGCCTTGTCCGGTTTCTTGATGCCGAAAGGTAAAGACACGTTCCACCAATGAAGGGATGCACAGATCCCATTGATGGTAATGCCTGCTAAGGAGCAGACCCATAGAACATTTGGTCAGAAGGGCCATCTAGAGGCAACTTTGGCTCAGGGCCTGTTGTTGAGGCCTCAGTCCTTCAGTGTTTTGTGGTGCAAACGAATGCCCTGGAGGGCTGGAAACGACCAAGTCCCTCTTTAGCACGTTGCAGACAGGGAACGGGATTAGCCCTGCCAGGCCGGGCTGGGGCCAAGAGCAGAAGGCCGGCACGCTGCCTTTGCCCACAGGCAGCCGTGCAGAGCAAGGAGGCCGCTCCTGCCCGGGGGCTGAGGTGCCCGAAGCTGCCTCCCTGCTGCGCAGCTCTGTGGGGCCCGTGCTGCGCAGCGTCCTGGGCAGCCAGGGCAGCCCGGCTGCCTTGGAGCGCGAGGAGCGTCCCAGAGAAGCTGCGGCCCTTTGCTTTGGAACTATTTCTCCCAGTCCTGTCATTCATCCAGAGCGTCTGACGTGTTTTCCTTTCTTCTCACAAATCCTAGACAGCTTTTTGAGAGAAGTGACTGATGTAGCTTCTGCTGCTGGTGCAGCTTTTGTCTGCAGATCAGGGCAGGTGATTTTAACCAAGGATGGAGTCCAAAGGTAACGTTCCAGTTTCTCCAAGTCAATAAAACCATTTACAAGGGGGGTACTGATGCTGAGCAGCTTTCTTAGTTTTTGGAAAGTTGCAATCTTAAAAAACCCAACAGGTTTTCCTACTTGAGGATACCAGCAGTAGTAAGATGCCAATTCTTTGCAGCTCTTTTCTGTATCCTTGATGCTTTTAAGAGTTCCTCAGTCCCCAGCAGGAAAGAAAGCACGTGTGATAATGTAAGTGATTTGAGAGCTCTGTGTTGTGCCTTGCCACGTCAGCGTTCGTGACAAGCTGGACACCCCACTCGTAGGTCTGTCGAGTTGAATTCCCCCTAATTGTGTGCAAACAGCAGCCCAGAGATGCCGAGAAGAGCAAGGACGGTGGCTGGGTGTACACGGACACACCCGTGGGCTGATTGCTGTGTGGGCAGAAGGCTTTGGACAGCAGTACATCTTCACTCTCCCAAGTTGGAAGAGTATTTCAAACCTACATGAAGTGACAATTCTTCTCATCTATGTAATTCATCCTGTATAGAACAATATAGGATATATTTAAATAGATCTAGTATAATAAATAGAGCATATCAAAGATATACTTGATCTTTTCCTAAGCCATTGCCTGTGGGGCTTATAGACCATCTCCTAGCAGTACAATATTTTTGCCTTCTGGTCCTACTTATTATGGCATCAACTCCCCTGGGAGTTCCTTCAGGGAACTTCACTCAAAGGGCTTCCATCACTTCAGCACTTGTGAGAACTTGTTGCTTCCCAGTTCTCCTGCATCCTTCTGGATTTTGGAGCATGTCAGCACTTGGGTCAATGGCCCTTCCCTCATCCCTGCCCTGCAGCAGTTACAGTCACTGTTCCCTCGCCCTTGCTCCAGACCCTTTGCCAAAGTGCTGCCAAAGGCAGCGCAGCTGGCTCGGGATCCCTGGTTGCTGCTGCTCTCCAGGATGAGCTTCAGAGGGGCACTGGGAGCGCTCCCTAAAGAGCTCCCCGTGGGACGGGGGTGGATTTCTCCTCCCCGGGTGGCTCCTGGCTGCAGTTCTACGCTCAGGGGAGTCCCGTTTTCTCAGCAGGCCTCTGCAGCGAGCCTGTAGCCAACGTGTGGCTCTGCTGCCATCCCAAATGTGCCGTTCCCTTGCCCAGCCTGGCTGCAGCTGGGGGGGATCTGCTGGGCACGGCTGGAGACTTTATGGCCAAAATCCTCCAGCATCATCCCATTTACATCTGCTCCTTCCTTTGGAGAGCACAATCTACCCTTCTTTCAGTTGAAACACTGAATTTATTGCAGATTGTTACACTTGCACTGCTAATGTACAAATACACAAAAAGCAACTTCAGTTTAAAAATGACATTTATTTTAAATTGATACACCCACGCTGCCAATATATCAACATACAAGTATCAGTTGAAGTTTAGAAAGCTAATTTATTGTTACAGTCATGGTATGTAAATATATACAGAGATCAACTTCAATTAAAAACGTTAATTTCTTGCAACCCTCTACAACCACTCACTATACACAAATATGAAGTTTAACAATGTAATTTATTACATATTACTATAACTGTACAGCCCATATACGAATACAGAACTATTGATATCCCTCCCTAAAGAATCCCAGATCCAGAATAAATAAAATTATAGAACTATACAACTCCATATATATATATAAATATGAGTAAATACAGATATAACCATAACAATATACAGATTTAATTATGTATTACATAATAACTTTCCCACTCCTAAGGATGCACATGAAGAGAGCACATGCCTTCCATGTGTGGCCAAAGTCACCAAAGCCAACTTGGAACATGCAATTTTTGCCGGCCCTTGGGAAGGGCCAAAAATGAGAGGTTGAAAGAAGCGGGAAGGTGGGAGAGAAAAAGCAAAAAGAAACAGGGAAAAAATGAGTGAGAGGAAAATTCAGCACTGCTTGCCCAGGATCACTCAATGGATGGTGTCTCTCCCTGTCCCCTAAAGGGACACCTTTAGGTCAGCATTGGACCAGCTGTGTTGGAGCTGACCTGAAATTTTGTATTTGTAAGAATTTCGATTTGTATTTCACAGATATAGATATATAGAGAGTATACATATGATATATTATCAAGTTTATGAATTGTCATATCTAATAGCAAAAATATCATTTAAAACACAAGCTACTCATATAAATAATATCAATGATAAGAAAGATGTAATTATTATATCATGATAAAAATAATTAGAAGGAGTTAAACAGGTAATTCTGTTTAAATAAAAACAATATAGCAGCTATTTAGTGCCACTGTCTGTTGAGATACAGAGCAATGCTCCATAGTTAGTGCGTTTATGAGCGGCGAGCCAGAAACGGCTTTGTTCTTGATTCAATAAAATGCAGTCTTACAGAATCTGGAGCATGCAAGGTTTTATTGATCTCCGCCAGACCTGGAGTATTGGTAAATGTCACACGCTGGGAATCTGGGCTCTTCAACAGTCTCCTTGAACTCAACCAAACTGACAGGTTTTAAGTGGTTCTAATCAGAAATTAAGGTCCCAGCTGGCCTGGGATCATGTGATCACAGAACAGCTTGGCTTGGAAGGGTCCTTAAAAATCCTCTTGTTCCAAGCCTGCTGCCAAGGGCAGGGACACCTTCCACTAGGCCACATTGCTCCAAGCCCCATCCAAGCTGGCCTGGAACACTGCCGGGGTGGGGCAGCCACAGCTTCTGTGGGCAGTGTGGGCCAGGGCCTCAGCAGCCTCCGAGCCCAGAACTTCTTCCACATCTCCAGCCTGAGGCCGTCCTCTGTCAGTGGGAAGCCGCTGGCCCTGGTGCTGTCCCTCCAGGCCCTTGGAAACAGCCCCTCTTCAGGTCTCAGGTGGGCCTGGAGCAGAGAGGGAAAGGCCGCAGGAAGGCGGCCCCGGAGAAGCCCTTGGAGAGCACTGGGGGCCAGCAGTGGCACCATCAGGGCAGCAGGCAGGGCCTGGCACGGCTGTCGGGGCAGGAGGGCACAGGGCGGGCACTGAGGCCCTGCCAGCTGCAGCTGGGAGCTCTGGTGTGTGGCCGGCAGAGAGCCGTGGGAGATGGGGCAGCAGCGAGGACACGGGGCTTGGTGGCAAGTTAGAAAGCAGAGAGGAGCTTGAGAATGGTCACTGAAGGATTAGGGCGTCTCCCTGTGCGGGAAAAAATGCACAACACCAGAGGTTTATGCCTGGAAACCACACAGAGGTGCGGGAACTCATGCCTTCTGAACAACAAATCAATATGATTACACAGAAGCTTCTCATTGTTTAAAATACACTCCACTCACACATCTCACAGCCTTGACCTAATACCCTGCTTGCACACTTTGCTTACTTACACATTCTACCTACTTCTACCTAACTTCCACAGGTCACTTACTTGGACATTTCACAGCTTCTACGTAACACACTACTTATACATCTTACTTACACCTTTTACCTAATACACTACTTATACATTTTGCTTACTTATCTTATACATGTTACTCTACCTATACATTTTACAACTTATCCCTAATACAGTACATATACATTTTGCAACTGCTGTGCATGAGATCACACATTGCTTGATTGGTCCCTCTATTTGGTCCATGAGCTCTGCATGCACTTTTCAGAAGATATGATTGGTTCTAACCCAGTGCAGCACAGTCCTTTTTTACCTATTCCTTGCTGTCTCGGTATTTAGTTTTTCAGCTTCTTCTTTCCCAATTCAGCACAGTTTACCTTTCAGTCCTTGATGAATTCCTGAGGGCTCTAAGAGGTGGGGCTCCCGATCCAGGCAAGCAGAATCAATAATCAGCAGCCAAGTTAGCCCAGGAGAGCCAAACAACAAGACAGCAAAGGACAGAGAAAAGAAATAAACCTGTCCCACTTCTCCTCTGAACCTTCAGACTGGAGCTTAAAAACCCTCCAGGGGCTGATCTGCTGCAGCTGAAGGTGGAAGGCCACGTGAAGCTGGTGAGGGTAATTCCTGCCTGGTCCCACTCTGAGGGCTCTGGTAAGAAGAGCTAAAGATGGTTTCGCTGGGCCACACTGTCAAGGTTCAAATACCTTACAACACAGAGGAGTGCTGTAATGTTATTTTAATAAAGGGAGAGGCCATGGGATTTTGCATGAGGTCTCTCAATTTGTTAGAGCCTCCTTTTTATCCTAATTTCCAGGTTTATCGCTCTCTTCCTTCCCCTGCTGCCTGAGGTACTCAGAAGGTGCAGACCTCCTGAATCACCTTACTCTATGGCCCCCTCTAATATGGACCCTCTGTTTTTATATATATATATATACATATAAAACCAAACACCATTCTTAATTCTTTTAAGGCCTTGTTCTCTTTCTCTAAGTTCAGGAATTTAAGGCGGCCTTGGCTGAGCAGCTGTGCATGCCAATTAGTAACATTTTCTACAACTGAGAATTTCTTTTGTTCCTTCCCTGTCTATGAGTCCCTGGCCGCGTGGACAGGCAGATTCACGGGGTCTGTTTGTAAAGACGCTTCTCCCTTATTGCTTTCACCCCCTCCAAAAAGCTAGCAAGATCAAGAGCTCAACTGAAGTGCTTCCTCACCACTTCACGCAGCATGGACAGCAAAGTGTGGGAGCTGGAAGTGGTTGCACGGCAGGAAAGCGGGACATAGCTGCCGTCCCAGAGCCGTGGTGGGATGAGTCCCACCCTGGAGTGCTGTAGCCAAAGGCTACAAAGCCTTTAGTGTTAAACAGTGAGACATTGGTGAAGGAGAACTAATACTTCCAAAAATCCTTGGGATGCGTCTGACAGATGTACACACTCTTGTCTCTCCAAAGTTAAGTATTTCAGTGCTTTTCAAACCAATTCAATTAAAATTTACATTTTGAGACTAAGACACAGTGCAAGTGCTACCCAAGTATTGAAATCCTTCAGAAACTAAGCAGGAAATACTCTGGCCTCAAAGGGTCAATCAGTAGGACTGAAACATGCTGTGGTTTTGCTCCTACACTTGCTGCTCACAAGGAAGGCTTCACACATGCACCATCAGGTAAATCAGTCAAGATGATGAACAAAACACTAAAAAAGGAGAAAAGCTTTCCTTTATTTGGTGGCTAATTATTTAATTACTTTGTCCTGCAGTAAAAATATAGATGAATTTAGATTAAAGCAATGGCTAGGGCACCAGAAATCTAGATTTTAGACTGCCTCCAGTGTAGAAATCCAGTTTTGACATTGGGTTTTTAATCTTCTCATCTGTGCATCTCAGTTCCCATCTATTTATCTTCAGAAAATGAAGAATGAGGCCATGATTGCATGAGCTATTATGTTACTATGGTAATGGATGCCACAAAAAAGCCTATTAATAAATATTTGAAAAATCTGCAGCCACCTCCTTACCATCTCCACAATAAATCCTACCCCTCCCACCCCATATTGTTTTGCATTACTATTTTAAGGAAAGGTATGCATATTTCAAATGTTGGGCTTTATATAAGGCAATCCCATCATCCATATACTCATGGGAAGAGGATATAGCACTTGTATATTCTGTACAAAATTGTAGGCTTGCCTTACTCAAAACATGGCAATATATAAACATAGAAATTAGCCATAAACATGCAACTTTTTTTTTTTAGGAAGACAGAGAAATCTGTATCTCCAAAATCTAAATCAATTTGTTGTTAACTCTTGTGCATTCAAAAGGATTATTCAACAACATTTGATCAGGTGCGTGAGGAAGAAGAAAGGATGTTGAAGCACCTAAAGTACAAATTCCGTATTTTCCTTGGGTTATTTTATTTAGGTCTGTGCACTGAAGCTTGCATCAGATAGTGGTGAAACAACCATGTGTGATTTCCAGTTTCTGCCTCTGAAAAAAAGGAGCAGGCAGCTCAGGAGGATTACAAGGATGCTGTGAGGTCATGCAGGGAGAAAATTAGAAGGACCAAAGACTGGGCAGAACTTAATCTGACCACTGCTGTAAAAGACAACAAAAAGTGTTTATGTAAATATATCAGCCACAAAAGTAGGGTCAAGGAGAATCCTTTGTTGGATGTGGGGGGAAACAGACAAAGAATGAGGAGCTGCCTTCTTTGCCTCAGTCTGTAGTAATGAGACCAGTTGTTCTCAAGGTACCCAGCCTCCTGGGCTGGAAGAGAGAGGCAGGGAGCAGAATGAAGCCCCCCCAATCCACGAGGGAATGGTCAGTGAACTGCTATGCAACTCAGCCCCACACAAGTCCATGGAGTCATCCAAAGAGCACATCCCAAGAGTACTGAGGGAGCTGGTGGAACAGCTCATCAGCACTGTTTAACATCTTCATTGATTACCTGGCTGAGGGAATCAAGTGCACCCTCACCAAGGTCACAGACAACACCAAGCTGGGTGGGAGCATGGATCTGCTGGAGGGCAGGAGGGCTCTGCAGAGGGATCGGGACAGGCTGGATCCATGGGATGAGGCCAGTGGGGTGACATACAACCAGGGGAAGTGCTGAGTCCAGCCTTTGGGTCCCTTCAGCCCCCTGCAACTCCAGACTGGGGGAAAAGTGGCTGGAAAGCTGGAAAAGGCCCTGGGGATGCTGGTGACAGCACCTGAACATGAGCCCAGGTGTGGCCAGGTGGCCAAGAAGGCCAATGGCCCCTGGGCTGTCCCAGCCAGGCTGTGGCAGCAGGACCAGAGCAGTGACCGTCCCTGTGCTGGCACTGCTGAGGGCCACATCTCAAATCCTGGGGCAGCTCTGGGCCCCTCACAACCAGAAGGACTTTGAGGGGCTGCGGCATGTCCAGTGCAGAGAACAGAGCTGAGGAGCAATCTGGAGCACCAGGAGCAGCTGAGGGAGCTGGGAGTCCTCAATCTGGAGAAAAGGAGGCTCAGGGGGGACCTTCTCACTCTCCACAACTCCCTGACAGGAGGGTAGAGCCAGGTGGGGGTCAGGCTGTACTCCCAGGAAAGAGGGGACAGAACAAGAGGAAACAGCCTCAAGTTGTGCCATTGGAGGTTTAGATGGGATATTGTGAAAACTTTTTCCACAGAAGGGGATGCAAAACATTGGAACTGACTGCCCATGTAAATGGTGGAGTCGTCATCCCTGGAACGGTTCCAAAGATGTGTGGGTATGGCACCTGAGAATATGGTTTAGTGATCAACATGAGCTGATGGTGCTGGGTTGACGGCTGCCCTTAATGACCCCACAAGTGTTTTCCAACTTAACTATTCTGTGATTTTTATGGATTACTAGGTTTCTGTATGAATTACCTCCTTTAGAAATTTTGAGTACTGACAAGGAAAAAAATACAGCTCCCTGACAACTACAGAATCAAAAGCATGAAAAATTAACAGGTTGAGGTGGATCTTTTTCCAAGTTTGGTTGGGTTTTTTTCCAGGTCTCTTGGTGTTGAGGGAGAATGTCACACTTCGCTTTATCTTCTCACAGACGTTTTCTCCACAAGCATATTTACTCCAGAATTTCATGCCAGAAACAACTGCAGCCTTGTAAGAGTGCTGAGCTGCTCACTTAGACAAGCAGAAACCAAACTGAGTGGAGACCATCAGATAGATGTACAAGCATAGATCCTGCCTAAAATAAGGAATAAAAATTCATATAAAATAACCAGAGGTTTCTAGAGAAGAGAAGGCAAAGACAGCTGTGAGGAAATAACTTGTGCTTTCCAGGCATATTTCAGAGCAAAGCAGTGTTTATAATACCCCTGAAACTGGCCAATTGATATTGCCTTTACATAGAAAAAAATCTATCTGTTTGAATATTTCTCATACGGCAGTGAGATGCCAGTAGATACAAAGTTGGAATACACTAGAAATAGACTGGATAAGACTGAACTGAAAATCTGCTGTAGGAATGTCAGGAAAAGCAGTAGGAAACAGATGCTTTTATGTTCCTGTCACAATCAAAAGAATTAAGTGGGATCCAGTGGGATTTATCCCTGATAAAAGGTATCTAAGGATATTGCTAGATAATCAGGTAGCTGACAAAACACAAATAAGAATGTTTCCATGTTTCTCACCCTGACTGCAAGGTGATAGTGATAACATGAGCCCAGGCTGGGGAAAGGAATTGGACCAACAAATCTCTCCATGAGATTTAAAAGGAGAGAATACTATTCACTTTAAAGACTGCAAGTTGCTCTGCAGAGGGAAAATTACACTGGAAATGCTGATTTTATATTTTTTCCTACTTTGGCTTGGAAATAAAAGCAAAAATCCATGACAAAAATGAATCTAGAGAACTGTCGTGTGTGTTCAGGGATTTTTGAACATAGATTTTAAAATAATGGCTAGAATAGAAGCAACAAATTAAAATTGTAAACAAATAATTGTCTTGAAGATGGTGGCTTTCTGCTGAGGCCTTGGAAGTGTCATAGTTCAGGATAATTCACATTTTTAATGGTTACAAAAAATACTTAAATCCATCAGTGGTAGTGTTTGCAAAGGACAAAAAGGGAAAGCATAAAGCTGAGAGAAACCATTCTTTGATGAATTTCATGTGTAGAACCAAAGAACTTCTGGTTTTCTTAAAATAGAAAAAATGAGAAGAAAAAAGAGAAGAGAAAAATGATGAGGTATTAAGTTATACAGCTCGCATTTTTGCCCTTGAAAACCTCAAGCCATGCAGTTAGTGCATGGTTATTTCCACCTGAAAATGCTTCTAGGGTGTGCATTTCTTTATGTGCACAGAGAGATATCCAGTGTTTATTTGCTGCCCAGGAGCCAATGAATCTGATGTCTAAATCTTTAGGCATTGCTTTCCAAAAGTGGTAACTCTCCGTCTGCTCCCACAGGGAAATTCTGCTTTCTGACAATTATTTGCACATCTGGAAATCAGGCCCTTGATTTAAAAATGTATTAGAAATTGCTTAAAATCCTTACCAGGCACTGGCTACAGCTGCTTAAATGCTTCAGATTGGAGGGTTCTGTCCGTGCAAGCAGATCCAGCACAGCAGCACAAGCCTCAGCACTAGAGGAGTTCTCATCTGGGAGTCGGGTCCTCAGCTGGGTCTGGCAAAGACCACGCACACTCAGAGCTGAGGGGCTGTGGGAAAGGCTGGAGAACACAGCTGAGCCTCCCTGCAACTGCGCTCCCCAGGCAGGCCCAGCACAGGCAGGCTCAGTGAATGGAGCACGACTGCCACAGGGGATCAGCCCCATCCTCTCTTACCCCCTTTCCCTGGGGATGTCCATAGGGGCTGGGATGGGGCCAAGCCGGCTGCAGTCACTGGCCCTGTGACCCAGCTCTGCCACTCACCTGCCCGCACTGGCTGGAACTTCTCCATCTTTTCAGAAGGCCATTTTAGGGCAGCCCCAGGGCCTTCCTCCTCCTTCTTCACCCAGGGCTGCCTGGGAGCACTGGAGGGTCCCTCTGCCACCCTGCTGTCTGGCCATGGGGGCTCTTGACACAGGGGCAGGAGATATCTAGGGAAAAAAGGTCAGCAAGGAGGAGGGTGGCTGCTCGAGGGATTCTCACTTTGTCCTAGGCTTTTCATCGTGTCCCATGTTCTGTCACTTCCTTCAGGCACTGTGGGTGTTTCTGCCAGCTTGCATTTCAGTCAGTTCAGAGTCTCAGCGTTCCCACTGAGAGCATGAAGGCATAACCCTGAACAATAGCCAAAGTGCCTTTGCCTTTTTTCACCTTCCTTAAAGTTACCTGTTTGTTGTTGTTCATTTTGGAAACTGATGGGAGAAGAGTTCCTGGAAGTGTAAAATGCATCCTTTGACCATCCGTTCTTCCCCTGCTGTGAAACTTCCACTTCAGTTCAATACCAAAACTGTTAGCTGTGCAGTGGGAAAAGAGCAAGCTCAAAAAACTTGAACCATTTTTCACCCTTTTGCAAGACAAAGAAATACATATATGTATTATTTTTTTAACATCCAGGAGAAACTTTCTATATTATTAACCATTGGCTGAATATAACCAAAACTCCTGTTTGTTTGGGTTTTTTTCCTTTCTTTACAGCCTTTTTGGTGATAAAAGTTACATTGTTTTAGGTCTAGTAGTTAGACTTGTATAGGGAGCATGTGTAGCACAGTGCTTTATGGGAAGCATTAAAAACTATAACACTGTAACAGGCCAAAACAGAAGCATGCCCATCTGCCTTAGCAAGTTCAAAGGACAAAATGCACAACATTTCTGATGGTAATGAAAGAAATAACAAAGAAGATTGAAGTAGAAAGAAACAAAGCATAAAGCTTTAAGAAATCAAGAGCACACCACGTGGAACAATCATTTCACGTGTAAACATCAAATAAATGGGAAACTGATCACTAAGCCAATCTTCTGTTGTTATAACTATTGCAAAACATAGTAATATTTTTCAGATAAGTACAGTGGAACTAATATATTTAGTAATGGAGATATTTTATGTATTCCCTGGAGAGACATCAAACAAGTAATGGTATTTCTAAAGCAGTTAGTGGTGATTTCAGTCCTAAAGGAAAATGTCATTCCCTTGTAAACAGACTGTGCATACAAAATGCTTCTATATTTAGATTATGGGTAAGATAATATCAGAACCATGCTGTCTGTGTGAACACACAGTTTCCAGACAGATGTTTGGAAATCAAACACTCCACAAGGCAGGTTGGAACACCCTGAGTTTGCTGCAGTTGTGATGAGACCTCCCCAGATGGACACATGCCTGTGCTGGGCTCCCAGTGAAAACCAGCTTTGTTTCACACAACAAAGAGCACTAATCCAAACCTTTCCAAGGAGACAGAAAGGTAAAATCCCCAGCAGGTGGATGCCTGGAAAGCAGTTGAATGCATAAGCAGGCAGACTTTTATTCTTAGCTTTAACAGAGTAAACCCTGCTTTGTTTTTTCCTTTCTGCACAAGACCTTTTTGCAAATATTTGCAGTTTCTCTGTCCTGAATACTGACAACAGGTGCTTTAATTTCTTTGTTTTCTTTTACTTTGGCTTAGAGTATTTTCAGGTTCCCCCAATAAAAAGAGATTCTTCACTGAAGGACACAGCAAACATATGAGAAGAGGTGAGTTTTGAGTCTATGAGATGTCCAGGTCCCCAGTACTTCCCTTGACATGAGCTGCAAGATGCAGGTGGCCGAGATGATACTCCTGGACAAGAAGAGGGAGATATTTCTTCCACTGCTTGGCAAGAAGCTTTTCCAGCAAGCAGAAGGATGCAGGAGGGCACCTGAACCCCAGGAGCCCTGCAGAATTTGTCTGCCTCTCTCAGCTTGTGTGTCACTGATAAACACACAGGCTCACAGCCACACATCTGGATGAGGAAGAGTCCATACCATTTAAAGCCCAACAGCAGTATTCTAAAATCACTTCTGAGCTACCTTAGCCAGTGACTAAACTACCTGTGACAGCAGCCAGAACGAGATGCAATTATTACTGAAAACTCCCCTTAATCCCAGTTTTGTTCCTTTGCCACAGTCTTCACCAGAGTATTTCACCATGACCTTTAGTCCTCCTGGAGCTACTCAGGTAACAAATGCCATTTCCCCTCGGCACAGTCACAGCCAGCCTGAACGGGCACAGACAATGAGAATTTCTTCCACCTGAGGTACCTGCGCTCTTAAACGTCCCTGGAGCACTTCCACTAGCTCAGCTCACTTGAGGGAGGATAACCATCCTGGCACACCTGAGCAGCATGTCCAGGAGACAGGGTTACCCAAACCAGGCCATCACAGCTTCAGGTTTAACAAGACTTGTGCAGACATCACACAAAACAGTTCATGCAGATATTCAGTGGAGGCTGCAGAATGTGCAGAGAGATTTTAGTCGGGGGGGAGCAGCACTAGAACAACCGGAGATAGATGCTGTTTGCAGACAAACAAACCCAAGTGACAGGAAAGAGGCAGAAGCTGCTTGTGAAGTTCAATGAAGAACCATTTCAGACCAAGTTCATCCCAAAACTGAGGTGCAGTTTCAGGGCAGTTACCATGAATTTTTGCTTTGTGGTTCTGTTTTTTGTATAAAAGACTTTATGTTCTCTCTTCTTACCCTCTAAAGTCCAGGGACTAAGGTGGCCCCTAAGTGTTGGTGAGCAGGTTTCAAAACCTGGGTTTTGAATTCACTGGACTCAAAAGCGTGCATGCTCTGTACCTGCTGTTGCAGTAAGATTCACTTTGCCTGATGGGATTCTACCTCCCATGCAAATATTTTTAGTTATGTAAAACTTGGGGTCTAGGTGTTCCCATACTGGGTTAAAACCACATCTGTAAGGAGGAAGAAAGTGATGAAGATTCTCTTCCCCATTCTGTAGCCAAGGAACCCAAGAAATACATGCTAAAATCAATGACTTATTACTTGTTTCCCAGGAATCGTTTGCCAGGAATTTCTCACTTTTATCAGCAATGTAAGTCCAAATACAGACTCCAGGTAAATTGGTCAGAAAAATGTACATTTATTTCTTCAGCTTCTACTCTTCATGGTGCTGTGGTTCGACCAAGTAACCTACAACACTGGCAGGAACAGCCTTTGCCACAAGTACAGTATGGAAGTAAACAGCAAAGGATGGGTTCAGGACCAGCAGTTAGTTCCCAGAAGATCAGGAACAGCTTGGGTGCTGCATGCCCACCGTCTGCATCACCTTAAGGGACATTGCTATCGCAGGTGTTGGAGGAAAAACTGTCTGAGCATCTGAGATGGAAAGGTGAAGGCAGTGACACAGCTGTGTGCCAATCAGAAAGTGAACATTGTGTCTTCCTACGCTGCAAGGAGATCCTACACGCTAGCAGAAGAGCACAAAGGACAGTTTCACCTGAAACACACACTAATGTATTGCAGATATACTGAAAATATTAATAACTTCTAACAGCTTCTCAAAAATAAGTCAGTATAGACTGTTTTAACGTTGCCCCTGTTGCACATAATACCAGGAGACTAGTGAAAAAATATATTTACATACAGCATATTTCGCTTTCAGAACTGACTGCTCTTTAACTTGGAACTGGTAAGTATTCACCAGTAGGAAAAACACTAAAACTGCATTTTCAAAGTGGTAAAAATTGTGATTCAAAAGCTACAGTGCCATGTAGGGGAAAAGGAAAGACATGGAACAGCAATAATACTTAAAGTGATCAGGCCTGCACACTGAGTTATGTTCTCTACAAATTATTTTTACAGGGGCAAGGAGTAATTTTTAGAAAAAAATCTTATTCTAAAATCATATACCACAGTTTTAAGGATTTTTCTTTCCTAAAACTTAATAACCTTTTCTGTTGTTAATTTTTAAGCCAGTTTTTGGCCCAAACACTGAAATGTAATATCCATTATTTGCCTTGTGGTGTCTGTAACCGACATTAAATTCTCCCAGGAGGGTAGAAAATTGGGAAAGAGTCGTGCTGCCAGACACAAGATAAACACACTTCTTTTCAAGTTTCAGTATCCTTAAAACACAGCTAAGGGTAACTTCTCATTCTTAGCCACAGAGTACTGTGGAAAAGTCAATGTAACCATAACCATACTACAGGGGTGAGTAAACATTCCAATGCACAATCCGCTTTTCAGCCACCTGCTTCCTCATCTCTAGTAGGGCACAGGTCCAGTGATCGTGTGTTTCTCATGACTCACAGAGATTACAGAGGAGATCTTCAAAGAGGCTTTTCTGGATGAAGCAGCACATAGACAAATGTGTGGGAAATAAGGGCCACGAAACATGGGGAAAGATGGCCCTTCTTTTCTGAACTCCTGTCTTCTCCTTTTTGCCTATTCCTTAGAAATGTTGTTGCAATTCAGTCGCTGGGATAATTTTTACAAGAGTTGTTACACTGCGTTTAAAGAAAGACAAACCCCATCCCACCGAGGTGGATCATTCATAATTCAGGTACTGTTTAAAGATATTTAAGAGGAATTGGGAAGAGGTTTTCTAGGTAGTGGGTTTCAATTTTTCTGAGAAAGCCAGCACACAGAGGAAGAGATGACAGGGCATCTTTAAACCACTCAGTGCAAAAGACTATTCCAGAATGTGGTGAGACCAACAATCCTTGGGTCAGCATGTCACCCACAGAGCAGGGACTGAAGTGACAGGGCAGGGCTCCTCACAAAGGGACCTGGAAGGAGGGCAAGAGAAGGCAGTGTTAGCTGGAACTCAAGACAAGCTGGATGTAAGGAGAACATCTGCTCTGTGTGTGGGATGAGCTTATGCCATAGCACCAAACACACTCACATGAGCCCTCAGGGATAAACGATGCAAAGACATTAAAAAAAAAGGCATAAATTTAAAAAGAGGGAGAAAATAAGTCTATTTTTCCCCAGCTATGACTGAAAAGTGTTTCCAGTTCAAGAGTCAAGAGAGAATTTAAAATAAAAAGAACAAGTGACACTAAGCACAGATCTTTGCAAGATCTCCTTTTTCAGTCTCCATTGAAAAGACTTGGCTACAGGAGGGATTTTGCATTGGAACTCGCCCCAAAATGGGGAAAATAAAGAAGAGAAGAGGTGATTCCTGAGGAAAGAAAAAGGCAAAACATCTTGCTGAAGACACCAGCGTGAGTTCACTACAACTCTAGGCCATTAATCCCTTGGGGAAAGCAACATCCTTCCACGGGGCAGGATTTTAACTTTGATGGCAACGCTGACAAAATTGCTGCCCCTTCCTGTTGCCGCTTCTGATTCCAAAGAAGGAGAAATGTGCCAAATCTGCTAAGACAGGCAGAGACAGTGAGAAAGAACCAGCCAGCTGGCTGGAAAAGAGGCAAAAAGAATGTCTTCAAGCCTCTCCTTGTCATCATTTCCCCTTGTCCCATTTGACCCGTGTGCTTTGAAGTGGAGAACTCTGTTTGCAACCCCAACCTAAATAGTGAAGCTACACAGTCGAAGACCTTTTTCCTCACTTCAGCTATGCTGAACACAGAGCGGTTTTGCTTTCACTGGACAAAGAGGAACCCGAGTTTCCCACGGGATTCCTCAGTTTGGACCCCTCTCCGAAAGTTCCCCTCTGCGCATGCCTTGGTGGTTTGGGGTCGTGCTGCACACCAAGGCCAGAAGGCCGATTCCAGGCAGAGAAAGCAAGGGTTTGCCCCGTGCCGGTCCGTGCCGTGCCCGGGCAGCGCCCCGGGAGCCGCCCCGCCCGCGCTGTGCCCGCAGCCCCGGCTTTGTGCCGCTCGTTCCCGCGCGGGGCCGAGCGCAGCGCCCCCCTCAGGCCGCGCGCCGCCGCTGCAGCTGCGGCCGTTGCGCTGCGGCCGTTGCGGCGCCAGTGGGCGACAGGCGCGATGGCCGAGCTGCCGCTGCCCGCCGGGCTCGACGCCCGCACCTTCCCCGCCAAGCTGTGGCGCCTGGCGAACAGCCCCCGCGTCCGCTCCGTGCGCTGGGACACCCAGGGCCGGGGGCTGCTCATCGACCGCGCCCTCTTTGAGCAGGAGCTGCTCAGCCCGCCCGGCGTCCAGGGGCCGGCCCCGCGCACCTTCAGAGCCACGCAGTTCCGCAGCATCGTGCGGCAGCTGAACCGCTACGGCTTCTACAAGGGGCGGGGCCGGGCTGGCGCGGCTGTGCCGGGCGATGCCGGGGCCATCGTCCACTATGGGAACCCCTGGTTTCGCCGCGACCGCCCCCACCTCCTGCTGCGAGAATCAGGCGCCGGAGCACGGCCAGCAAGCACCGCCTGGCGCCCGGGCCGGAGCGGCGCAGGCGCTCGCCCTGCGGCTCCCAGCAGCGCCCCCGGCAGCGGCCGCGGCCGGCGGGGCCGGAGGGGCGCGGGCGGTTCCAGGCGCTGCCTCGGGAGCGGCCGCCGCTGCCGGCGGGGCGGCCGCCCAGCGGCTTCTTGCCCCTGCACAGGGAGCGGACGCTGCCGGACGGGCGGGAGCTGCGCAGCCGGCGGCCCAGCCGCTTCCAGCAGCCCCCCAGAGAGCGGCCGCTCCTGGCCCGGCACCCGCCCTGTGGCTTCCACCTCCTCCACAGGGACCGGCCGCAGCCGGCCCGGCGGGACGGGCCCAGCCGCTTCCAGGAGCTGTACGGGGAGCGGCCGCTGCCTGCCGAGCGGGAGGTGCCCAGGATCCCGCCCTGCGAGCTCCTCGGGCTCTGCGGGGAGCCGCTGCTGCCGGTCAGGCGGGAGGGCCTGAGCCGCCTCCAGAAGCTGTACGGGCTGCAGCCGCCGCCGGCCGGGCTGCCGCCCTGGGCTTTCCAGCAGCCCCACATGGAGCGGCCGCCTCCGGCCGGGCGGGAGCTGCTCAGGATCCCGCCGGGCAGCTTCGAGCAGCTCCAAACGGAGCAGCAGTCCCCAGCCTGCAAGCCGTCAGGTAGGAAAAGTGTTCCAAAAGGTCGTGAAAAGTGACCGTTTGAAGTATTTCCTCACAACGCTCTGTCATTCCCAGACAGAAATTGTCAAACCTGCTAGGAAGGGGGACCTGGAAAGCCGGAAGAATCTCTGTCTGGTTTTCCTGTGTGCTTCCTGTGATGTTTGCTGCAAGGCAGCAATCGAGCTCTGTGTCCCAAAGCCACATTCTGGAGCCTGACCAATGTGTTTGGATTCGTGCAGCCACACCGGACAGTTCAGCCTCCAGTGCTCCACCTGGCAGTGCTGCTTGTGCAGCATCGACGACCTCCAGCAAGACACGGAATGCACCTGGGCAAGAGGAATTGCCTTCAGCGGATCTGGGCCTTCAGGTCGAGGCAATGATTCGGGAGATGAGGAGATCCGTGGCTGAAAGGTCTCCCTTTGCTCAGGTAACCCCACTGGATGGGAATGAAGGGGCTGGGCTGAGAGCTTTTGAACATTGCTGCAAAGGCTTCTTTAGTTGATTTCATGATTATTTAGTGATTGAATTCTTGTTGGTCAAGCAAGATTTCTAAAAGAAGAGGGATGACAAAGTCTCCCCCCTTAGTGAGGATGAGAGGTGTGATCCTGTGGTGGCCAGGTTTGGGTGCTCCTTTTGCTGGGAAGAATCCCTGGTGCAGGGGCATTTGTGGTGATGCTCTGTAGGTTCTAAGAGGCTTTGTTTGGTGGGACAGAAGAGAAGAGTGTGGGGAGAATTGCCACTGAAGGCAAAGTGTCCCCTGCAGGGAGGGGCATGCGAGAGGTGCCTCTGTTAGAGCGGCAGACGTGGGCTCTGCCTGTTTTGGGTGGGAAGGCCGAGGCAAAGCAAGGGCTGGGCTGCAGCTGCTGCTGCTGCTGCTGTGTGAGCCGTGCCGAGCGTGCAGGCGCTGCCAGAGCCGTGCTTGGGGATGGGCTGGAGCTGCAGCTTTCTGCTCCTTCTGTTTGACAGATGCAGTCTTGGGATTAGGAATCCCATTTCTCTTAACTCTTGCCTCTTCCCAGACTTGCCTGGAGTGTCTGTGTTGGCACAGGCCTTTTTGCAGGCTGTTCTACATGTTGGCCAGAGAATGTCTCTCTTTCTATTCGTGTGCAGCCCCACTGCCTGCAGTACATTTATGGTTGAGGAAGGGCAGACTCAAGGTGGGGAGTGGGGCTTTTTGGATTTACCAATATGTTATTCCCAAGTGTGATGTCTTCTGTAAACCCCCACACAGCAGTTTTTAAAGGCATTTTATTCCCTAATAAAAGGAAATATTGCAAGCTCTGGACCATCTTTAGAATCTTTAGGATTCTGATGGACAGGCTGTTGCAGAGGAGATGAATATTCTGGAAGTGGTCATAGTGAGAATATCTTTCTGTCTAAAGGTAACTTGCAGGTGCTTAATCTTGGGCATTTCCTTCCTCAGTGGAATTAGGAAACACAACTTGGTTGTCTGGCTTTTCATGTCTTTTGGGTTGGTTTTTTTGGTACCCTCCAGATTTACAGACTTTTGGCACTGGAAAATTTGATGCTGGAAATACCCTAGGTCCATAAACGTTTGCCCGGATCATCCATACGGGGCAGCAGCAGAGGGCTCCAAAAAGCACCGCCTTGTGGTTGATGGTCTGAGCGGCTGGGTGGGGGGTGGTGAGAGTGCCAGGCAGAAATGTGTGCTTTGCATGCAGGTTTGCAGCACCCAGCCCTGGGCAGTGCTGGCAGCGAGCTCTGCCCCTGTTTGATGGCCGTGTTGGGAAGCAGGAGGGCCCCAGGCTTTCTGCTGGCTGATTTCTTACAGCTGGTGGGAGAAGCCAGGCTCAGAGTGTGAGGGCACGTCCCCTCCCTTGGTGTCTCCTGGTTTTCCGAGTTCACCGTTTGCCTCCAAGGTCATTTTGTAAGAGCTTCAGTTGCACCTTGGTCACACGAATCCTGAGTTTCAAACGATTGTCACGTGAATGGTTTGGGCAGCGTTCCCCTCCTGTTGGGAGTGGAGAAGAAGATTTGTTGTATCCCTGATGTGATTCCAAGAAAATAGTGAGTGATCTTTGGGTTTCTTTCTTTCTGGTTTTCTTTCAAGGGGAATGCTAATGTTGCTGCCGAGTCTTCAGGAGGGGAGGCTGGGAACAGGGCTGCAGCAGAGGGAGCTTCGCCTGGCACCGAGAGCTGCAGGAACAGTTCCCCAGAGCCCGAGGAGCCTGGTAAGGAGAGAGCCCACACTGGTTTAGAGAGCTCTGAGGCGGCTGCTCTGAGCCTGCCTCTGGCAGGAAGGGAGATGAGAAGAGTTGAGTTCTTGTCTGCAGGGCTGGTGCTTCCTGGCGCCTTTAGGTCAAATCCTGCCCTGGCACAGCCTCCCCGAGCCCTGCCCTCCACGCTTCTCCAGGGGCGCTGACACCGAGTGCTGTGCTGTGGCCAGAGAGCCGTGAATAAACCCAACCTGTGGGAGCTGTGTCACCAACCTGGCTGTCCCAATTTTGTGAAGTCCTTGGATGAATTTGCTGCAGGGTGGAGGCCGGGCCGAAGGACTCTTGAAGGAACAGAGGAAATAAAAGGGCAAAACATCAGGCTAAAAGTCCAAACGTTTGGTCTCAAATCACTGACTGAAGGTAGTACCAGTCTGCTGGTATCTGTCCTGAGACACAAGAAAAACAAGGAGCTGAACATCAGAGGCCAACCCATTGAAAAATCACAAATCCAGTCACAAAAGGAAAAGCCTGAATGAGCCCAGATCAGCAGGACCTAAGAGGACAGAGGGAGCACTTTGGATCCATTCCTTAGCCAAGCTGGTGCAGCCTGCAGGCCTCGTGGGGAGCTCTTTCCCTCCCAGCTCTTTCTGCCAGAGCTGATGGTCGAGTTGGAGCCGCTGTTGCTCACTGCAGAGGGCAGTTTGTAGGTCCCAGGTAATGGTTCACAGCTCACAGCACCCTTCAGCTTCAGCCATTCCAGTGAGGACTGAGGTGTCTCTGTCAGCACAGAGAAAGAGCAAGGCTGGGCTTCTGTGTGGGAGCTGGGCCTGTCTGTGCTTCAGGCTCTCGTGGGTGCCATTTGCACTGGGGGTGCTGAGACTCTCTTGGGACACTTCAAACCTTTGGAGGTTTTGAAAAGTTGAAAGGATCCCTGTTCTTTAAAGAGCAACCTTCAAATTCCCAAGTGAATTCCCAAGTGATGGCCCTTTCAGGCCATCTTTTACAGTCCCTGATAGAAGGACAATTGCTGCCCAAGGGAAATGCGCATGAGGGCCGGTATTGACTCAGTGTTGCCTTTGCTTCCCAGATTCCATCTGATCGACCTCTCCAAGAGGGCTGTCCTGCATGGGAGGAAGAGACAGAGGGAGAGCCTGTGATCATTAGGCGGGTGCAATCCCTCTGTCTCTAGTTGCATTTATAGAGGTGTAGTTATATTCATAGATTTATGTAGTTGAATTTAAATGTCTAGATAGTTGTAGTTACAGATCTGAGTAGTTAAATATATATTTGTAGTTGTAGATGTATAAAGTTATTTTTTATATATGTAGTTGCATTTAAAGATGTGAAGTTACATTTATATATGTATATAGTTATAAATGGGCATAGTTATATTTATATAGCTATAGGTATATGGAGCTTTAGATAGATTGATAGATATTTGAATAAATACAGGCTGCTTTTTAAGCTCTTTCTCTACTCTGCTTCGTCTCTCACCTCTTGCTTTTGCCTCTGTGCCCCCTCTGTCCCCTCTTCCTGTGCTGGCTCCGAGCTGGCGGCCGGGCCGGGCGGAGCAGCAGCTGCAGCCCCGGTGTCCCTGGAGCGGTGGGAGCTGCCGGTGGCCGCAGGCACTGTGCCCTGAGGAGCTGCTGGAGGACGGTGAGCCAGAGGGGGCTGGGGAGAGGTGACACTGAAGGTGACACTGATGTTGAGGTGCTGGTGGGGCTGAGGGGATGGTGGGGGAGCAGAGGGGGATGGTGGGGGAGCAGAGGGGAATGGTGGGGATTGAAGGGACTGGGAGAGCTGAAGGGAATGGTGGAGCAGAGAGGTGTGGAGGAGCTGCTGGGTGGGGATGGTGGGGACTGAGGGGACAGGGAAGTGTCCCCACAGGCTAAGGGGGGTGTTAGGACTGAGGGAACTGGGAGGACTGAGCAGGGTGGCAGGAACCAAGGGCTCTAGAGGGAGCTGAGGGGAACAGTAGGGCTGAGGGAACTGGGAAAATTGGGGAATGAATGGTGGGACTGAGGGGTAGAAGTTCCGCAAGGGAAGTGGCACAGGCTGAGGGGGGTGGCAGGTCTAAGGGGACTCGATGGGTCTGAAGGGAGTGAGGGGGGCGTGAGAAAAATTTGAGGAACTGGCAGGACTGGGGGTTTGCTGAGGGGATGGAGGGGGCCAGCAGGGAGCACAGTGGCGTCCGGGCCTGCGGCTCTGCCAGCCCTTGGAACCAATTCCAGAGCCTCCGCTTTTGCCCCAGCTGCCCTGAGGTCCTTGAGAAGAGCCGGAGAGTGACGGGAGCCAGCAGGGAGAAGCTGAAGGCCGCCAGCAAGAGCAGCGAACGGGGACCTGCTGCTGCTGCCGCCCGAGACCCTGGGTGAGGCCCCAGGGCCGCTGAGGCAGGGTGGGCGTGAGGCTGGCGTGGGCTTTGGCCGCGGGCACTGGCCGGCTGGGCAGGAGCGGGCCCTGCCCGTGCTGGGGCCGCTCAGTGCGGCTGCCCCGGGCGGCACAGGGGCTGTCCTTGGGCAAGGCAGCTGTGCCGGCAGGGCCTGGGAGCGGTGCCGGCTGTGCCGCGCTGCCGGGGGCTGCGGGACGGTCCTGCCGGGGCTGCGCTCGCCCCAGCCTGGCCCGCTGGGCCTGCTTTTTCTTTCTAAGCCTCCTGGGGAGGCTCTGAGATTTCCTCTTCCCTGATGGAAGTGCAGGTGCCGCCAAGGGAAACGTCCCGATCCTGACTCAGTGTTCCCTTTGCTTGCCAGGTGTCCCATCTGCTGTCCCTGTCCAGGAGAGCTGCTCTGCGCGGGAGGAAGCGACAGAGGGAGAGGCTTTGAAGATGGGGCGGCTGGAATCCCTCTGCTTATAGTTCTGCTTATAGATGAATGGACTTGCATGTAGAGCGTGATAATATTATTGATATTTACGTATGTGCTATTTGCATAGGTATATTTCTATGTGTATGTTGTTACATGAATGGATGTAGTTTCTATATATGAATGTGTAGATATATACATACATGTTTCTCGTTACATGTATGTGTATATATGTATCTAAGTATATATGTATGTTGTCATATCTCTGTCCAGTTCTATTTCCTGTTTATACAGTTATCTAGGTATCTATTTCTAGTGATGTTGTTGTAGGTATTTGGCTCTTTAAATAGGTGCATTGGTATTTGTATCGGTATATATGTCTGGTTTTCTATTTTTATATGCATATTGATCTATTTCTGTAATTATATTTACACGTGTTGGGATGTTTAGCTGTATATTTGTATAGATGCAGTTGTTTTATCTATCTATTTATGTATGTATTGTAGGTAATATGAGTATTTATATTTATATATTATATAAATATATATAAATATATGTAAATATATATATAATATATACTAATATATAAATATATACAAATATATTTGTATCTGTGTGTTGTGGTGGTTATATATGTATTTGTTTCTGTTTAAATATAGATGGAGTTGTATAGATGTGTAATTCTATTTATTCAGTTCTTGCTATAGGGCTATTTAGAGAGAGATGTTGATATTTTTGTGTTTCTATATGGGCTGTACAGTTACAGTAACATGGAATAAATTAAGTTGTTAAACTTCAGTTGATCTTTGTGTATAGTGAGTTGTTGTAGAGGTTGGCAATAAATTAATTTTTGTTCCTGGAAGTTGATGTTTGTATATTTTTACGTAGCATTGTTGTAATAATCAAATAAATGACAGTTTTGTATCTTAACTGAGATCTGTACAGTTATCTATTGTCAGCGCGGGTGTAGCAATTTGTAATAAATTACATTTTTCAACTGAAATTGATTCTCGTGTGTTTGTAGATCAGCGGTGTGGCTGCAGCAACCGGCAATAAATGACATTTGTCAGCTGAGATGAGTGTTCTGTGATTTGTGCTCTCCAAAGGAAGGAGCAGATGTAAATGGGATGATGCTGGAGGATTTTGGCCATGAAAATCCCCAGCCGTGCCCAGCAGATCCCCCCAGCTGCAGCCAGGCTGGGCAAGGGAACGGCACATTTGGGATGGCAGCAGAGCCACACGTTGGCTACAGGCTCGCTGCAGAGGCCTGCTGAGAAAACGGGACTCCCCTGAGCGTAGAACTGCAGCCAGGAGCCACCCGGGGAGGAGAAATCCACCCCCGTCCCACGGGGAGCTCTTTAGGGAGCGCTCCCAGTGCCCCTCTGAAGCTCATCCTGGAGAGCAGCAGCAACCAGGGATCCCGAGCCAGCTGCGCTGCCTTTGGCAGCACTTTGGCAAAGGGTCTGGAGCAAGGGCGAGGGAACAGTGACTGTAACTGCTGCAGGGCAGGGATGAGGGAAGGGCCATTGACCCAAGTGCTGACATGCTCCAAAATCCAGAAGGATGCAGGAGAACTGGGAAGCAACAAGTTCTCACAAGTGCTGAAGTGATGGAAGCCCTTTGAGTGAAGTTCCCTGAAGGAACTCGCAGGGGACTTGCTGCTGGGATCAGCAGTACCAGGAGACAGCAGGATCTGCTCATTTGGCTGGATCTGTTTCCAGGACACAGGCTGTGATCGCCCTGCTCACACAAACCCTGTGCCCATGGAGCCTGCAGGGTAACAGCAATGCCGTTCCAAAGAGAGGCTTTGCAGCTGAAGTCACTGCCCTCGTGTTTAGGGAATGAATGACTCCCGTGCCAAAGCACTGGCAGGTCACCAGGGCTCCGTGAGGCAGAGCCTTTAGAGGGAAAGAGAGATGAGGCACTCACATGCCTGAAACTTCTTCAGCTCTCTTATTTTGTGGAATGAGAAATAAGAAAGCTGAGGAGAGGAAAACGCAGTCCCCTCAGAAAACATTGGGACAAACAAGTCTTGTGGGAAAAGAAAAGTAGGTAAGAACTTGGCCTTGTTTTCATGGGCTGTCTCTTCTGCAGAGGAGACAATGGGATGTACAGCTAGCAGGAACAGGAGGCATTGCAGGGAACTGTGCACGTGCTCAACAACTCAACCCTACTGGTGCACTTTGATGCCCAAAAACTAGGCCAGAAAACAGTACCCCATAGTATAAGGCCTACAGAGCAGGTATTTGTTTATTCAACGGCGGGAGTGAGGGGGATAACTCCACCACAAACTCACTCGTCCTCACTAGTTGACACAGCAGTAGCTTTTATACTTTTTTCCTTAATGTGCACATTCTACTTTCCTATCCTTCACATTGCAACACATTTTCTAATCACATGGTTATGCAAGCCCTTGCAGCACATGCGTGGTTTCTGCATGAGGTGGTCATCAGCCTCCTGGTGGTCGTTTCTGATGAAGGCTCATAAGTCTTCCTCGGGCTTGAACTTCTCACCCCTGTTCCCTGTGCATGCTCTCTAAGATTGGCTGCTCAAATAGGCGGTGGTTAGCTTTTGCAGTTAGCCTGTTCTGCTAAATGTGCTGATTTCTACAAGTGCTTCATGCACATACCCTGTTACAGACTAACTACTTCTTTCTGCATAGCTACAGCTTTTTGCAGAGCTCAAACAGTATCTTGTTGCCTTGGCATCAACTTTGTAAGGACACAAGCAGCAGCTGGATCTATATATCCACACATTAATCAAGTACTATTAGCAATAGGATCTACGTATCCGCTCCTTGGGGAAACAGGTATTTCCCTTTGGCATTTAGAATCCGGACAAGGCCGCACCTGGGCCTGTCTGGGGGTGTAGGATCCAAGACAACTCCTTTGCTTCCTCCTTGAGCCCTGGCTGGGCTTGGGGAGAAAACCAAGAGGAGAATGAAATCAGGTGTCCCTGCTCTAGAAGTTCTGTCAGATGCTCCTGCAGCACTGTCCAAGCCGGGCTACTCTCACAGCGCCCTCGGAAGCCTCGTGGCCGGCAAAGGTGGAGGCACCGCAGGATGTGCCCGTTGCCGGCCGTGGCTCTGCAGGGCTTTGCTGGGACAGCTTCCCCCAGCCGATGTGTGGATCTGGATGAAGGGGAAAGGATTAGGGTATCTGGAGATGTATCTCTCTTAATCACTAGAGGCAACCTTTTGTAGTAATGATTAGGTCTAGTGCTTAACTTATCCTTTTGGGATCATTTTTTGGCAGTGCTGCATTACAGTAAATTGCACTATTCCATGCTGGGGTCCGTGCTGGCAGCGGGGCCGGGCCGAGCAGCGCTTTCAGCCCCAGGTCCCGGCTGGCCGCAGCTGACGGGAGCGGCGGGAACCGCCGGTGGCACCGGGCACCGTCCCCCTCAGGGGCCGCGGGGCTCAAGGCACCGAGGAGCCGCTGGAGGGCCGGGAAGGCGGAGGGCACCGGGGCTGCCGCAGGGACAGCGCCGCCCAAGGCCCCGCGCTGCTGAGCTGCTGCTGGTGCCTACGGCACTGAGAGGACGGTGAGGCGGTGGGGGCTGAGGGGAAGCAGCGGAGCTCTGCGGGAGCTGAGGGCGATGGTGGGGGCTGAGAGGACAGGGAAAAGGCACGGGCTGAGAGGGCCGGCGGGGCTCAGGGCACCCCGGACACTGAGGGCGATGGCAGCACTGGGGGGCCGATGGGCTTGGAGGGTCTGAAGGGACTGGGGGGCTGCGGGTGTGCTGAGGCTGTGGCGGGGCTGAGGGCACGCTGCAAGTGACTCAGCATTCCCTTTGCTTCCCACATCTGCGTCTGCTCTGCGTTTCCAGAAGGGCCGCTCTGCGCAGGACCGAGCGACCGAGGGGGAGCGGGGGGAAATGGGCCGGCCGCGTTCCCTCTCTATCTTGTGCCACCCATCCGTGTACCCAGTTACCTTTGTGCCTGTACATAGTTATGTTTCTGTATGTCTCGAGGTCTGTTTCTGTACGTGCAGAGCTCGATAGCTACACGGTCCTGTTTCTTGAGTTACAGTTGTGTGGAAGTTTAGATGGGGACACTGGTGTTTGGATAGTTATGTAAAAGTACACTCTGTGTAGAGTTATTTTTATACAGGTATCAATATATTTATATACCATAGATTGTTATATTTATACATGTATAAAGTCCAGTGTACACACGTGTAGTATTGTACAGTTTAGTTTCTGCTCTGAGGACATTGAGATCATTTGGCTCTTTATATATATACATACATATACATATATATCTATAAATATAGAGGCACTACTTTGTAACCTGTAACATACTTGATTGTAGGAACTGAAATGGACATTTGTATCTTTATCTGTAGTCAGCAGAGTTGTACCATTCTGCAGCCAGCTTTTAACTGAAATTGGTCATTCTATATAAGCAGTGCAGTCATAGCAATCTGTAATAAATTTCCCTTTTAAACTGACATTGGCTTTGGGGCCCTTCTCATTTCCAGGATTAGTGACCGCACTGACGTTTGTCCCTATTTCTTCACTGATCCTTACGCTTTGGCGAGTCTGTGACAGGCTGTGGCACCCAATTCCTCACAGGTCTGTCGATCTGTGGGTAATAGAACCTGTCTCGTCTATGAAACGTTCATCTGAGGTTATTTATCTGTGAGTTGTGCTCCATCTCTAGAACCCCTTTTCAGAGACTGAAAGAGTTCATGCCTCAAACATTGAGACAAAAGAGTTTTGCCCACTACAACAAGAACTGTATAAAGAAGCTACAACCAAAGAAGCCTCCCTGAAGGTACCTGACTGGGACTTTGGACTGTAAGTTAAACCACTAAGATTAGATAAAGAGAAAACCCATTCTTTAATTATCTCAGGCCTAGGAAAAAAAAAAAAAACAAGGCTGAAGGAGAAGAATGCATCCACAAGAGAGCCAAAAGCAGCAGAGTGTCACAGTTGAGACGGATGTGACACTCACGATTCAATCACACCAACTCCGTTCAGAAGGCAAACAGCATCTTTAATTCTACAAAGCCTCTTTTATACAGTTTCTTGGCACTCGTGCTGTGTCCCCATTGGCTTCTATGTTAACACCCTACAAAACTGCCCATGGCAGGGCAGGAGAGGTTTCCAGCCATGCACACACCAGCCTGGGAATGACCTCTGCCCTTCATGCCGAGCCTGGGCAGGGAGTGGATGTGGGTATTTCCACGTCCTACATCCCCCAGGCACTCTTTGGTCCCCAGAAGGGAGGGGTGAAAGCCTCTGCTTGGGGCACGTCAGAGGGAACCAGGGCTTGGGCAGCAACTCTGTCCTACCCCCACCATGGGGCTTCGTCCTGCCCCTGTGTCCTTCCCGCAGCACCGGGCAGGTGCACGTCTGCCCTCGGGCTGGGGAGCAGCAGGGCCTGTGCTCGCCTCTTTTTGAGGCTTCCAGGTGCTGAAGGAGCTGTGGGTGGGCACCCCACAGGGGTAAGCTGGGGAGGGCTTCAGGAGCAGCCGGACAGGGGAACACAGCTCGCCAGCTGGGGAGAGCTGCCCCTGCAGCTGTGGGCAGCTCTCAGGCAGAGCTGCCTGACAAGAGAGGAGAGGCAGCTTGGGGGTCACCCAGCTCTCTCCCTCTTCACAGGACCAAGGGAGCCCGAGTGACCTGTGTCCCATCCATGAAAGCCCTGGAGAAGGAGTTGAGCCGGGCTGTGCAGTGAGTGTCTCCCTGCTCTGGGCTCGGTGCCTGAGCACCGCTCCCCCAGCCGAGCTGCAGAGACATCACCGCTCACCTCCTTCCACTTCTCTCTTGCCCCGAGGAGGACACTGAGTGCCAGGAGGGTGGAGAGGCTGACTGAGGACCTGGCAAATGTGAGAATGGCTGCCTTTCACCCACGTCTGGCTGCGCTGCCGTGCCAGGCATGTGTGGCTAGGAGGGAGGAATTGTCTGCGGTGCTACTCAGCACGCAGAGGCACTGGGGAGCCACTGGCGACACTGGCACGTCCTTGCTGTGGCCAGTGGCAGGACTGCTGTTGCGCAGGGCAGAGAGGCCGGTGGGCCAGAGGCTGCCAGCTGTGTGCCACGCTCAGGCTGCCAGGGCTGGCTGGCACCCGGCCGCCGGCCCTTTGTGCTGTTCTGCGAGCGCACCTGGCTTCTTGCGGGCTGATCCCGAGCACGGTCCTGCCGTAGCCCCGTCCGACCAGGGAGGATGACCTGGCCGCTCACTTCTCAGGTGAGCTTGGGAAGGTAAGGCGAGCTTCTGCTCCGGCCGAGCTGCGCTCGCTCGTCCCCCGAGTGCGGCTGTGCAGCTGTGGCACCCTGAGCGAGGACATCCCCTGGACGGGCAAGGGCACCTGCGGGGCGGTGGCCACTGCAGCCAGCTGAGCAGGGACAGAGAGCCTGCGCTGCTGCCCGCAGCCTGGAGAAGGGCAGGGCCAGGGCTGGGGCGGCTTGTCCCAGCGCCGCGCCAGCTCTCAGGAGCCCCCGTGCCACAGCCCCACCTGCGGCTGCCGGCTGCCTGCCAGGGGTGCCGCACGGCTCCGCACGGTGCTGAAGGCAGGGCAGGGCAGGCTGCGCTGGCCTGGTGGTCTCCACTGGACTGCGTTTTGCCCTCACAGTGAAGCAACTCTGGCAGCTGTGTTTTGTTCCCTATTCCTTGGTCTTATACGACTGCTGCCAGGATTCACCAGACATTCCCTGTGGACAGAAGGAAGTGGTACGTGATTTAGGAGCTTTGTGCTACAACCTTTACTCACAGCCCAGCAGTACCAAATGCAGTACGATCACTCATGTCTGCAAACTTAAAAGAGATGAGGCCATAAATCTCAGAGCTGTGCACTATACAGCACAAGGCAAAAATTAGTAAATTTACACCCACATGGTGTCAAATCAGCTTTAAAATTGCTTCTTGGCTTGACACAAATAAAATAGAGCCTCCTCTCTAGACTGCCTGATTTGGCAATGAGGCATGGCTTTTAGTGTTTTCAGGACTATTCTCTAATGTAATACAACCCCCAATCTGCTTTCCTTAGAACCAATTTGCTTTTAAACCCAGACTTACCCTTCCTGTTTAGGTGACACATTTCAACATCTGCCAAAAGAAACAAAACAGCAAATAAAGCTTTTAATCCAGCAGCATCACCTACTTTGTGCACTGCGGTTCCTGTTAGAAGATGCAACAAAGGCAGCGGGGGTGACGGCTGAAAGCAAGGCAGCGTGATCCACAGGGAAGGAAAACAGAGCAGCTAAGCGGCAACAGGAAGATGCAGAGAACACGAGACTAACTGCTAATGTTTTCCAGATAGTGAACACCACGACTGAATACATCTGGAGAAGTGGCTGCTCTGAACAATCACTACAGCATCATTTCACAGAAACAAAAGTTAGAATTAGTAGCTGCAAAAACCACTCTTAACTCGCTCTAAAGACAAAGTGCCTGGGAATAACTATGGACTAATCCAACCACAAGCCTGTGGTGGGCCTGCCAGGTAGGAGCTGTGATTTCATTTCTACAACGGCCAGTGCCAAGCATTTAAAATGGAAGCTTCAAAAAATCCCTCACTACAATTAAGCCCACCATGTCTTTGTAGATGTTGTGATGACGGAGCAGAAATTACACCAGTTCAATAGTGGGAAAAAGAAAATGCAAGAAAGCAAATATTGAAGCAAATAGTTGCGACAGATTAGTGATTTCACGCTACACAGTATTTAACAACAACAAAGTCTATGGCTAAACAGCTTGCCACCTTTACCTGTTTGCAGGAATATGTTCCTGAGGAGGCAGCACAGCTCAGCATTTTCCCATGAGACATTGGCAAAGCTCGTACCTTCTGTGTTGAGGAACATGACTGGAGTTGTCCTGTGTTTGCAGTGGCTGCCCCCATGGCAGGGGCGGCCTGTGGGCCAGGGGCCTGGGGATGGTGAGACAACCCCGAAGTTTGAATCAACCCCCTGGGGTAATCCTTAAGGCAGGGTGACCGAAAGGGCCTCTCCCAAGGTGCTCTGTCACTTTATGTTAACGTACCCCAGTTCTGTTTCCCCGATTGTTGCGCTAACTCGCCACCCCTATACCCTTAGAACCTCATGTCCTAGAACGTTCTCCCTTCCCCGCTTTCCCATTAGCCCTTGGTCCTTGGCTCCTCCCTGTGCATTTCCTCATTGGCTCCCGTACCCTGGCCCCGCCTATGTACTGCCCCGGTGCCCTCAAACCATTGGTCCCTGATGCTCTCCCTGCCCCTTGTCACCCTCATACCCTGGACCCTCCTGTATTCTGGGTCCTTCTGGAATTCTTCATGTGCTGGGCAGTAAACTCCCGTGGAACTCTACGCGAAGAACCCCTCCCGCCTGTTTATTCTTGGTGACGCATTCGGCAGCTCTCCGGTGGTGTACGTGCGCGTGGCTTCTGTGGGCGAAGCCCAGCTCTGTTGGGCGGAGGCTGAGTGCCGAGTGGTGCGGTGCCAGCCGAAGCAGCCTCATCTGAGACGCTTTCCAGAAGGATGCAACGGCCTCTCGCCACAACGGGCCGGCAGCGTCAGTCCTGAACCAGCACTGCTCAAATAAGTTTCTGATAAGGGTTTGTCCTAGGAAAGACTTTTGCTGGGGAAAAGCAGTGAAAAACACCAATGAGTGCTTGAGAGGGAGAAAAGCTTCACATAGCACAAGGAACCAGCTGTAAACCAAAGGTTTTCTTGTTTAGTTTTTCTTTGTTTAATTTGTTCAGTTAAGGAAGGGTGTGGAGGGGGGCCCATTTGTCACAACCCATCAGTAGGGGCCATGATGTTCATTATAAATTCTTGTCAGGCTGAAATAAGACACCAGACACATGCCAGGGAGCTTTTGTGGTTTTATTGTACAGTCACCTTAACTCCAGCAACCAGCCACTCTTTAGACTGAAAAGGTGTTGGCTAACAAGCCCTTAAATTTGTACGTGTGGGGTATACCCAGCCCCTGCCCTGGAGGGATGTCTGCTGAGATAAGGAGATTGCGTAATTGCCCAGCAGGACTCCCTGGAAAGGCAACCACTTCTTTAGTCATGCGAGAAAAGACAGACCCACAATCCTTTAGGAGACCTTATGCAGATCCTTTGTAACCCATTGGCCTTTACTCATCCCCTGTATCCCTATAAAAGCTAGCCCTCTGCCCCTGTGGAGAGGGAGAGTTCTCATCCCTGGCTTTCCCCTTCGCCGGAGTACGGACCGACAATAAAGCTACCTTTGTGCGGAACCAGCCACACGAGCCTCTCGTCTCTCTCTCTGGTCTGGCTTGGCCTGGAGGCTGCCCTGCAGAGCTGAGCTGAAATCACGAGCTGACAATCACTAAAGAGCCGACAGCCTCTGCAGGGGCCCTCCTGCCAGCAGCTGAGGGAAGACACCGGGCCTCAGGAAGGCAATTCCTTTCGGGACCATCTCTCCAGACCGGTCACCTCTTCCTGAGTCAGAACCACTGACCCTTTCACCAGCTGTAATATGTACGATAGATTTTCACAAGTGCTGACAAAGGAGCCCTTACTTTTGCTCAGTGCACTCCAGTCAGCTCTCAGCTCCTCACAAGGACTTTCTCAAAGGTGCTGGCCCACGAGCCACAACACACGGCCACAAGCTCCCCACTCCCATGGTAAACTTCAGGACCAAGTGTGGAGCAGAACAGGACAGCCATGCTGTGCCCATGCAGAGTGAGGGAGGAGAAAAATAAAGGCAGAGAAGAGAGTGACAGAACAGATAATGTCACCAGTTGGTCCTGCCACGTGGATAGTCTGGAGCTGGAGTAAACAACGAGAGTGAAAGAGAGGAAAAAGGAAAGCAGGGGGGTGTGATCTGCTTGCTTTTACAGTTAACCTGGTGCAGCCTCCTATGTAAAGTAGAGGTTTTGTGCTGTTTTGTCACGCATGTACAGGCAGCTCTTTGAGCCCTTCTCCAGAAAGCTGAGGTGAGGCTGGGGACTGAGCTCAAGTCTCCAGGCAGAGCAGGTAGTTGGCTCAGGACAGCGTTGCTCCACCTCTGCAGGACCCTTTCTTCTAATCAGAACTTTCCTTTCACAAGTCAAAATGTCTGAGGCAAAACATGCTTTAGTCTGGTCCTCCACACTGAGCTACTTGAACTTTTCTAAAAGTTTCAAAGCTTTGCTCTGTGCCTGAAGTATTTGTGCAAGGCTCTTAACAGTGCTCTGGCATGCGCAGCAAGTGCAAGCTGAAAATGGGTTTTGAAGTGGGAAAATGAAGCTTGCAGGTGTTCAGGGCAACGTGCCAGTGACCGTTCCTGCAGGGAGCTGCTGCAGATAAACCCCTTCTCCATGCTCACCTTGCTCACAATAGTAGGATTTATCACTTCAGCTTTTCATAAAACCCATCGAATGGACACAGGTCCTTTTTGGTCTAAATGATCAATGAACACAATACTTACATCCCTCAATCTGCTTCACAAGGTGTCGGCTTCAATGTACCACACCTGAGATGTTTCTACACTAATGCACACAAAATGAGGAACAAACAAGAGGAGCTCGATGCTTTGGCACAGTCCCAGAGATTTGACATCGTTGGTATATGTGAAACCTGGTGGGATGACTCCTGTGACTGGAGTGCCCTGTTGGATGGTTACAGGCTCCTCAGGAAGGATAGGCAGGGCAGAAGAGGCAGAGGGGTGGCACTGTATGTAATGGAAGATTTAGAATGTGTGCAGTTCACAGTGGGCAATGGTACAGTTGAGAGCCTCTGGGTAAGAATTAAGGGGCAAACAAATAATGCAGATGCCATCGTGGGAGTCTACCATAGACCTCCTACCCAGGACAGTGATGCCGATGAATTATTGTGAGATAATTGCGAGAAACCAAAGGGGAATAGGCTGAGAAACATGAAGGGAAAAAGAGAAATTTGAGGGGAGAAAATGGCAGGAAAAGTGAGAAACATGAGGGGGAAAGGGCAAGCATCATGAGTGAAAAAAGGGCATGAAACATGAGGTGGAAAGTAAATATGAGGGGAGAAGGGTGAGAAACGAGGAGGGAAAGGGTGAGAAATGTGAGTCAAAGAAGGGAGGGAAATGTGAGGAGAGAAAAGGGCAGGAAACTTGAGAGGGAAGAAGGCAGGAAACAAGAGGGGGAAAAGGTGAGAAGTACGACTGGAAAAAATCAGAGAAACTTGAGCTGAGAAAATGGCAGGAAGTGTGAGAAGAAAATAGTGAGAAACAGGAGGGGAAAAGTTTGAGAAACATGAGGGGAGGAAAAGGTCAGGAAACATGAGTGGAAAAGGATGGGAAATGTGAGGAAGTTGTAAAACACCCTCCAAGAAAGAAAGAGTATTCACAGCCCTATTCTAATGTTCCCAAATACTGGTTTCCCTCAATCAATTTTATATCCTTCCCCAAAAGAAGGTTACGGCACTGCTGGCCACACCTCTCCCCCATCAGCTGAATAAAGAGACAGTGGGAAACTTAGGAAAAGGAATACATTTCCAAGTCCCCACAGGTCTGTGCAGGAATCAACATCTGTTGCTCTCTGAAAAGACTGGTTGTGGCAGACTACTTTTTAAAAAGCTACCTAACAGACAGCGTTTCCATAGGGATCTTTTAACCCAATTTCTCTTTAAAACCCGCTGAAGTACCTTGCCTCCAACACTTCTCTGTGTTTTACAGAACACTTGCAAAGGATCTGGATATTCCTTGGCTCACTGACAAGGTGAGGCCATGATTTACAAGCAGTCCTGGGAGCTGCTTCAGCTGACAGCTTAGAGCAGCCCACGTGCCTTCCTCTGTAACCCTCCAGAACAAGGGGATTTGGGAAGGGGCTTGTCCAAACTTCTACGCCTTCGACCTCACTTAGGGAAAAGAGTTTGAATTAACAAGAAAGGTTGGAAAACAGGCTTGTAGGTATCATAAAGAATTTCCATTTGCTACAATATTTTCTTAAAATGCACACAGCTTCACAGTAGAGGTACTGGGCTTCCACCATGTACTGATAACATTTTTTCAGTGGACAAACCTAAGTCTTGAAGAAAAGAACAGACCAGAAAAAAAGCCACTTCAAATATGATAGAAGCAACAAGAAGAGAAGGAATTTACCATGAAACTTCTTTATTGCAGAAGTTCAAGACTAACTTTTGTAATCTTAGATGAACTAATCCTAGGTTTTGAATAAATACCCTACTGTTCAATAGTAACATAAATAATCCTAGAGGAACTAATCTTCAGTTTGAAACAAAAAGTCCGGAGTTCATAGATGTTCCCTCGCTGAAGCAGATGATTGGTGCCAGGACTCCACTTGCTGCTTGTCAAATTCAGATATTCATTGCTGAATATGTGACAGCTTTTTGTGGAGATACTGGTACCCGCTCTTTACTTCAGAGCAGCTGCAGCTACCCTATAAGGGAGAAATAAAAAGAAAATTAGGGCATGCAAGCCTTTCTGCGGAGTTTACAATTTCACGTCCTTTGCTTTAAAATAGCCTTGAGCCAGTCTCATTGGCTACCACACCCTGCAGATGTGGTGTCACACATACCTGTTGTATCTGCTGATAATCTGCTAGGACTCGATGAAGCAGCATTTTCATGAAAAAACCCCCCATGAAGACAACATGAAGAACATCTCACTACCCCCAGAAAATGCAACCTTATCTAAAACACTAAAAATACACTCAGTTTGACTCTAGAGATTTTCTTCTCTGTGAACCACAGCTCTTCTGGGAGGTTCACAAAAGTAAATCCCCAGCTCCTGGCATCATCCAAGATATGCAATTGAGCTTCTCAATAGGCAACAAAAGGAGCACATGCTCTAAGACTCTGGTTGGGACATCTCTCGCCTTGCTGTGTGTTCACAGCTCAAACAGGGCTTTTTGGGCAGGGTTTTGCAAAAATCAGGCCCAGCCCAAGCAGTGTCTGAGCATATATGCCAATTCCGCAAAGTTTCCCTTTGTCTCACTGAATAGTACCAGGGAATCTAAAATTCTCCGTCTGCTCACAAATACATTTGCAATCTGGCTGAAACAGAAATAAACACCATCCAAAAAGCCTCAGTGTGCACACAGAACTGAAGATGTGCAATGTTTGTGTCCAAACCAGAGAAGCCCAGGCTGGACGGGCAGAGTATCAGGTTTTTAACAGCCCTCTCTGCTAAAATCGTAGCGAGGATCAGCCATCTGAAAGATGAGTAAGCGGTGGCTGTAGGTTGAGTTATGTGCTTAAAACACTGAGAGAGTCAGGAAACCTTTGGGATTACAGCTGCTGGTTTCCAGTCTCCTCCTCCCTCTGTGTATCAGCCCTCCTCAGCTCACTAGGATGCTGAGGCAGTCAGCAAGGCCTGGGCTAGTTCCGGGTACGTGATGGTTACTCGAGCTCAGACATTGATCCTAGCGGGCCTTTTAACGCCACCTCAATGGAATTTGATTGGTAAGTGCACTGAAGAGTCTGCTGGTAATGTGGACTCGGGGAAGGCATAAGAGAGAGATGAAACGCAATCTTCAGAGTTTTATCCTTCTCTACCCGTTAGGCTGTGGAGCCTGCAGTCAGAAACTTCCGTTGTTCACCCACTTCCTGAAACTCTTGGTGATCTCGTCTATCAGGACATGTAAATTCTGGTATTCCTCATACTCCGTGTTGAAGTCATCCTTGTAGCGCTATCTCCAAGGAGACAATGGCTACCTATTCTCTAAAGGAAAAATCACATCATTTTTCTATGAGTGTGCTCTAAGAGAACACTCTAATATGATTCTATTCCATAAAGCACACGTGCAATTTTACACCAAGCACACAGTGACTGTCAAGCACAGACACCAAGCTTCGAGCCAGTCGCTCCGTGACTGGCTGTTTCTACATGCAAGCACACACGCTTCAAGAGAATGTAGTCAGGTAACTTAGAGATCTGCCACATTTCTGTGACAGTTACTTACTAATATTTTACATGGTAGAGGTTTTCTTCAGAAGCAAGTGTAGCACACTTAGAAAACACTGGCACTCATTCAAATATCGAAAGACCAACAAACACAGCGGCTTCAGTGAGAGAAGAAACATTGCTAAATTACAATTTCTTTCTATGTAAGGACAGCTTAATTAGTTCCATTTACTTCTGAAAATCCATCTGCATTACAGTTTTGGCAGGGGTTGCATTTATGAAGTTGGGTGAACAGAGCTGGAGTTCTCACCTACATTTATGTCTAACAGCAAAGCAGAGTTAATGATAAAATTTGATTCTTCTAGTGAACAGCAATTACATCGCTGACCATTCAACTGAGGCACTTGTAATACGGCCACAAAAAGAAACTTGAGAGAAGTCTGAAACCACAACAAAAACCCAAACCACCACATCAGCTCCTAAGGAGGGCAAACCTCATTAACGCTTAAAGCCACTGATGTGTAAGGATCTTTCCTCATTCCCTTTGAGAACTGCAGGAGACCTGACTGCCCCTGCTGATGTCACAGCTCTGACAGAAGCTGGGAGCAATTTGCAGTGTTTTATAGCACACACACACACTTCTCCCTCCCCTTCTGCACTGCAAATGTGACGAGGGGATGCAACACCACTGCTGCAGCTGACCCTGTGCAACTGCACTGCAGGGAGTCCTGGCCTTACCCACCACGGTGTTCATCTCAGCTCTGAGCCTTGGAGGCCCTGGAAAACCTTCTCAAACTCATCCTTCCAACACAGGAAAGATGGGAGCTAATGTCTCTACAAACAACTTGATGTGGGTGAGGGTCTTTAAGAGAAATGAGTGTTTATGTCTTTGAAATGGGCCTTAATTTGACTACAGTTTGAACTCCTGAACTTTAGGACAAACAGGTTCACACAAAGTCTGTTGCAGAGCCCAGACAGCCTGAACTTCTGAACTTTGGAGGCAAAAGACATGCTCAGGGGGGGGAATATGTGGTAGGCAGTTTGGGAAGGCTGTACCTTCCTAGTACCTCAGACAATGGGGAAAGGAAGAGGGCAACATGCAGCCAGGAGTTTAGGATAAAAAGAGGCTGCGTCCTCCAAAACCTCAAGAGAGACCCCATGGGGTATGGTCTAGTGGGCTCTCTCCCTTTATTCGAATAAAGTTGCAGGACTTCTCTGTCTCCTTCATGGACACTGGCTTTTCATAGTCTGGTCTTCCACACACTTCCAACACAGGAAAGAGCTTGTGACAGCTCCCCCACTGTGAGTGGCAACAGCTAATTGTTATTTGACTTGCATGAAGTGGTCTGGTTGTTCCCTTGATGACACAGGGTGTGTGGAGGCAGTACAAGTTGCTTTAAGTCCTGCAGAAAAGCAGAATTCTGACACTTGCGATATGCAGATCTTTAAAAAGCCAAAGAACACCAACTGGACGGGGTTGAAAAAGTCCTTCAGAGCTTTGTTCTCACAGTAAATTACTTGGAAGAATCTGCATGTGTTAATACTAGGGCTCACACGACCCTCTCCACAGTAGACAGTCCCTGGTTTTAGAAAGAGGGCATGGCTGGAGTATCAGTAGTCACAGTATGTTCAGTACAACTTCTAACGACAGCTTTGCTGCAAGTGTTTAATTTCCAAAAGTGCATTTGCCGACATGGCTCAGCCCGCGTGAAAGCTTCAGCGTAAGCACCAACCTGCAGCACAGTACAGATTTCAGAAGGATCTGGATTATCTTCTCTCCTTTCTCAAAAACAAGTGGCTCCCTACCTAACACAACAAATGCTTAAATCAAATTGGTGTCCAACCTGCTCTGGGCAGATCTGTCGTTATCTCAACCATTGATGCCGCATGCTGGGCGTCAATTAAGGCCAGTACTTCATGAATGGTTGTCCACATTTTCCATCACCAGCCAGAGATCCTCATCGACAAGGGAGGTGAAAGAAGAAAACAATAGCTTAGAGAAGAATGTGCACAGCTGAATTACCTTACAGAAAAAACTACAGTTGAGTTGTGTTTCCAGGTCACTTGCAATTGAACACAGAATATAATGGAGAGACATTCCTTTTTGGCTAGATACTACCTGGAATCTGCACAGTTTAAGTGAGAAAGGAGATTACTAACATGATCTTTCCATAATTGGGTCACCTACAACCAGGGTGAACAACCAGGCTGGCAGAAGGAGAGAAAGCGAAGGAGAGAAAGACCCCCCCAAAACTCTCAGTTGGGGCACTGCTATTGTTCAAGTCTGTAGCTCACAAAGAAGCCCCTCAGCACTTGCCCAAGTTCATCAGCTCATATGCTTTTTTAAGTTACTCCAGCACAGTCTGCATAGCTGTATCATGACAAAGTGTTTGTTTAGTGATGAGGAACACACCTAGTGCTGGCCGTTCCTTGTGCAGCTGCAATGCCAGAGAATAAAGACTCCTTCTTTTCTTTTCACCTGAAGCAAAACCTTCTCGAGATCTGTCAGACCTGGCAGCACATCCTTCCAGCAAGTGGCAAACAATCCCAAGTTAGTTGGAAGAATGATGAAAATCAGACTACTGGACAGCCACAGGAAAGGTGAGAGTTCAGAAGTCTATTCCTACTGAGATGTACAACTTCTATCACACCGAAAAACACCTTTTAAGTGTCTTTGCCTTTTCTGTGGAATTCCAGCCTCCAGCCCTCATTTGGTTACCTCTTTGCTAAGGACAGATTTCAACATTAAAGGCCAGCCTTGCTGACAAAATGAGTATATATACACCTTTGAATCAGCTCCAAGCAAGCTCCACAAGTCAAATGGGGAGGTACATTTCACCAAAAAGAGTATCTTAAAAAGCAAAGGACAGTCCCCTCTTCTTAATCTAGATTAAGATATACATCAGACAGGACAGTTAATGTCTTAAGATGAATTCAGTTACCAGACATGAACTTCATCAACACTGCCACCACCACCAAAAAAACTTTCTTCAGAAAGGGAAATGTAATTGGTTTACAAGCGCACCCTGTAAAGGTAGAGCAGCACCATACATTAACATTCCTGTGTATTTCACACTCAAGCTGTTGGCTTGTTGGATTTAACAGGTAATCCCATGAATGACTATATACCTTAGAAGGGCCAGAAATAGGATGTTCAGATACATATGAACCTTTCTGAGAACTGTAGTGGTTTTCTTCTTGTTGCTGACTCTACTGACCTTAAAGCAGAATATTCAGTGACAATGCAGATCCTATTGCGTAAGGGGCAGTGGCATGGAGAAGGAATTGTTTACAGCCAGGCTGCGTGGAGGCTGTTTCTTAAAAAGTTTGTTTCAAGTGCCACAGAACCAAGTTCTGACTTAGAACAGAAAGTGAAACACTGTGAAGATTTTGGGCCTAACCCCCATCTCCCATGCCTCAGCCTCAATGTAGAACCTTGTCCATGGGATATTTTAATGTGACATGGGGAAACTGCTACCAAATGCCAGTAACTAAATGACCATTGCATCTGAGGCAGATGCTGATCCAGCAAGCTCACGCCACACTGATGGCCTGTAAAGGATGCCTGTGATTCACCAGCAGAACAGGTGAATCCAATTTACCCACTTCCCAAAAAACTCTGCAGATCTTGTCAAAATACAGACTACAAATCTCTTGTTTACAAGTATCTCTTGAAAGACATCTCAAGTTTGTTTTTCACAGGGTTCATCTGTAAACCAGCGCTACATTTTATCAGGATTGTTACGGGATGGCATTTGCACAGACCCACACCAACTATTTATGGGACTTCGAGCAGCAAGCAATGCAGCTCTTTGTGCCAGAGACTGCCCTTAAGCATTTTTACACCACCGTTCACAAGGACAATGCAATCCTGAAGGCAGTAACTCAGATCTACTGCAGCCTAAAACATGAAGACAAGATCACTGCAGACAGATTTTACTCACATCTTGAGATTCAAATAAAACAATAAAAAAAAAAACAACCCCAAATTGGAAACAGTAATAATTAGAAGCAAACAAAAATTAGAGATCCTTGATGCACCAACTTCAGGACACAGGAAGTCTTTTTAATAATAGATTGCCTATACACCTACAGTATTTCTTTCTTAATGCTTTAGTTATTGAATATTTATACGCAGAAGTGACCGACTACGTCACTAAATACGTTTTTACAGTACTACAAGACAAACTCCAGATTCCATTATTTCATGGAACCTCTTTCTATTTTAAAGTACCACAATGGGCAGTCGCCTCTTCAAAACTCTATGCCAGCTATTCATAAACCATTGGGAAAGAAAAGCCCCAAAACAAAACAAAACGAAACCCCAAAGCATAGAACTAATTAACCCAAACAACTTTTTGGAAAGCCACTACTACCTGGCAACAAAAACATGCTCAACCTCTCAGTCCTGTTTTCCTCTAGTACATTACTCAAAATGATTCATATTCCTCAACTACTCCAGCAGCAAATAAACCGACAAGTCCATCCGAGACGTATCAAAATATGACAGAACCTCCACGGAAAATGTAGCTTTGTTTTGGAACTGCACAGGAAAATCTCTCCAAGTTTTCTTCACTTAAAAGCCTGGGTAAATCCAGGCTCACACTCATGCTATCCAAGAATTTACCGCTAGGGTGAGCACATCAAGCTCCGACACACAGACACAAAAACACACACACAGACACTGCCAGGTGAGCACACATGCCTCGCACCCGCACTTGGAACCATCTTCCTGCTGAGCTGAGGACAAGGAGCGAGCGGAATACCGCAGGCACTCCAGCTTTACTGCACGGCATCCGACAGCCTTGGAGCTACAAAGCGAGCACAGCTCGGAGCTCTTACTGTCCGGAGCGAGCCCCGAGGAGCTCCCAAATCCCGCAGCCCCTCCCCAGGCACAGCCCGGGCGCAGCCGGGGCCGCTCCGCCTGCGCGGGGCCGCTGCCGGGGCGGTGTCGCGGCTCCTCCGCGGGGCGGAGCTGAGGCGGAGCTGGCGCGGCCCGGGCGAGGCGGCGAGGGCGGGCGGCGAGGGGCCGGGGCGGTCCGGGAACGGGCGGACATCCCGGGAGAGGGGAGAGGTACCTGGGAAAGGGAGGAGTGACCGGGAGAGGGGGGAGAGCTCTGGGGGAGGGGGGGAGATCCCAAGAGAGGGGGATGAGCCTGGGAGAAGGGGGAGATCCCGGGGTGGTGGTGGGAGGGAGAGCCCTGGGAGAGGGGATACCCTGGGAAAGGGTGGAGAGCCCCCCGGGAGAGGGGGGAGAGCACCGGGAGAGGGAAGAGCCTGAGAAACGGTGGGTAGTGTTATGAATGATTTTTTGAAGATTGGCTTTCGCCATATGTTGTGTTAATTACGAATTTTATTATAAATTGTATAAGGGATTCTAATGTTGGGTATTATGATATTATCCGTTGGAAATATCAAGGGTATAAGATACATGTTAAAGGATTGATGTTGCTGGGGTGGCTTTGATTGCACACGTTTGGTTTGGTGGGGGTTGGGTGAGTTTTGTGTGACAGTGCCCGTTCTGTGGGGAGCGAGCTGTTGCCGGCCAGACTTCGGGAGCAGCACCGTGAGAGCAGTGAGAGCCCTGGCCATGCAAACCGCGATCGCCTCAGAGCCAGAAAAGCGCGGGCTCGCAGAAGATTGACGGGGCCGTGGCCGTGCAAAGCCAGGGATTGCTGTGCATCAGCCGCGAGGCTGTAAAAGGCCGAGCCGCCGTTTCCTGAACGAGCCGCGGGCAGCCAGCCGAGCTCCCAGCGCTGCCCTTTGGCTTTGCGAATTTTTTTTTGTTTTTTGCTTTCTCAGTAAATTTTAATAACTCACATCCACTCCGCATCGGGGTCGTTTATAACTGATGCGGACTCGTCCGGGATCTGCCCAGCAGCTCCAGAAGTCCCGGAGACACGCGTGTGGAAGGCCGGCCCCGCCGATTTTGGCGGTCCCCCTTGCGCCTCCATCGGATTTTTAGACCCGAGCTGGGGTACCGGGAACGAGGAGAACGCGCAAAGCAAAAGTAAAATTCCCCTGGTTTTTTTTTTTTTTTTTTTTTTTTTTACCGCGGATATTTAATTTTTACGTGCACGAAGACCCCGCCCCACACGCGCTGAGAGGACTAAGCCAGCGAGCGGGCAGAGCGAGAGAGCCCCGGAGAGGAGAGCACCGGAGGATCGAGGACGGAAGTGCCTGGGTTGGATAAGGGCGGAGATGCGGTGATTTGGAGGTGGCAGGGAAGGCTGCTGGGACGGGACGCGGGGTGAAGGGGTTACGGCGGGAGTGCGGAGGGACGGAAAAGCGGCGGCGGTGACGCGATGTGAGAGCAGCGGTGGCTGCTAGGAGGCGGGAAGCGGAGCGAAGGAAGCAGAAGCCCCACGGGGCCCTGAAAGAGGGGGCTTGGCTGCTGCGAAAGAGGAGGTAGTGGTAGTGCACGAGGATCCTGAGAAACGAGAGAAGAAATACGTGTGTGTGAGCATGAGGTGCGGAACAGCGTGTGGAAACCGGCAGTGGCGAGTCGCAGGGAAGGATTGGATTGACAGATTGGGAGGCGGACACAGGAGGTCAAGGGGGACGGATTTGGGTGCCACAGTAGGGACCGGACACCGGAGGTCAAGGGGGACGGATTTGGGTGCCTCACTAGGGACCGGACACCGGAAGAAAAGGCAGGGACAGCTCCGGGATTTTAGCGATGGGGCAGACAAACAGCAGAGAGAAATCCAAGAAAGACAGCAAAAAGGTCCCTGTGAATGTACCGTCAGACAGTCCCTTAGGAGTAAAATTATCCCGGTGGGACTGCGACCCGGATACCAGAGGGAAAGATAAAAGAAAGGTGTTGCAGTATTGCATGGTAGAGCGGACCAAAGCGGAGATACGACCCGACCGCGTAAGGTGGCCGAAATACGGGACTTTTGAAGGGCGGATTTGCAGAGCCTTGCAAGCATGTGTGAGTGCAAAGGAACCCTCCAGCCAGGAGGAGAGGGACTATGCAGCCTGCTGGAGAGGGGAGGTTTTTCCTTCGGAAGTTAAAGCTTTGAAAGTAGAGGGGGGAGAGGAGTGGGACCCCTTAGACCACCTGCCCCCGCCCTGTCTCGTTCCCCCGGGGGCGCAGGCGCCTCCAGAAGCCCCGGCATCCCCTCTTGCCCCAGATGCCCTGATGCCCTTGGGAGCGGCTGTACCCCCAATTTCCCCCGGTGTACCCACACCTCTGGAACCTCTAACACCCTCAAGCAACCCGGGTGCACCGGTATCTCCGGAGGCACCGGTGCCTCCGAGGGGAATGACTCCCCCAGATGGACCCAGCCAAAATACTAGAAGTAAGATAACATCCTGGGGCGGGGAGGATTTTGGAGATGGGAGTCACAGGGTGCAAAAGTACCTCCTCAGGGAAGTGCTAGTGGGAGGAACGCGAGGAGGAGTGGGCTTTGTAAATGTGCCTCTCAACTCATCCAAAGTAAGAGCCTTTAAAAAGGAGTTGAAGGGGCTGGTGGATGATCCCATCGGGGTGGCAGAACAAGTAGATCAGTTTCTGGGACCAAGCACATACACTTGGGATGAGATGCAATCAATTCTAGATATCCTGTTCACTTCAGAGGAGAAACGACTGATCAGGGTGGCAGGCATGAGGATCTGGGACAGGGAATATCACCATGCACAGCAGAGTAGGGAAGAGAAAATGCCAATTCAACGTCCTCCCTGGAACCGTAACACTGAAGATGGGAGGCGGAATATGGAGGACTACAGGGTCTTGATAATTAGAGGAATAAAGGAGGCCGTCCCACAAAATCAAAATATTATTAAAGTTTTTAGTGAACAACAGGGAAAAGAGGAAACTCCCAGAGAGTGGCTGGAAAAGCTCAGGAGAAGCATGAGGCAGTATTCAAGTATAGACCCAGAAACAGAGGTCGGCCAGACCTTGTTAAAAGTGCTGTTTGTCATGCATGCCTGGCCGGATGTCAGGAGAAAATTACAAAAGCTTGAGGATTGGCTAGAGCGGGGCCTCAGTGAATTATTGAGGGAGGCTCAGAAGGTGTATGTTGCCAGAGAGGAGGAGCAAATGAAGTTAAAAGCTAAGGTCATGGTGGCAGCTTTAAGAGAATGGAATCGATCAGTGGAAAGTGGAACCCCTCGACAGGACAGGAGGTGGCAACAGGAGACGTTCGAGAACGGTAGTAAACCAGGGAGAGTGAGAGTAAAACGTCAAAATCACACTCCTGTATGCTTCCATTGTAACAAGAGAGGACATCTGAGGAGAAATTGTCCTTGGAAGGAACAAGACCGAGAGGTATTTTAGGGAAATATACAAAAAGAGGAGATTCCTAAGAGTTTATTACTGTTGTTGGTGTCGAACCAGGAGTTTCATGAAAATTATAATCAGTTAACATTTTCCTGATTGAAAGGAATCCCTAAGCTGCAAATGTTATATTATCTCTATTCCCCTGCCAGGAGACCGGATGATACCTGTAGGTTGGTACAGGTGTTGAGAGAGTTAGATGAGAGGACTTTGATTAATATCCTGTGATCACTGAGAACTGGAAAATGAAGAATCTGATCCTTATAATTGTGGCTGAGATCTTAATGATAAGTAACTCTGTTTTGATTAACTCTTGTACCCCCCAGTGTTCAAAGACTCTGGAAATTGCTGGAAGGAGTGTTACGGCCTTTATCCATCACCTCCATATCCCCCCAGCCTGCTGTGCCAGTAAGCCTGCAGGCTGTCAGCAAGGGATGCAGGTTTCTTGGGTTGCACGGAACCTAGAAGCGGGTGTGGATACCGGGGAGGGTGGCACTGCCCTAAAGGAGAGCCCTGGCTGTGCTTCCGCAAGGAAGGGCAAAAGGGGCGAGGAAATCCAGCAAGCCCCTCCCAGAGACTGACAGATAGGTATGTTACAAGTCAGCAGAAAGAAAGGAAGATCAGTGGAAATCCACATGCCCACAAATTATCCTCAGGAGACTCCAAGTTAGCATCCCTGAAGAACTTATTCCTATATGAGGAGATAAGAACAGAACTTGAAAGAGAACCAGAGCTCCTGGTGGTGGGGAAAAATCTGCTTGTGGACCTAGCTGAAAAGGTAGCTAAAGAACTGGGAATTCCTGACTTCTGGGTGTGTGGGGGAGCTCTAAGGAGCAAGGAGTGGCTGTGGAGAAGGACCAGTTTAGATCCTTTCCAGATAATAAAATGGAGTCATTCCATCATTTCTAAGGAACGAACGGGAAAGACCTGGTGGGTGGATTCTAACATCTAGAGTTATGGGGGAAGAGCGTTTAAGGAGAGAAGGGGACCAATTTGTTCAGTTTGTGGGAGAAACTCTCTGTAAAAGGGTTACACTTGCAATTCGACATCTGGCATTACTACTTGGTGGCCTAAGGAACCCTCTTGGTACTGGTCAAAAAGGAAAGGGAATAATTGTATTACTACTCCAGAAACAGGGATGTTTAACTGTTCTGGTAAAAACCCTTCACAAGGAATACCTGAACTTCTCAAAAACTATTTGACTCTTCTAAACATTGGTGGAAAGCCCCTGCTGGACTGTTTTGGATTTGTGGACAGAAAGCCTATTCTAAACTTCCTCCATTGTGGAAAGGGAGTTGCACACTGGGAATTAGAGAGCCTGGATTCTTCCTGCTACCCTTAGAAAAGGAGAATAAATGAAGAGTTTCCATTATGTGAAGATCTAAAACGAGAACAAAGAAATATTCAAATAGGAAGTTCCCAGAAATGGGGGAAAGATGAGTGGCCACCTGAGGGAAGTATAGAAACATATGGGCCTGCAGCCCAGGCTCATGATGGAAGCTGGGGTTACAGGACACCAAGTTACACGTTAAATGGAATCATTAGACTGCAAGCAGTAATGGAACTTGTCCCCAGCCGTACAGCCGGGGCTTTGGAACTGACAGCAAAACAACAAAGCCAGATGGGAGTGGCTGCACGGCAGAACCGGTTAGCCCTGGACTATCTGCTTGCTGAGGAAGGTGGAGTATGTGGGAAATGTAATACATCTGACTGCTGTCTAAAAATTGATGATAATGGAAATGCAGTACTGGACAGAGCTTCAGACATCAGAAAAATTGCTCACGTGCCAGTACAAAAATGGAACTCAATGATGGACACTAACTGGTGGGACAACCTATTTGGAATGGCCTGGTGGAAGAAGGTAGGCTTTCTATTCCTATGTGCAATTGCCGGATTATTGGTTTTACCCTGTTTTGTTCCCCGTTTCATCCATTTAATTAGTGCAGTAATAGAAGGGATGCAAATAACAAATGTAGCAGTCAATCCCAATACAGCAACTAGCCACCAAGGAACAGGAACTCAAAGGATCATGATTCTAAGGAAAAGAGATAGTGAAAAGGAGAAAGAAGAGGAGGAAATGCAGCTTATTCTACACAGGTTGGAGAAGAGTTGTGAGCAGGGACGTGAGCTGACAATTCAGGAACCTCCAAAACAGATTGGTTCATTTTCTAGTGCACTTTCCCTTGCGGTTCTTAGAAGAAGGAGTTGTTACCCGCCGACCCCAGCTCTGGACTTCCATATAGACCAGGTAAAACCAGGAAATTGGGTTCTAATGAAATTTTTTGGAAGGTAATACCTTAACACCATGATGGTAAGGCCCTCCAGGTACTGATAATGACAGGGGACAGTCGTCAGGACTGCCGGGTGGGGATGGACCTATGTCAAAGGAATTGAACCCAGCTCGTGGACAATTAAATCATCACCTGGACGATTGAGGATGACCCTAAAATGGGGCACCCTTCCCCGATGTAGCGACTAAATCACCCTCCAATCAAAGGAAGACACTGGTGATTTGGGACACTCGAGGGATAAAATAGACTTTGATACTGTTTTGGGGGGAGAGGCAGTTTGATCTTCCTACAAAAGGTGGGGAGGTCTGGGGTATATTATTACAAGTTTGGTATAACCCTGTGTGATCTTTTAAAATCCAGAAGCGACCGGGATCTGACAAAAGGAAACATCCAGGAGAGTAAAAACCTTGCAATTTTAAATTCCAGCAGGGATGCAGCATAAAGTGAATGTGAGTTCATAAAATCAGAGGGCAAGGCCAGGTGGATATCCCCACTTGCCATGTAAGGAGCCGTCAGAGACTGAAAATAGTTCATGCCTCAAACACTGATATAAAGTTTTGCTCATTTTAAAGAAGCTACAACTGAAGAAGCTTCCCTGAAGAGTGGGACTTTAACTGAAAGTCAAACTGTTGATTAGATAAAGGGAAATGCATTGTTTAATCATTTCAGGCTGAGGGAAAGGAATGCATCCACAAAAGGCCAAAGCCAGCAGCTGCAGCTATCCCCGGCTGAGTTTGGAGCAGGGGAGAGCACAGCTCACAGAAGCCAGGGGAGAGTGGCAGAGAATACTGAGAAACTGGAGAGGAACTGGTTAGAAAAGTACAGCAAGTGTATGCAAGAAAGGATGAGGAAAAGGCAAAAGCAAAGGCAAAGGTGATGGCAGAGATTGTGGACATTGTGGATAACAGATTTGGGCGTTCAGTTCCCTTTCCTGCTCGGTGTTTTGTGCAGAGCTGAAAGGCTTCTGTTTGGAGGGCACCCATGCCCCTGTGCCTTTTGTGTTTTGTTGTGAAAAGCCAAAATTGGCAGGTTTCAGTCCTGAGGCCAATCTGGAGCTCCTGTCTTGTGGGGAACTCCCCCCCCCCCCCCCCCCCCACCAGTGTGTACTTTATTGTGGAGAACTCTAATCCTGCAGCCAATTCTGCAGCTGCTGCCTTGTGGAGATGGTGGTGTCCCTGTGCAGGCCCAGGTATTTGTCATGCAGCCTCATCTGCGGGGGCTGTAGAGAAACCTATGGGGAAAATGTTTTGCTGTCCTTCCTTGGTTAATTTGTTAGTCACCTCTCTACTCCTGGGGTGGACTTGGTAAAAAAAAATTGAGATTAGGAACAATTGGTTACTAAAAGATGATTGATTACTAAAAATGTGATTGGTTATTAAAAAAAAAAAAAAAGAGAGAAGGGGGGTTTAGGCAGTAGCATTGCTTGCTGCCGAACTTGATCTTGTCCAGAAGTAAAATCACTAGAACAAAAGGAGCAAACTGATAAGGCAAACTGCTCCAGGGTGAAAAGCAGAAGCCTACTAAAACCCTGAAAGAAAAAAAAGCAACTCAAGTGCCTGATTCACAGACTGCAACTCTTGCAAAACTTTTAAAAGTCTCACTCCCTCCACTGAACAATCGATTGGAGGAAACCCCTCTGAAACCCGTGGGAAACAACAAAAGTGCAACAAGCACTTCATAGAATAAAAGCTAGAACTCCACCTGAATAAGATAACACAATTAGCAACTGGTTTCACTCACAGGTATTTTGCAGGGGAAGTTTGTTTCTTTCTTTAGAAATGTCAAACATCCCTGCAGAGAAGATACAGGAAACCGTTTGAGAGCAGAGAAACTGCAAGCAGCAAAATCACACCTAAATGTGATACCATTTCTTCACGTGGACTCTGTCACTTTGTGTTAGCCACAAGAAGTTTTTATTTCTTTTTAATAATCGGTGTAGTGGGCCAAATTTTCACTTTTCTTTTATAGGAATCTATCGGCAAGACAGAGCTGCATGAAAACCAATGAAATTTAAAGTGTCACCATAATTGTTTGCATTGTCAGTTAGTTAATGTTTGTGATTTGTTTGTGTTTTCATTGCAAGGGACTTGGTGAGAGATCAAATAGAAGTTAAAGCATTCTGTGTATACTTGAGTTTAGTTTTTGTGTCTAACTTTTGTCTTTTTACTGAAAAAATGTTGTAGCTAGGTCTTATTGATTTGTCTCAACCAGTATTATCCTGAGAGTTGGTATAAGAATTTATACATATTTGAAATCCTACAAATCTTCCCAGTTCTGCCTCAGAAGGCTTCAAAATCACTATAATCTGGCTAAATTTTTTTGATTTTCTAATAAGTGAATTAAAGAATCTTGACAAAACACAAGCAAATGCTGCATAAGAAATGATTGAGTCCCCCTTCCTAAACCAGGAGGAATACAGAAAAGCCGCCTACCAGCTCTCAAACTAATGTACTGTTGAATTTCATGCCATATGTCTTAAGAGAGTATTTTTATTTTGCCTTACTTCTCCTACCCAATAAAGTCCAGAAGAAAAAGCTACCTAGGATAAGTTTGAAAGGAAATTAATTTCCTTTTTAATCCCACCAATTAGAAAAAGCCACACTTTCTGGTTTGTGTCAAGATTAAACAACAGTGCTATGATCTGTCTCCTGGAAAACAGAGCATAGCCTTGATGTAGAGATATGTTTTCATGACAGCATTTTGTATGGAAATGTTTTGTGTGTTCATCATTTTGTATCATAAAAACGAATCCTTCATAATGTATAGAATTATCCAGCGGAGTACCTATAAAATGACTCTAACTGTATGTGAGTGCAGCCAAGAAGAAAACACACGTCCTCAACGAATCCCTTCACATTTATTCCAGGCTGTAAAGTTAATAAATTATCCTACAAGAGCTAGAAATCCTCTTGAAATTCGGCTGATTGACACATGCTAATACATGGACCTGTTGAGGATACCCCTCTACAGAATTTAAAAATGAAGACCCGCTGTACAATTCTGTAACTAATTTCAAAACATATTGAACCACCATCTAAGAGATACAATATTGTGATATCTCTCACACCCACTACGCATTAAAAAACACTGATTCCTGAGATTCACGGCGTGGGGGCACTGACTAATGAAAATTGAATTGATGATTACAACTGAATTTACATTTTGACATTTCAAACTGTTGGACACGGTAAGATTACTTGCGTTACTGCTTCTACTGTTTCTATCCTTTCTCCTGTTACCTCTCCTCACCTCCGTGACAACCCATAAAGTGAAGAAGACCTCTAGGAAAGAGACATTTATTACAATGTTTGAGTCACAGGGTGGCTGTCAGAGACTGAAAATAGTTCATGCCTCAAACACTGATATAAAGTTTTGCTCATTTTAAAGAAGCTACAACTGAAGAAGCTTCCCTGAAGAGTGGGACTTTGAAATGAAAGTCGAACTGTTGATTAGATAAAGGGACACGCATTGTTTAATCATTTCAGGCTGAGGGAAAGGAATGCATCCACAAAAGGCCAAAGCCAGCAGCTGCAGCTATCCCCGGCTGAGTTTGGGGCGGGAGGAGAGCACAGCTCACAGAAGCCAGGTTTACACAGACTCCTCCCAACCGAGGGGGGAGGAGGAGGTTTTGGGTGCATGGTGCAACCTCTGGTGAGAGGCAGTGAGCACCCATCCTCCAGTTCCACAAACTGGCCCAGCTGTGGAACCCCCAACCCCACGGCCACATGCACAGGACGTTCACGTGAGAGGCTTGGCCCCACAGGGCTGCACGGGATGCAACAGACCCAGAGTCTGCCGTGAGAGACTGACCCCACCCCAGGGGGACATGGCCGGACATGCCCACCCAGCCTGAGCATGTACACCCTTGGGACTCTGTGCCTTCTGGGGGCACCTTCGCCACCAAGAGACCAGCTGGAGAGGATCAACGAACAACATTGGGATCCACGGAGTGCTGATATTTCCCTTATTCTGTCCCTGTCGCTCTTTCTGTCCCCACCACCTTCTTTCTTTCTTTTCTTTCTTGCTCTCTTGCTCTCTCCCTTTCGCTGTTTTGCTGTTTCACTCTCTTCGCTGTTTCGCTCTCTCGCTCTATCATATTTACAATCAAATAAACCCCTTACTATTGTCATAAGGTCTCGTTTGCCCCTTAATTCGGGCAGAGGCATTTCTAAGAAGCTTAAAACTGGATCGTAACAGGAGCCAGCCATGGGTGGCAACCCCATAGGCCATGGCTGTGGAAGTAGGAGTCCTACTGGACCTCTGGTGCTTTTTCCACCTTTCACTTGTTTGGACTCGCAGGCAGATCCCTACTGGAAGCGTTATCCACACTACAGAACATCCAGGGTTTTTACCTAATAGCCCATACCCAAGTTAAAGTGTTTGTATGTTTTGTTTTAAACTGATTGATGGGAAGGATAATATAAAAAGCTTGATAAAAAAGAAGACCACCAGAAGATATGGACTAATACAATATAGAGCTCAAGCCAAATGAAGTGTCAAGTATAAGAGGGGGGATTGTTATGAATAGTTTTTGAAGGTTGGCTTTCGCCATATGTTGTATTAATTACGAATTTTATTATAAATTATATAAGGGATTCTAATGTTGGGTATTATGATATTATCCGTTGGAAATATCAAGGGTATAAGACACATGTTAAAGGATTGATGTTGCTGGGGTGGCTTTGATTGCACACGTTTGGTTTGGTGGGGGTTGGGTGAGTTTTGTGTGACAGTGCCCGTTCTGTGGGGAGCGAGCTGTTGCCGGCCAGACTTCGGGAGCAGCACCGTGAGAGCAGTGAGAGCCCTGGCCATGCAAACCGCGATCGCCTCAGAGCCAGAAAAGCGCGGGCTCGCAGAAGATTGACGGGGCCGTGGCCGTGCAAAGCCAGGGATTGCTGTGCATCAGCCGCGAGGCTGTAAAAGGCCGAGCCGCCGTTTCCTGAACGAGCCGCGGGCAGCCAGCCGAGCTCCCAGCGCTGCCCTTTGGCTTTGCGAATTTTTTTTTGTTTTTTGCGTTCTCAGTAAATTTTAATAACTCACATCCACTCCGCATCGGGGTCGTTTGTAACAGTAGCCCTCGAAGAGGGCAGAGCCCGGGAGAGGGGGGAGATGCTGGAAGAGGGAGGAGTGATCGGGAGAGGAGGAGATGCCGGGAGACGGAGAAAAGCCCTGGGGTACTCCGGGATGGAGAAAAGCCCGGGAAAGGGGGGAGCCTGGGACAGGAGGTAGCTCGGGACCGGGAAAAACCCGAGAGAGAGGGGCGAGCCTGGGAGACGGGGGAGAACCTGGGAACGGGGGGAGATCCCGAGAGAGGGGGGAGCCGGGTAGAGCGGAGAGAGCCCGGGAAAGGGGAGAGAGCTCTGGGGGAGGAGCCGGGCTGGGAACCGGGAGAGCCCGGGATCGGGGAGTCCTGCTGATGCCTAGGTTTTAACTTTTATATTTTCCGGATTCTGTACTGCTTAGAGTGTAACTCTGAGGTTTCTTGTAGCTTGCTAATTTCTGCCCACTTGGGCTGGGTAGACATAACAAAGCCTCTCCGGGCCTGCTCTCCAAGGTCACCCAGACTGTCCTAGACCTAAAAGTATAATCCAAAGAGCTTCTAAGGGGAGCCAGCGGAGGGGAAATTCCATCATTGAACTGAAACTTTAATTGGAGAATTAACCCTGATATGCAAATGAACCAAACCTATAAAGGTGTGAAGAACTCGTGACCTGGGGTCCATCTTGGGGTCCATTTTGGCAATAGCCTCTGGCTCCCAGGGTGCACCTTTGAAGGCCTTTCAAATAAATACCTATTTTATTCTTTCACTTCTGTCCAGTCTCTGTGTCTAGGAGGCCTCATAAGGCATCACTGCAGCCGGGCTGGGAACCGGGAGAGCCCGGGATCAGGGCGTCCTGCAGCCAGGCCAGGGCCGGGCGCGGGTCAGCGCGTTTCGGGGGAGCGCGGCTGCGGGGACGGGTCCGGAGCCGGCGGCACGTGGAAAGCACTGCTGGGCAGCACCGGCGGCGGTGAGAGCACAGCCCTGCCCGGGGATGGGCACCGCTCGGGCTCCTAACGAGGCGATGGCACTGCCGGGTTCGCCGCCGTATCCGCGGCAGCGCAGAGCATCGGTCCCTCCTCGGCGCCAGGGGTCACCTGCGCCAGGCACACCAGAGCATCGCCTCTGTCTTGAGAACCCCCAACGAGCAGCGCCTGGCAGGGACTGCAGATCCCCGTTGGTGGCAGGGAAAAAAGAGCAAAGAATCTTCCATGGGAGAATAAATGGAATAGAAGTGAGGCATCACTGTGAAATGTGTTGTACTGAAATGCTATTGCTCCTGACTCAGAACATGGAAGAGGAGTGGGGAGACAGAAATCAGAAGCTGGATGCAATGTCCAGGGACCAGTGATCTGGATAAAATGCTACACAATTGCTGGAATGCTGTATGGATGACTAACTACTGCTTGCCAAGTAATCTGGACTTGGGGCAGCATAGTTATCTCTCAAAAGTTCCTCTGAAGCCATGATTGAGAAAATTCTAAAGAAAGGCTCATAGACCCCCATTTCAATGCAGTTGCTGTGGGTTTGATAAATGAAATCTGCTTTTGCACCTTGGTTCTCCTAAAGGTTTGTGTTGGGTTTTTTTCACGCATGCAGGCATGCATGCAGGATTTGGAGATCTAAGGTAAATGCCTTCTATAAAGGGTGTGGAAGATACTGGCCTTTGGTCAGCAATACGTCAGCAAGAGACAGCTGAGCCATTATTACTGAGAGGAAGAACAGCCCTGCAAGAGGGGTGTGAGCCCTGGCTGAAGTTCAGTAGAACCACCTTAGGCAGGATCAGTAAGAAGGTACTGAAGAGTGAAGGGTCTAATCATTTGGTGCAGCATTGTATGGACTTGGGGATCACTACAGCATTGCAAACAAGTTCCCTTTGCGGCAGAAGAGGCTTCCATCTGCTGCCTCTGCCAGAGGCACTGGGATGGACAGAGTGAGCAAGGCTCGGTCAGCTGGCAGGGTTATGGACATTTGCCACAGAGGGGCTGCAACAAAACGAGAAGCCAAAGGCAAACAAGCTCATGGCCTGATTCCAGAACAGCCCAAGCATCCTTTTGGCCCTGCTGGCAGGACAAGAAGGCTCTTTGCACCTTAAAGGCTGCTTAGCCCTTTGCAGGACCAGCCCAAAACATCAAGATCTACAGCAGAAGGATGTGGGGGATTTGGGGTTTTTTTGCTCACTGGGTGGGAGTTGCTTCAGTTGCTGTTTTGAAGGTCTCGCCTGAGTTGTCCTAAAATACAGCAAAAAAAGGCTGTGCTTTCGCTGAGTGAAGCCACGTTGTGTCTGTCTTTCAGAAAGGAATAAAGAAAACACAGATTGCCTACTGAAATTGTTCTGCTCCCTTCCAAATCAGTTCACTAGTCAGGCATAAGCCTCAGGCATGTCCCCAGTTCCCTCTCTGCCAGCAAGGCAGAGCTGCATTGTGCAGTGCTTGCTGTGCACCAGAGAGCACAAAGCAGGCTGGCCTGGTGCCCCCGAATATTTCTGCAGAACGCTCTGCATTTCACACCTTTGCTCTGACTCAGTGCAGAACTCCAGGATTGCAGGCGCTTCCTCCCCGAGCTGTGTGAGGCACTGGCTCCTGCGGATCTGACCTGAGGAGCTGTCGCTGCCTCCCGCTGGCCTCGGTTCCCCTGGCAGAACTGCCGTGCCCGAAGGACGCTGCCCTGTGCTGGAGCCTGCGGAGCAGCCCGGCTCCCTCCCGCTGTGCCCAGGCTGCTGCACACACTGCTAACCTTCCCCAGGCCTTCCAGGGCAGCCGGCAGAAGAGCAGCAATCCTCAGCCGGGGCACCAGCCCTCGGCTGCCTTTTGCCTTTCTCTCCTCCTGGGCTGCCTCCAGACGGCCAATGGCACCAGTCTGCGCTGGGCCCAGCACGGCTACGCTTCCCCCGGGAGCAGCCAGCTGCCGCTTTGGCTCTGAGACGGGAGGATTTGCCGGCTCCCAGGAAGAGGCACCCAGCGCCACGCTGCTGCCTCTTGCAGCTACAAGGGCCTCCTGCCAGCCGGCCTCTGCCGAGCCTCAGGCTGCTCTGGGCTCTGCCAGGGCTCTGCTGGGGCTCTGGCCCGGGCAAGGCTGGGCTGCTCTCACCTCACAGTGGCTGACAGCTCTGCATCAGACGAGACTTTCAGAGCACCCTCACTGATCTTTCTGCTTTCTCAGTTGAGCAAGACTCTCCTCCAGCCAGAGATTGCACTTAGGGATACAAATCCAAGTGGCAGGAACCCCAGTGCTCTCGAGTCACAGCTGAACACCTGCATCTGCACAGGATGTTTTGGCTGCCCCACTCCTCCTCTGGTTTTGCCTGCAAATGCCATTGCCCTTTCTGCCTCAACTAGAAGTACCATGGCTGGGCAAAAACCGGCCAGTGCGTCGTATTCCAAAGGCAGTGTGGTGTGGAGAGGATGAATGAAGAAGAGCCTGCCCCACTTACAAACCACACCAAAGAAGCCATAAGTGTCCCTTTCCACCTTTAAGAAACAACTGACAATTCAGAAGGAAACATCAAGCTTATTCACAGGCTGAGAAGGAAGGGAATCTTCAAGGTGAGTTGAGGTTTCAGAAACTTTATTTATATGCAATCCTGCTCTGCAATCCTACACTACAATCCTATTCTACAATCCTACTTGACAATCCTACTCTACAATCCTATTCTAAGCTGGTTGTGGAGTAAACAGGTCTGACGTGATTATCACATTCTTGTCTCCTCCTTCCTCTTCTTCACTGCAATGAGCAGTGGCACCAGGCTGGATACAGGCTCAGCTGATGCTAGAAATGGGTGCTGCCCAAAGGAAACAAAACAAAAAAACCCAATGAACCATGACTTCCCAAGCTCAGTGCTTCACAGGCTCAATCAGGATTCCTCAGGTTCCTAGAAAGACGCAGAAAGAGGACTGACGGGACCATCTGCACCTCCATCTTCATGTGCAGGACCTTGCCATCACAGGCCAACCTGGCCCAGAATCCCACCCATCCATTCATCCAGGTGTCTTCATCTTGCTGGCATTTTTGCCCTGCCAGTGCTCTAGAAATGGTGCTTTCTGTCCCCGGGGTTTCTTCCTTTCAGGAAACTTCAAAGCCTCACATAGGTCCCTCTCTTTGAAAGACAGGCACTGTGCTAATTTCCACAGGGAGACAGAGCAGTGTCTGCCTTTCCATCCCCTCCCCCTCCTGTGCTGGATGGCACCTGCCTTCCCAGCAGGGACAGCTGAGTGGCACTGGGTCCTGCAGCTCCCTCTCTGCCACTCAGCCTGGTGGTAACCCTGGGGCAGTTCCCGTCTGCTTGACCATGCCAGGCAGCAGGTGGGGCTGGGACAAATCCATCTCAGCTGTCCTTTTGTGGGTGGCAGAAACCCCTAGGAGTGGGGCAGGGGGCACAAACCAGGGTCCCTCAGAGGCTCACAGCGAGCTCCTCACAGCCAAATCTCCGACTGCTGGGCTGGGACTGGTTTCCTTGGGTTCCCCCACCACCATTTCACGCCTCTGTACCCCGCATTGCTCTAGCTCAGTTCTTTTGCCATCAGGTAAGACTGAATACCCCACCAAATTACAATACAGGGCGACAGAAACAATCAGAGGATGGAGCACCTCTCCTCTGAGGACCAGCTGAGAGACCTGGAGAAGAACAGGCCCCAGGGAGACTTTATTGCCACGTTCCAGTACTTCAAAGGGGCTTCTGAGGAAGTGGGGGACACTTTTTTTAACAGGGCTAGTTGCAGTAGGACATGGGGTAATATTTATAGTATATAATGGGGATCAAGTCAGGTTGGGTGTAAGGAAGAACTTGTTTTACTCGGAGCATGGTGCAACACTGGCACAGGTTGCCCCGAGAGCTGGTAGGTGCCCCATCCCTGGAAACATTCCAGGTCAGGTGGGATGTGGCCCTGAGCAACCTCTGATCTCTTTAAAGATGTCCCTGGTCATCGCAGGGCACTTGGACCAGACGACCTCTATGGGTCCCTGGCAGCCCAGCCCAGTCGAGGATTCCACACCATTTTCATTAGAAAAGCACCAAGGGTGGAGGGGAGGGGCAGGGGGTTGTCTGATGCCTTGGGCTTCAGTGGAGGAGGAGCCCATCCCTCGGACACTGTTTCACCTGCAGCCCCTTCGCATTTTACCTGCAGGAGCTCCTTGGCAGACCAGCGCCGCTCCTCGTTTGTCTGCAGGCAGCAGCTCAGGAAGCCACGCAGCAAAGGCGAGAATAGGTTGGGCTCCTGCAGCTTTGGTCTCCCTCCTGTGGCTATCAGGAGTTGAGGCTGGAGAAAAAGGAAACACGAGGCTCCACCTGCTTCTTTCAAGTATCTGTAAATGCTCTCCCAGAGCCCATTGCAGTGGCAGTTTCTGCCCTGGCAGATGGGCAGACATGACTTTCCTATACCAACAGAAAAGCCAAACCCCAAAGCAGCCACAGCTTTTCCGACATCCAGCGGATCTTGCCTTGGCAGCTGATTTCATTGGCTGACCTAGCTAGTGGGAACTACATCAGCAAAAGCACGTTTTGCTTCTCTGAGGATTGACACCAGCTTGACAGGCTATTTGAAGAGGGAGTTTGCTCTATCTATACCATCTCCAAGGATTATTACATGAAAGGCATCTCTGCAGTGCTTGTTGGTCCATTAAGCACAGCTTCCATACAACAAAAATCATCAAGTTTTTTGTTCTCTTCTTGAAAAAAATGCAGACGCAGAATCCATCTAAAATAGATGGAAATAACAATGGAAAGAGGCCTAGGAGTCTCCATGAAAACGCCCGCCACAATAGTAACAGCTCTGTGCTGGTGGCACTGAAATAGATGGTGACCAAAGAGACTTTGTTATCATCCTCTTCAACCCAGAGGAAAATTTCCTTCGCTTTTCCCACACCACCAGAGGTCACAAAGGGGGTTTTATCCTGTCCCTCTGCAGCTGAGCTCAGCCACTGGACACGGTGGGGAGCTGGAGCCCTCCCTGTCATTATAACTCTGCAACCCAGGGACGTCCCTGCTCCTGCGGTAAAGGAACACGGCACCGGTGTCAACCACAGACCTTGGGTCCCAGCCCCAGTCACCTGGCTGCAAGCTCTTTAATGTACCAACAAACACCAAGGGTTTGGCATACAATTCTAACTGCAGTCTGAGAAAAAGACATGCTGAACTTATCCAGGCCACCCAGACACATGACAGAACAACGTACAGATGACTTGGAAGCCTGAAAGTTTCAAAGACCCACAGGATTTGGAAAAGATGCTACAGCTTGGAGGAAAATTGATGTGCTGTGGCTAATAAAGGAAGAAGCAAGAAGCACTGCTTGGGGTTTGCTTTGCTGGTTTTTTCTCGTCTTTTTTCTTTTTCCTTTCTCTTTCTGTTCTCCTTTTATCTTTTTCTATAAAATTGAAACTAGGAAGGTCCAGCCTCCATTTCAAAGGATATTTATCACACTGCTGAACTCTCCACTTGAAAAACTCTTGTCCTTCAGAGACAGAGCTCCAAGAGTGTTCAAAAAGCACATGAGAAACGTCAGGCATGGCTGAAGGCCAAAATGGCAGGTTTCTGAACTGGCTGCTTGCCACTTCCCTTCTGATGCAAGCAAAACTACAGCAGATGCTGATGTGCTGCAGGGCCATTTTTAGAAGGGGACCTTGGTGGAAGCAGTGCCAGCAGATGGCAATGGGATTTTGCCCAGTTGCAAACAGAACGTGGGACAGGTGAGAAAGACAGAGGGATCAGTGAGTATTGGCTCCTTACCGAGACAGGATCTCCATTCCAGTGAGGAGCTTCCCGTTCCACCATTTCGATTCCCACTATGCCAAAAGACCATATGTCCGCTTTGGGGCCGTATGGTTGACCTGTCACGATTTCAGGTGCCATCCACCCAGAAATCCTGGCCACTGATCTCTGTCTACTCTGCTCAGGGGTGAGCTGAGCAGAGAGGCCAAAATCAGCTGAGGAGAAAACAAAAGACTGTGAAAACCAGCTCAAATTAGGAAACCAAGCAAAAGAATTCCCCACTCTCAGTCTCAGAATGCACTGTGTAATCTGCTGGAAAACCGTCCGTGCTCTATCTCCTCAGGGCTTTAGCCAAGGAAAGATGGAATTGGCCACTTCAAAAAAACCCACATTTTTTACACTGCCCCCAGCAGTGGCCTTTATTTTCCTGAAGCTTTGGATTGTAGCTCCCTCCCTCTGGAAGGGACGCACACAAACCTATGCCACTCTTGACTGCTTGTTCCTTGTGATACCTCTGTGCATGTTGCAACTGTGCCCTCAGCTCACGGCAGGGGTCCCTGCACTGCCACCAGCACCACTTTGGGGGAACTGGCAGTCACTCGAAAGCAGCCCCAAACCCCACATCCCCGGAACGCCGTGCCTGACCGAGAATATACCGACCCAGCTTGACAGAGCCGTCGGTTCCGAGAAGGATGTTGCAGCTCTTCACATGTTGGTGGATCATGTGGTTTGAATGAAGAAAATCCAGTCCTTTCAGGCACTGAGAGAGAAAACAGAAACAGGAGGGCAAAAATTAGTGATGTGATATCAGCACGCAAGAAAGGAAACAGCTCTAAAAGATTCCCTTTCCAGGGGAATGGGGAGTAATGGCAGAACACGGAGCCATCGAGAGGAAGAGCTTGCTGCTCCAACACTACCTTTCTAAGGGAAGGCATGTCAGCTTTTGAAAGAGCAATGGGAATTGCTGTTCTAGACTGTCCCCTGCAAACCAGCCCCAATGACTGCTGCTGCAGTGGATGTGCTCTCTCCATCCAGAGGACAAACGAGGGTTTGCCATGAAAGAAAAAGTCCTTCCCTTTGGTGCGAAGTGGATCACTTTTGGGTGGGGGGCTGCATGGCAAAGGTTTTCTTGCTAGTCTCAGCATAGACTTGGAAGTATCACATGAGTCACCTTTCAGAAGCAAACAGCATTTTGGGTGCGCTACTATCCTTTTCAGCTGAGGACTGTGAGAAAGGAGTCTCTCTTTTTCTTTGCCATTAGTTTCAAATCCTGCCACCAGCACCTTTGCTTTTACAGGCAGGGAACGCAGTGCAGACAGGCTCCAGGCAAACATTTAGAGAGGCAAGGTGGAGAACAGCAAATACAAATACAAGAGACAGAGCGAGAATACAACAGCAGGAGATAAGAATACAAGAACTGAGTACAGTGAGTGCATGCACACTGCCACACAGTTCACTTGAGATGCTCTTGCTTCTCCATAGCATAGCAGCAACACAGAAACAAAGCTTGGCACATGAAGTCTCTGCTGTTCTGAGCCCCTGTTTCCCAGACAATCCTGCCCAAGCCCTTGGAAGGAAGCACAGGTGGGATCCCTGACCTCTCGACTGATGGTTGCCATCTCGTCTTCACACAGGTAGGTCTTGCTGATGACATCGCTCAGAGTGCCTCCGTCCATGTACTCCATCACCAGCCAGAGTTCCTCATCCACAAGGTAGCTGAAGGAAGGAAACAAGGGTGTGGAGATGAACATACATGGCTACGTTGCTGTTTGGAAAAGACAATGGTTGATTCTTGTTTCTGGGTCCCTTTGAAACGAGGACAGAACAAAAGGAGTAGACGTTCCCTCTAGGCTGTGCAGTGTTTGCAACCTGTGCAGTCTCAAGGAGAAAGGCACAGCTGTGAAAAAGGAGATGTCCTTGATAGCCAGCAAGTGAAAAATGCAGTTTCGTAACAGCCCAGATAAAAAACCTGTCACGCATGGTGTTTCTGGAAATAAGCACCTAGTCTTCCTGGCATGCACAGCAATGGAAAAGAGGGGCAACAATCCCAGGGAAATCCTCTCCAGGATGGTTCATCAGCACTTAAAACACTTGAAAAAATCAAGCCCCAAAACAGCATGGAGGCAGTGAACTTAAAGGCTATTGATTTAGTAAGATAGTGCTGATCCAGGTTTTTGAACAAACTTCAAACTAAGTGTGCCAGGGAAGATTAATGCAGACAAAATGCACTCTCTTCCCATCCATTGGAGATGAGTAGAGAAATGATAATTAACCAATAATTAACAGCTCTATTTTCTGCCAGTGACCCTGAATCAGGGGGAGGAAGGGAAGCAGAGGTTAAATGATTTGCTAAGAAGCTGCTTGTTAAAAGCAATGCATACCGCTTGCTCGACACTTACTGTGCCTACCAAAGCAGAATGAGAAGATATGAGACTATTGATAAAGGGAAGGAATCGTGACCAAAGATCCTGTTTTCGAACATGTGCAGGGAAGCAAGATGAAAAGTTCAGAATGAGGAAGACTCTTTACTTCATCTGAGGAAGACTCTTATTTCATCTCGGAGACCCCTGCCCACGACCACCAGACAACACTGCGCAAGCGCAACGCGGATGTAAACGACTTTTGGGCTCATTGTAATACGAGGCGAGGCTGGGCAGGGCTAGGCAATGAATATGTATAGGTGTATTGGGAAACTCAATGACTATGGGACTTGTAACCCAATACATACCAGGCTGAATGCAGCTGTCAGCACGCATGACTTTGGAGGAATTATCCCCCATGCGTCCCAGCGCTGGAATAAACGTACCTACTTTCCTCCTTATTCCAGTAGTGGAGTCTTTCCCGCATATCAACCCAAGTGGGTTTTTAACCTCGCATGCTTGAGTACGTGAACCAACATTCATGGGATAAAACCACAACCACTCACCTGTCTAAATAGTTCACAGTGTTGGGGTTCTTATTCATTTTCATGACCATGAGTTCATTTCCAGTTACTTCCTTCCTCCTTGGTCCTCGAAGATTTATTTTCTTTATGGCCACCTAAAATGACATGGAAAATCCGTACCTTGAGAAGTTGGTGGCACATGGAGCGAGTGATTTTGGAATGACACAGCCGAGCTGTGCCAAAGTGCCTTGTGATTAGACACAGGAGGAATTAGGAAGTGACATTCCAACAGCCCATTTCTCCGCTCCCTTGGGGCCAGAAACAGGACATGTGGCCACTGACGTTTTGCCCTGTCCACTTGGTAACAATGGTGTCTCAACTATCACCCACAAAGCTCTGCCCACACTCTCTGCTGCTGTCAGGGATCCAAAGAAGTAATCCAAGCCTTGGTACTCTATGGATACATCCTGGGCTATAACAGCAGGGCTTAGGGGCTTTTAGGGACACCTTGCACATCCCTCCCTAGGTGCACTTCCCAAGCGCAGCACTGCAGGTTGCTAAGGAACTACCAGTAAGATTCAGATGTATTTGCTGGCAGCCAGAAATGAGAATTCAGGACTCTGAAGCTGTAGCCTCAAAGAGCAGTGAGATGCTCTAAGGCACCACCTTTGTTTTAGCCATTGAGAGCAAGTGAGCGCGTCCTTCTCCGAAAGGGACCGCCGCCCTCCTTGCCTTCCTTCTGGCAGCTGAGAAGGACAAAGACTGTCCCAAATGCATTTTGCAGGCTGGCACCCGTCTGCGCTTCCTGTGCCTTTGCAGCACAGCTCTCCCGGTGACCCAAAGCTCCAGCCACAACTCACACCAGAGGGGAAAGCCCTCGAGAGCTGCAGAATCTGCAGGGGCTGTTGACATTTACCTCTCCTCCTGTGGCACTGTCGAGTGCTCTACAAACCTCTCCGAAAGTCCTAGAAACAAAACAGCAGCAAAGAAAGGAGAAGCTGTTTAGACCTTGGAGTGAAAGCCAGCCCAGATGGGAGATCTCTGCTGTAAGTGCCTAAAACCTGCAGGGTGCAGGAAGGATCTGCCAGAAGGCGATGATGCCTTTTCCTCTCAAGTGTGTGGGCACTGGGCCTGTTCCTGAAGCTTTGGGCTTTAGTGCCTCAGCTCAAAAAGAGAGCTTATTCTTTCATCTCGGGTTTCAGTTTCTGAACGGTGTGGTTCTAATCCTGACCACTGAGTATTTCCTTCAACAAACTCTTGGAAAGAACTGTTCCTGAGAGCTGTTATCTGACAGCTCCCAGGGGGTAGGTTGCTCTTTCAGGCAAGCAAGATTCTTCTCCTTTCATTAGTGTGGCCATATGATTTTGAGACATACAAGAATGCTAAGGAAATTAACACACAGGTGTCCCACAGCTGAGAGACAGGAGATCTTCCAGCTCCTGTTCCTTGCTGCAGGCAAGACCTTGGCAGCATGGAGATGTCTTTGACAATGCCTTCTGACCACACTTACACATTCTGACCAGCACTGAGAGATGGGACAATCTAACGCCAGTGTCTGAACATGTTTGCAACTTGCCTGACTTCACACTTGGTAGATATTCCACCAGCAAAACTCCTGGCCCATGATTTTGTAGAAGTAACTGTAGTTGTGATGCCATGAAGATTTTTGCCTTTTCTTTTATACCCCTGTTATACCTTTTTACAGCTTCTGTATTCCTAGTGCTTTTGCCTACATTCTTGGACTTGTTTGTCAAGCTAAAAGACTAAACATTTTAGAAGCTTCGTAGTTAGGGATGTGTGTGTGTGTGCCCCAGACCCCAAGGTCCTCTCCAGAACATATTCTGTAAACCAAGATAGAACCATCCAGGGGAAGGTTCCTTGGGGAGGGGGGGGGGCTCACTTGAGCCTCTCATTGGGGAATCTTGGATAGATATGCTAATTAGTAAAGCCTATAATGATATACCCAATGTTGGGGGGACACGGGAAGAAGAAGAGACAGAGACACAGGGAAAGACTCGGTGGGGTGCATCTCGATGCATATGACCTGGACGTGTACACCTAAGGAGCCTTAAAATAAATACCAAGGTAAAATCCCTTTTCCCCTTCTAACCATGTATGCCTCTTCATTTTAAGACCAGGAAAAGGCATCAGTTGGACTCACCCGCTGCCGATATTTTCCAGTTCAATGTATTTCGTCACCGGATTTTCCATGCTCACCATTTTCCCTGAGAGGAACAAAATGCAAGGTGCTCACTTGAAAGCAGAGATGCCACCTTCCAGGAGATACAAAAGGCAGCCGCGCTGCCCGGGGCTCTGAGCCCCTTGTGGTCAGCTGGGTAACAACAGCAACAACAGCAGCAGCACCAAGACAGGCAGCTCGGCAGCACAGATGGCTGGCACAGATTTTCTACAGTTCTTTGGAGAGATCTCTTGCCAGGAAACTAGCCACATTCAGAGGAGACAGAGACCAGAAGAGAACAGGTACCAAGGCAGGTGAGTTGTCATCTGTAAGCACTAAGGAGAGCTGGAACTAACAGCGGCTTTCTTTTCTTGGGAATAAGCACTGTGAGATTCAACAAAAGGTTTCATATTTCCCAAGATTAAATGCACCTTGGGTTCTAGAATCAATTCCTATGAACAAGTGACATTTTTAAGACAGGAAGGAATATTGCCAAGTGTTGCCAGGAGGGGAGGGCATCTTCTCCACCTTCCAGCAGTTTGCCAGAAGAACGCCTTTCTCTTTGTAAAGCAGAGCAGCTCATGCTATAAGCAATAGCAGCGGGGCTTTCAGCATCAGGACCCTCAGCCTTTATGGGCAGGCTGAGCTCAAAGACGCCCTTGCCGTGCCCCATGTGAAGAACCACACTGCTTCTCTTCACCCTGACTGCGCGGCTCAGTCGCTCGCATTGGACTCGCCCTCTCAGCTCCGCACACGTCCCCGTCTTCCCAGCTCGGCACAGCGGCCATGGGCAGCAAGGACAGCAGTGCTCCTCAGGCGCCGGCGTGGCACGGACAGCTGCCCCGAGGAGATGCTGAGCCTCTCGTGAGTCCAGGCCGTGCGATGCAGAAGCCGGCCCGGACGAGGGGCTGCTGCCTCCCGGCAGCTCCGCGCTGCAGCGGCCGGGCAGCAGCAGGACTCTCTCAGCTAAGGAAGGCTCCAGCCTCTGCAGTCGCACCGGCCGTCAGGGGCAGGGCAGGTACCACAGCAAGGCTGGGAAGGGCCAAGGATGAGCACTGACAAGCACTGGGAAGAAGCCACAGCCAGACCGAGCCCTGTTACAAGCTGTTGCCCCCATTCAGGGCACGACAGGATTGGCTTTGAAATCAGACACACCGAGGTGCACATCAATGGCCTTTTCGTCCCAACAGGTGATGGTAGACACAGAGTCAATTGGGCTCTGTTCTCAGCCCCACCAGGCCTTATCTGAGAGCACAGCACTGGCAGCTGTTATGGGCAAGAAGCAGATTAAATGGGTTGTGCTGCAAAAGCACAAAGGGCTTGATGTGTTTTCCTGGAGAGTGGCCTGCACAGGGTTGTGCCAAAGGGTAGAACTCCAGCAGTCACAGCCTTCTGCTGATCCAGGAACAGTCCCTGCTTCTGCCTTTAGCGGAGAGGGAAGCTCAGGCAAACCCAAGGCAGTCTGAGCTGCCCTCAGAGGCAGCAGGAACACCCAGAGCACTCCCTCGCTGCCTCGAAGCACAGCAGTTCCTGTGGGGAGTCCTCAATGTCCCCACAACCACATGTTCCAGGAGGAACATTTGGTACAGCTGTGCTGGCACATGCACACAATACACTGTCCCTCACCCAAGAAATACACAAAACGTACTCAGTAGCTCCAGGTACTTGTCCTTGTTCTCCTGTTGCTGAGCAGCTGTGACCACATTGGAGCTGAGCAAACTGCCTGGGCTCCACTTCTCAGGTTGGGGAGCAAAGGCTCCTTTAGATGACGCTGCTGCTGCAGCAGGTTCAGTGACAGAGCCTGTGTAGATCTGAGACAAGAAATGAGTTTGTGTCAGAAACTGTGGCTGGCAGAGACTGCCCTGGGATCACATTTCAAATGCAAGCCCTTAGGAAGGTGCTGTCAGCCACTTTCAGAGCTCTTAAACGGGTTTCTTTGGATGTCCACCTCTGAAACCAGAAGGGTCAAAACCAAAGCCTGGTTTTACTCGAGTTCATGGTCAATTTCATGTTCCATTTTCATGGATTTTCTGAAGGATGACTGCCACAGTGACTGCTCCACTTCCTCCCAAGGACTCCTTTCCCCCTCCAAGGGCTGCAGACACACTTGCAGTTCCTTGTTCTAATGTTCTACCTCCTCCCATTGGATCCTCTTTTCCACCACCATCTTCAGGATGTGCTCAACCTTTAGCACCTCTGGTTGGGACAGGTCCTGTGCCTCACGCCAGCCTTGGGGCTCTTTGTGGCCAATCACTTGCTGGAAGTCTTCACAGGCTGCCAGGTGAGATGTCAACACTTCCACCTCAAGTCAAACAGAACAAAGCAGTCAGACAGTACAGCTTGTCCCTGTCAGCTGTGGGTCACAGACTGTGAGGAAAGGGAGAGAACAGGAGAGGGCCAGATTCACAAGGGATACAGAATTCAAAATCTATCTGGGTCACCAAGTTGAGCTGCAGAAACACCTCAAGAAACAAGGAGAGCAGGAACAGGCCAGCAGGAATCCATTTGGATGACTGCCGGCCAACAGGCCAAAGGACTAGTCCCACTGTCCAGGGCAGCAGCTGAGATTCAGCAGCCCAGGACGTGTCCTTCAGAGTGGCTGTGATAGAGGCCACAGCAGGAGGGCACTCAGAGGCATCACCCCCTTGCCTGCTGCTCTGCAGAGGAGAGGCAAGAAGGGCAGAAGCCACCGGTTCGGTGACTGCAGCGGCTCTCGCTGTTGCACTCACTTGCTTTTGTAGAACCTCCTTCTCCTGAAGCAGGTGATTAAGCTCTTTGATGATTTTCATTCCTTCCTCCAGCCTCTTCTCCCTTGGCTTGATCCTAGCTTTATTTGTCTGCAACTCTGCCTGCAGGCTGTCCTCCACTTTCTGTGAAGAACAAGCGAGAGCAAGTTTCATGAGTGGAGTGGCTGCCACTCTTCTACTCACCTGGTTTTGTAGATCGCCCCTCTGCTGATGGAGATTCCAGTGCTCTTGAATTCTTCTGATGTCTTCCTCGTGCCTCCTCTTCACTGCCTTGATGTCACTCTGGGCTTCGGGCAGCTCTGCTTGTGGCTCTGCCTTGATGTCCTGTGCACACAAATGCAGAGCAAGTGACTGGGAGCTGCCATCAGGCTCAGCTTTTTCCTCTTTCGGCCTCAAAATCACATTCATTCAGCCACTTCTTTCTGCTTCCCTACCCAGCTCTGCTTCCATTGGAACCCTCCCATCCCAGTGCTGGTCTCTGCAGATTACAAGGCTCTGTGCTTTCAGTGCCTATGGGACTCCTGGCCTCCTCCATCTCAAGAGCTCCGTTTTATGCCCCTGTTCCTGCCCTTCACTCTGTCACCTGGCTAGTCAGGCTTACTTGGCCATTCTCTTGTGGCTCTTCCACCTGCTGCCTGAGCTGCTCCAGCTGCTCTCGGGCTGGGAACAGCTCTCCCCGAGTCTGGCACGGCATCTCTGATAGAGCAATCTGCTCATGCTCTTTCTCCAGAAGGAGCTGCACAGAAAGCAAGAGAAGATGGGTTTCAACTTCCCATAAAACATTTGTGGGGCAGGACTCAGAGACTGATGGGCTCACACATTCCCAAAGCAATGTACTGCTGCTCTCCTGGGTCATTCCCTGCCCGTGGGAAGGCACAGATTCCAAAGTGACAGTGGCAGTACAGTCAGGGTCCCTCTGGGACTGAAGCTGACAGGGAACGTGGGGCCTTTCTCAAGGCTCTGCTGAGGACCTCGCTCCTCTTCTGCCGTGTCCTGTTTGTCTTCAGAAGTGACTGACACCCAGCCCTGTCCCACAGCCCCACCCTGGCTCTGCAGGTGGCTTCCTGTGTGAGCTTGCTCCTTGTGAGAGACACTTCCGGAGTTCATGTTCTCTTCAGGCCTGCACTGCCATTCCTGCCTTTCTGACATCTACACTCTTGGATTATTCAGGAGATGAGGATGCGCACAAAGACCCTCCAATGGAGGTCAGAGGGCCTCTATGGCCACCTCAATATATGGAGGAGGACCAAGGTGTTTATTCTCCTCCCTCTTTTGTCAGCTGAGAATTCTGACTGGCTGTACCAGAGACCCTCACAAGGTCCCATTAACAAATTAATTTACAAACCTTTCAGGATGCCAATGAAGGAAACCATGTGTCATGTAATACATGTATGACCAGAGTCCCCAAACACCACCTAGAGCATGGGATTGTTCCAGTCCCTTAGGACAGGCCAAAATTTAAAGGATAAACAGGGGGTTTCAGGGTGGAAAAGGCTGGAGGAGGAAAACACCTCTGAGGGGAAAAAACAACCATCTCTGGAGGGGGAAACATCTCTGCCTGCTCAGGATCAGTCAATGGAAGGAGTCTCTCCTCCTCCTCTCAAGGGGTGCCTTTAGGTGAGCTTTGCACCTCCAGCTGCCTTGGAGCAAAACCAGGAAGATTCATTTAGGTAGATAGATAGATAGATAGATCGATAGATTGATAGATAGATCTATCTCACTGTTATCATCTCTCTTTTCCTATACTTTCCATCACTACACACATCAACACTCGGTAGCCAGTGCCCTGATCAGCAGCAATCCTGAACTTGCTCTCCTGTTGCTTCAATAAACCACACTCTTGGGGAACCTGGAGCAGGAAGGTCCTTATGGAACACAATCAGACCCAGGGCCCTGCACTGGGAACTGCACTCTTTGTGCATCTGTGCTGGGGCAAGTTCTTCTCTTGGACTCGACCAGACTGACGGTGCTAAAGTGGCTGCAATCAGAAATGAAGCCTGGCCCCTCACAGCCCCTCTGATCTCTGAGGACCCTGGAATGCAGGGGCCTTGATTTCCTGCTAAACTCCCATACCTGGAATGCAACAGATACTGATCCCCCGGGCTGCCAAAAGGCACGGGCGCTGTTAACCTGAAAGTGATGTGCAAGGCCCTGCTGGCTGGCCGGCCACCAGAACAGCTCCTTCTGCACCAACGTCCCTGCCCCAGATTATGTGTTCTCATGCAAAAATACTGCATCTTCCAGAACCGCAAACTAACATTCTAGCAGAATCTCTTCCAGTGCTGGAAAAGGGCAGGAAAGGTTGAGCAAAAGCACCTTTGCTCACTGGAGAAAGAGAAATGACACAGGGCCTCTCCTTCTAGCAAACAAACAAATAAATAAACAAAAAGATGAAAGTATCACCTACTCCAGTGTCTAAAGCACTTGGATGCAGTCAGGGGATGCTTGGCAGGGAAACAGCCCTTGTGGTGAGCACTGTCATGTAGGGATTTATGGAAGTGTAGCTGAAGGTCCTTCATGAACCTCCCTTCTCCAGGCTAAAGCTCCCTCAGTGCCTCCTCACGGGACTTGTGCTCCACACCCTTCCCCAGTTCCCTTGCCCTTCTCTGGACCTGCTCCAGCCCCTCAATGTCATTCTGCTTCACAGGGGCCCAGAACTGGACACAGCACTCGAGCTGCGGCCTCAGCAGTGCCCAGCACAGGGGGACGGTCACTGCCCTGCTCCTGCTGCCCCACTATTGCTGACACAGGCCAGCATGCCCTTGGCCTCTTGGCCACCGGGGCACAGCTGGCTCATGTCAGCTGCTGTTGACCAGCATCCCTGGGTCCTTTCCTCCCAGGCAGCTCCCCAGGCACAAAGTTGCACATTTGTCTTAAAAGACAGCATCAAGAATTTCAAGATGTCCTTCCTGTTCTTAGCACTCACTACAAGACAGCAGACAAGGACCTGCAGCTTCACCCCGGCCTCCAGACTCCAGTGGAGTTTTCAAAGCTGCAGACTTCACAACAGAAAGTATCAGCAGAAACATGCAGCCTCTGGGTTTTGCCCCAGAAGAAGGGTTCAGAACTATGCAGTTTGTTTCTTTTGCCACACGGGAGAAGAGTGGCCCCACACGGGTCATGGACAACACAATCATCTCTTTGCAGCTTATCAAAAGCAAAACCACAGCACACTCAGAGCCCCTGTCAGCTCTGCTCCTGCCTGCTCTGCCTGAAGAGGAGAAAGAACAACCTGGCAACAAAGGCATCGGAATCCTGGACTTCAGGCAGCAATTCCACGTCCCCAGTGTGTCTCTGAAATACTCCCAGGTAAGCACACCCGAGAAGCCCTTTGGGACAAGCCACCCCAAAGAGCTTGTGTGGACAAATCAACACTTTTTGTGCCTGCAGCTACTTGGCCAGCCTGTGGAGTGGGACACACCTCTCCAGGCCACCGTGTCCCCTACGTGTGTGGCAAGGCTGAGAGCAGTGTCTTTGGAGCGCTCCCTCCCGTGGGGACAGGGGAGCCTTCATGACTCAGGCTGGCCCCTATTGGAATCCCAGCAAGCTGGGGCCTGAGCATGACAGGTCAAAGGCCGTTTTCCAGCTGTCACTGGCTGGGGGGAATCGCTAGGTCCTGGCAGGACTCCAGCACTCAGCATCCTCGGCCACCAGCAGCAAGTGCTGGCTGGTCAGAAACTTGCAGCTCTGATTTCCTCTAAAGACAGCACCAACCAGAACTGGCACTTACTGTCTTGGAAAGTTCAGGCTGTGGTGTGATCACAGCTGGAGGGTTGTGGTCATTCTGCTCCTCTTTGGCCTCTTCTCCAGGAGCAGAGGGAGCCAGAGGAGAGTCTGCTGTTAGTTCTGTGCCCTGTGGACAGGCAGGAGCGTGAGGGACAGGCAGTTACCTATCATTTTATAACCTTATTCCTATTCAGCTCTACAGCCAGCTCTACTAAGGAGAAATCATAACCTTTCATAGCAAGGGGATTCTAAGTCCCTCCAACTAAATTAAAATGGGCATATTGCTCTGAATTAGATGTTCCACCCTGGCTACTGTCAGGAAGCAACGTTCTCTCTGCAAATCTGGGCTTTTAGTTCTTTAAAAGCTCTGAAATGCAGAACTAGGAAACAGCCAGCGATGTCTTTGCTACTGCTGCTGCAGACATGGAAATGGATTTTCTCTCAGCCTACACAGCTGGCCCTCCTCACTCTACTGCCACAGACCAAGCTCACAGCTTGCTCCACAATTCTTAAATGCCAGGAACATCAAAGGTTCCTTTCTCACTCACCTTGGGATCGGCACCTCTGAATACATGGGTCAGGTGACCTGCAGTGGGCAAGGGAAAAGGAACGAGGCGCTGTGAGAAAACTGCCTGTGCTGGTGAACCCCCCAGAACAAGTCAACCCCAACAGAGAGTATTTTCCTTTCACAGCATCCCTCCAGGAGACACAATTCTTTCACACAGCCAGCAAGAGAACAGGACAATATTCTTGGTTGTGCCTACGCTTTGGCCTGTTTTGCCAGTAAACAAATACAAACTTGGTCAAGAAAATGCAGATTGTTCTTTCACACTCAATGCTTCTGTTCTGCCCAGCAGTTAAAGCAGCTTTTGTTCTCTTCTCTTTCGGGTACCTTATTTTTAAAATAAGTTGCATGCACCAATTCCCATTAAGTTGCTGAAAACAGTTGCCCAGAAAAGCTTCCCCCAAATCCCCCTGAGCTGTGGCAGCTCTACTGGGAAACAGCTCAGGAGCAGCTCTGGGGTTCAGGAGCAGACACTCACTGTTTTGGAGTTTGCACTTCATTGCAAAGGAAATCACTATTTTAGCACTCAGTAAAGGGTCAAGTTAGTCAAATCTTTTAATGACAAAATTTAGAATAAAAGAAGCTTTCCCTGAATTCCAGGGAGAACCACAAAGTCTTTAGAAGGTCTTCTGAGAAGGTCTCCCAATCTGCCTTTTCAAAGTTGTCCTGCTTGACCAGCACACTGAGGAAATGACAGACTCTGCTGCCACAGACCCTGCCCTGGAGGGAAGGGAACCCCTGGAGGTTCCCTTGCAAGTGCTGCCCACGGCCCCCTGGCTACAGACACCCCCTTTTTAGCTGAACATGTTGACAGGAGCTTTACCAAACCAGTGACATCCTAATGGTGTTTTTGTTTCAAAGTCAACTCAGTTACTAAGAAAGAGCATGAAGAGATACAAAAGCCAGATTAAGCTACCACCCAGGGAAAACCTCTACTTACGTGCCAGGTTAGCCAGGTAATATCCAGAATAACCAATGCCATACACAGTGCAAACTGCAGCAGCGAGTGTCTCCATGGTTTGAGCACTGCTGTGCAAGTTTGCAGACTGTGCTCTAACACAACAAAAACCAAGGCTCCTGTCAGGGTGCAGCTGCCCCCTGACAAGGCCTCAACCAGGAGGATGCTCCTGCTCTGAGCAAGCCCAAGAGCTGCTCTGGCACTGAGGCCTTCCATGCACCAAGGCAACCTTCTGAGGACACCACGACTACGTGGCAACCATGCCCTGACATCACAAAGGAGCTGCTCCGCGTTGGTCTGTGTCTTTATGCAAAGCAACCCAAGCTTCCCTGCAGCAAACACCAAATAGCCTGGGAAGTTCTTCTCTGTCAAAGCAGCACAAATTCCCCTCATGGGCCAAAGCCTGTTGTTCAAGGGGCCCAAGAGAACTCAAAGAGTGCCCCAAGCACCTACAGCCTGTACCCCAAGTGCACACTGAGATGCGACCAAAGCAAAGGAAACCAGGCCAAGAAAATGGCCCAAAGCATTGCACAGATCCAGGAGGGAAGGCACTATGGGCATAAGAGCTGAAATAATTCCTAACAAATCGCCCCACATATTTGCACATTTATTGGACATGCCCTGGGCTCCTCTGCATGTACATCTCTACCTCTGCCTTTGTGTCTCTTTGGAAGCAGAACTGGCAGGATTTGCCCACCAGCAGCAGCTGCTCCAAGCTGGGAACGCGACTGGCAGTGCTGATTTCCAGAGGCTGCTGGCTCCCAGGTGGAGCCAAGGCAGGAGCTGGCGCTGCGGCTGCTCTGTGCCAGAGAGCCCTGGCTGGGCAGGGCACGGTGCCCACTGCGCTGTGGGCTCTCTCTTCTGCCAGAGCTGGGCACACCTGGGAATGTAGTTACACAGCTTGGGTTTGCCCAGGAAGTTTGTGGTGTTTTCTTTCCTGGGAACGCCAGCACCTCCCTACTGCAGGTCAGAACGAGTCTGGGAGAAGGGGAGCTGCCGGCAGATTTAAATCGAGATGTGATGATCATTTTTCACTCAGCCTCTCTCACCTTTGTGATAGAGACAAGAGGCTTTTCCTTCCTTTTAATTATAGGCCTGCAGTGGGCCCAATTTTGTCCTTTCTTTTATAGGAACCCCCTTACAGATGAGATGGAGCTGTGTGAGAATCAAGGAAATTTTTAATTGCCACCGTAATTGACAGTATTGACAATTTACTAATATTTGTGACTTGTCTGTATTTCATCACAAGTGACTTGTTGGGAGACCGAATATTAATCAAAGCATTTCATTTTATTTTGATTATGGAAAAAAGAGGTATAGGAAAAGCTCCTATGGCTATATATTTTTCTCAACAAGAACAAATACATATTTGAAATCATGGTAACCTTGCCAGCTCTGCCTTGGGAGGTTTCAGAATTACTATGGTCTGGCTAAACTTTTCAGATTAATGAAAAAAGAAGCTAAAGAATCTCAACAGAAGACAAAAAATGTTCCATGAGGAATGGTTGACTTCACCTTCCTCAACTCATTTTTATCACAGTCCTCAGCAGCAATGGCATGTTGGCTGTGGGTATGAGAGGCGGCAGCTCCCTGGCACACACGGTGCTGCTGGCAGAGCTGGCTGCTGCCTACTCAAAGCTCAGGTAGGCACCTGAGCTGCCTTGCTGCACTGCCAGAGCCATCTCAAGGCTGATCTGCAGTCCAGAGGTGCTGGTCAGCTGGAAGCTGCAGGACTTGCCGCAGGGCAGCGCCGTGAGCTGACAGTGCAGCGAGTGGGGCAAAAGCAGCCAGGCTGATGGCACCAACACTTGGACCCAGCGGGAGACTTTCTCCACATCCAAGCAGGAACCTGTGCAGAGGGTGTCCAGCAGGTACCCGTGCTGATCCCTCGGCAGCTGGCCACCAGAGGCATGAAGAAAGCACCTCTGCCCCAGCAGCTGCTCGGCGGACCACAGGCACTCCAGAGCCACATGGACGCGCCCGGCTGGCGGCTGCTTTCTGCTGTCCACATTGAAGGAGTGGCCAGGGGGTGGCCGCAGCATGACCAGGGGGCGGTAGACGGTGCTGTTCTCCTGGACGCTCCAGGCTTCAGAGCTGGTGTCCATCCCGGTGCCTGGGTGCAACTCCACCATGAAGTTCCCGCCGCCTTCTCCGGGATCGGTTGCGTCACCGCACTGGGCACCTTGCGGTGCCCATCCCCGCCACTCCGGATTCAGGGATCTGAACCTCAGACTACCTGACGCGCCCGGCTGGCGGCTGCTTTCTGCTGTCCACATTGAAGGAGTGGCCAGGGGGTGGCCGCAGGATGACCAGGGTGCGGTAGACGGTGCTGTTCTCCTGGACGCTCCAGGCTTCAGAGCTGGTGTCCATCCCGGTGCCTGGGTGCAACTCCGGCATGAAGTTCCCGCCGGCTTCTCCGGGATTGGTTGCGTCACCGCACTGAGCACCGGCACTCCGGATTCAGGGATCTGAACCTCAGACTACCTGACGCGCCCGGCTGGCGGCTGCTTTCTGTTGTCCACATTGAAGGAGCGACCAGGGGGTGGCCGCAGCATGACCAGGGGGCGGTAGACGGTGCTGTTCTCCTGGACGCTCCAGGCTTCAGAGCTGGTGTCCATCTCGGTGCCTGGGTGCAACTCCACCATGAAGTTCCCGCCGCCTTCTCCGGGATTGGTTGCGTCACCGCACTGGGCACCTTGCGGTGCCCATCCCCGCCACTCCGGATTCAGGGATCTGAACCTCAGACTACCTGACGCGCCTGGCTGGCGGCTGCTTTCTGCTGTCCACATTGAAGGAGCGACCAGGGGGTGGCCGCAGGATGACCAGGGGGCGGTTGACGGTGCTGTTCTCCTGGACGCTCCAGGCTTCAGAGCTGGTGTCCATCCCGGTGCCTGGGTGCAACTCCACCATGAAGTTCCCGCCGCCTTCTCCGGGATCGGTTGCGTCACCGCACTGGGCACCTTGCGCTGCCCATCCCCGCCACTCCGGATTCAGGGATCTGAACCTCAGACTACCTGACGCGCCTGGCTGGCGGCTGCTTTCTGCTGTCCACATTGAAGGAGTGGCCAGGGGGTGGCCGCAGCATGACCAGGGGGCGATAGACGGTGCTGTTCTCCTGGACGCTCCAGGCTTCAGATCTGGTGTCCATCCCGGTGCCTGGGTGCAACTCCGGCATGAAGTTCCCGCCGGCTTCTCCGGGATCGGTTGCGTCACCGCACTGAGCACCGCCACTCCGGATTCAGGGATCTGAACCTCAGCCTACCTGACGCGCCCGGCTGGCGGCTGCTTTCTGCTGTCCACATTGAAGGAGCGCCCAGGGGGTGGCCGCAGGATGACCAGGGGGCGGTAGACGGTGCTGTTCTCCTGGACGCTCCAGGCTTCAGAGCTGGTGTCCATCTCGGTGCCTGGGTGCAACTCCACCATGAAGTTCCCGCCGCCTTCTCCGGGATCGGTTGCGTCATCGCACTGGGCACCTTGCGGTGCCCATTCCTGCCACTCCGGATTCAGAGATCTGAACCTCGGACGACCTGACGCGCCCGGCTGGCGGCTGCTTTCTGCTGTCCACATTGAAGGAGCGACCAGGGGGTGGCCGCAGGATGACCAGGGGGCGGTAGACGGTGCTGTTCTCCTGGACGCTCCAGGCTTCAGAGCTGGTGTCCATCCCGGTGCCTGGGTGCAACTCCACCATGAAGTTCCCGCCGCCTTCTCCGGGATCGGTTGCGTCACCGCACTGGGCACCTTGCGGTGCCCATCCCCGCCACTCCGGATTCAGGGATCTGAACCTCAGACTACCTGACGCGCCCGGCTGGCGGCTGCTTTCTGCTGTCCACATTGAAGGAGTGGCCAGGGGGTGGCCGCAGCATGACCAGGGGGCGATAGACGGTGCTGTTCTCCTGGACGCTCCAGGCTTCAGATCTGGTGTCCATCCCGGTGCCTGGGTGCAACTCCGGCATGAAGTTCCCGCCGGCTTCTCCGGGATCGGTTGCATCACCGCACTGGGCACCGCCACTCCGGATTCAGGGATCTGAACCTCAGCCTACCTGACGCGCCCGGCTGGCGGCTGCTTTCTAATGTCCACATTGAAGGAATGGCCAGGGGGTGGCCGCAGCATGACCAGGGGGCGGTAGACGGTGCTGTTCTCCTGGACGCTCCAGGCTTCAGAGATGGTGTCCATCCCGGTGCCTGGGTGCAACTCCGGCATGAAGTTCCCGCCGGCTTCTCCGGGATCGGTTGCGTCACCGCACTGGGCACCTTGCGGTGCCCATCCCCGCCACTCCGGATTCAGGGATCTGAACCTCAGACTACCTGACGCGCCCAGCTGGCGGCTGCTTTCTAATGTCCACACTGAAGGAGTGGCCAGGGGGTGGCCGCAGCATGACCAGGGGGCGGTAGACGGTGCTGTTCTCCTGGACGCTCCAGGCTTCAGAGCTGGTGTCCATCTCGGTGCCTGGGTGCAACTCCACCATGAAGTTCCCGCCGCCTTCTCCGGGATCGGTTGCGTCAGCGCACTGGGCACCTTGCGGTGCCCATTCCTGCCACTCCGGATTCAGGGATCTGAACCTCAGACTACCTGACGCGCCCGGCTGGCGGCTGCTTTCTGCTGTCCACATTGAAGGAGTGGCCAGGGGGTGGCCGCAGCATGACCAGGGGGCGGTAGACGGTGCTGTTCTCCTGGACGCTCCAGGCTTCAGAGCTGGTGTCCATCCCGGTGCCTGGGTGCAACTCCACCATGAAGTTCCCGCCGCCTTCTCCGGGATCGGTTGCGTCACCGCACTGGGCACCTTGCGCTGCCCATCCCCGCCACTCCGGATTCAGGGATCTGAACCTCAGACTACCTGACGCGCCTGGCTGGCGGCTGCTTTCTGCTGTCCACATTGAAGGAGCGCCCAGGGGGTGGCCGCAGGATGACCAGGGGGCGGTAGACGGTGCTGTTCTCCTGGATGCTCCAGGCTTCAGAGCTGGTGTCCATCCCGGTGCCTGGGTGCAACTCCGGCATGAAGTTCCCGCCGCCTTCTCTGGGATCGGTTGCGTCACCGCACTGAGCACCGGCACTCCGGATTCAGGGATCTGAACCTCAGACTACCTGACGCGCCCGGCTGGCGGCTGCTTTCTGCTGTCCACATTGAAGGAGCGACCAGGGGGTGGCCGCAGCATGACCAGGGGGCGGTAGACGGTGCTGTTCTCCTGGACGCTCCAGGCTTCAAAGATGGTGTCCATCCCGGTGCCTGGGTGCAACTCCGGCATGAAGTTCCCGCCGGCTTCTCCGGGATCGGATGCGTCACGGCACTGGGCACCGCCACTCCGGATTCAGGGATCTGAACCTCAGACTACCTGACGCGCCCGTCTGGCGGCTGCTTTCTGCTGTCCACATTGAAGGAGTGGCCAGGGGGTGGCCGCAGCATGACCAGGGGGCGGTAGACGGTGCTGTTCTCCTGGACGCTCCAGGCTTCAGAGATGGTGTCCATCCCGGTGCCTGGGTGCAACTCCACCATGAAGTTCCCACCGCCTTCTCCGGGATCGGTTGCGTCACTGCACTAGGCACCTTGCGGTGCCCATCCCCGCCACTCCGGATTCAGGGATCTGAACCTCAGACTACCTGACGCGCCCGGCTGGCGGCTGCTTTCTGCTGTCCACATTGAAGGAGTGGCCAGGGGGTGGCCGCAGCATGACCAGGGGGCGGTAGACGGTGCTGTTCTCCTGGACGCTCCAGGCTTCAGAGCTGGTGTCCATCCCGGTGCCTGGGTGCAACTCCGGCATGAAGTTCCCGCCGGCTTCTCCGGGATCGGTTGCGTCACCGCACTGGGCACCTTGCGGTGCCCATCCCCGCCACTCCGGATTCAGGGATCTGAACCTCAGACTACCTGACGCGCCCGGCTGGCGGCTGCTTTCTGCTGTCCACATTGAAGGAGCAACCAGGGGGTGGCCGCAGGATGACCAGGGGGCGGTAGACGGTGCTGTTCTCCTGGACGCTCCAGGCTTCAGAGCTGGTGTCCATCTCGGTGCCTGGGTGCAACTCCACCATGAAGTTCCCGCCGGCTTCTCCGGGATCGGTTGCGTCACCGCACTGGGCACCTTGCGGTGCCCATCCCCGCCACTCCGGATTCAGGGATCTGAACCTCAGACTACCTGACGCGCCTGGCTGGCGGCTGCTTTCTGCTGTCCACATTGAAGGAGCAACCAGGGGGTGGCCGCAGCATGACCAGGGGGCGATAGACGGTGCTGTTCTCCTGGACGCTCCAGGCTTCAGAGCTGGTGTCCATCCCGGTGCCTGGGTGCAACTCCGGCATGAAGTTCCCGCCGGCTTCTCCGGGATCGGTTGCGTCACCGCACTGGGCACCGCCACTCCGGATTCAGGGATCTGAACCTCAGACTACCTGACGCGCCCGGCTGGCGGCTGCTTTCGGCTGTCCACATTGAAGGAGTGGCCAGGGGGTGGCCGCAGCATGACCAGGGGGCGGTAGACGGTGCTGTTCTCCTGGACGCTCCAGGCTTCAGAGCTGGTGTCCATCCCGGTGCCTGGGTGCAACTCCGGCATGAAGTTCCCGCCGCCTTCTCCGGGATCGGTTGCGTCACCGCACTGGGCCCCGCCACTCCGGATTCAGGGATCTGAACCTCAGACTACCTGACGCGCCCGGCTGGCGGCTGCTTTCTGCTGTCCACATTGAAGGAGTGGCCAGGGGGTGGCTGCAGCCTGACCAGGGGGCGGAAGACGGTGCTGTTCTCCTGGACGCTCCAGGCTTCAGAGATGGTGTCCATCCCGGAGCATGGGTGCAACTCCACCATGAAGTTCCCGCCGCCTTCTCCGGGATCGGTTGCGTCAGCGCACTGGGCACCTTGCGGTGCCCATCCCCGCCACTCCGGATTCAGGGATCTGAACCTCAGACTACCTGACGCGCCCGGCTGGCGGCTGCTTTCTGCTGTCCACATTGAAGGAGCGCCCAGGGGGTGGCCGCAGCATGACCAGGGGGTGGTAGACGGTGCTGTTCTCCTGGACGCTCCAGGCTTCAGAGCTGGTGTCCATCTCGGTGCCTGGGTGCAACTCCGGCATGAAGTTCCCGCCGCCTTCTCCGGGATCGGTTGCGTCACCGCACTGGGCACCTTGCGGTGCCCATTCCTGCCACTCCGGATTCAGGGATCTGAACCTCGGACTACCTGACGCGCCCGGCTGGCGGCTGCTTTCTGCTGTCCACATTGAAGGAGCGCCCAGGGGGTGGCCGCAGGATGACCAGGGGGCGGTAGACGGTGCTGTTCTCCTGGACGCTCCAGGCTTCAGAGCTGGTGTCCATCCCGGTGCCTGGGTGCAACTCCACCATGAAGTTCCCGCCGCCTTCTCCGGGATCGGATGCGTCACCGCACTGGGCACCTTGCGGTGCCCATCCCCGCCACTCCGGATTCAGGGATCTGAACCTCAGACTACCTGACGCGCCCGGCTGGCGGCTGCTTTCTGCTGTCCACATTGAAGGAGCGCCCAGGCGGTGGCCGCAGGATGACCAGGGGGCGGTAGACGGTGCTGTTCTCCTGGACGCTCAAGGCTTCAGAGCTGGTGTCCATCCCGGTGCCTGGGTGCAACTCCGGCATGAAGTTCCCGCCGGCTTCTCCGGGATCGGTTGCGTCACCGCACTGGGCACCGCCACTCCGGATTCAGGGATCTGAACCTCAGACTACCTGACGCGCCCGGCTGGCGGCTGCTTTCTAATGTCCACATTGAAGGAGTGGCCAGGGGGTGGCCGCAGCATGACCAGGGGGCGATAGACGGTGCTGTTCTCCTGGACGCTCCAGGCTTCAGATCTGGTGTCCATCCCGGTGCCTGGGTGCAACTCCGGCATGAAGTTCCCGCCGCCTTCTCCGGGATCGGTTGCGTCACCGCACTGGGCACCTTGCGGTGCCCATCCCCGCCACTCTGGATTCAGGGATCTGAACCTCAGACTACCTGACGCGCCCGGCTGGCGGCTGCTTTCTGCTGTCCACATTGAAGGAGTGGCCAGGGGTTGGCCGCAGCATGACCAGGGGGCGGTAGACGGTGCTGTTCTCCTGGACGCTCCAGGCTTCAGAGCTGGTGTCCATCCCGGTGCCTGGGTGCAACTCCGGCATGAAGTTCCCGCCGGCTTCTCCGGGATCGGTTGCGTCACCGCACTGGGCACCGCCACTCTGGATTCAGGGATCTGAACCTCAGCCTACCTGACGCGCCCGGCTGGCGGCTGCTTTCGGCTGTCCACATTGAAGGAGTGGCCAGGGGGTGGCCGCAGCATGACCAGGGGGCGGTAGACGGTGCTGTTCTCCTGGACGCTCCAGGCTTCAGAGCTGGTGTCCATCCCGGTGCCTGGGTGCAACTCCGGCATGAAGTTCCCGCCGGCTTCTCCGGGATCGGTTGCATCACCGCACTAGGCACCGCCACTCCGGATTCAGGGATCTGAACCTCAGACTACCTGACGCGCCCGGCTGGCGGCTGCTTTCTGCTGTCCACATTGAAGGAGTGGCCAGGGGGTGGCCGCAGCATGACCAGGGGGCGGTAGACGGTGCTGTTCTCCTGGACGCTCCAGGCTTCAGAGCTGGTGTCCATCTCGGTGCCTGGGTGCAACTCCACCATGAAGTTCCCGCCGCCTTCTCCGGGATCGGATGCGTCACCGCACTGGGCACCTTGCGGTGCCCATTCCTGCCACTCCGGATTCAGGGATCTGAACCTCAGACTACCTGACGCGCCCGGCTGGCGGCTGCTTTCTGCTGTCCACATTGAAGGAGTGGCCAGGGGTTGGCCGCAGCATGACCAGGGGGCGGTAGACGGTGCTGTTCTCCTGGACGCTCCAGGCTTCAGAGCTGGTGTCCATCCCGGTGCCTGGGTGCAACTCCGGCATGAAGTTCCCGCCGCCTTCTCCGGGATCGGATGCGTCACCGCACTGAGCACCGGCACTCCGGATTCAGGGATCTGAACCTCAGACTACCTGACGCGCCCGGCTGGCGGCTGCTTTCTGCTGTCCACATTGAAGGAGCGCCCAGGGGGTGGCCGCAGGATGACCAGGGGGCGGTAGACGGTGCTGTTCTCCTGGACGCTCCAGGCTTCAGAGCTGGTGTCCATCCCGGTGCCTGGGTGCAACTCCGGCATGAAGTTCCCGCCGCATTCTCTGGGATCGATTGCGTCACCGCACTGGGCCCCGCCACTCCGGATTCAGGGATCTGAACCTCAGACTACCTGACGCGCCTGGCTGGCGGCTGCTTTCTGCTGTCCACATTGAAGGAGTGGCCAGGGGTTGGCCGCAGCATGACCAGGGGGTGGTAGACGGTGCTGTTCTCCTGGACGCTCCAGGCTTCAGAGCTGGTGTCCATCTCGGTGCCTGGGTGCAACTCCACCATGAAGTTCCCGCCGCCTTCTCCGGGATCGGTTGCGTCACCGCACTGGGCACCTTGCGGTGCCCATTCCTGCCACTCCGGATTCAGGGATCCGAACCTCGGACTACCTGATGCGCCCGGCTGGCGGCTGCTTTCTGCTGTCCACATTGAAGGAGTGGCCAGGGGGTGGCCGCAGCATGACCAGGGGGAGGTAGACGGTGCTGTTCTCCTGGACGCTCCAGGCTTCAGAGCTGGTGTCCATCCCGGTGCCTGGGTGCAACTCCACCATGAAGTTCCCGCCGCCTTCTCCGGGATCGGATGCGTCACCGCACTGGGCACCTTGCGGTGCCCATCCCCGCCACTCCGGATTCAGGGATCTGAACCTCAGCCTACCTGACGCGCCCGGCTGGCGGCTGCTTTCTGCTGTCCACATTGAAGGAGCGCCCAGGCGGTGGCCGCAGGATGACCAGGGTGCGGTAGACGGTGCTGTTCTCCTGGACGCTCAAGGCTTCAGAGCTGGTGTCCATCCCGGTGCCTGGGTGCAACACCACCATGAAGTTCCCGCCGCCTTTTCCGGGATTGGTTGCGTCACCGCACTGGGTACTGCCACTCCGGATTCAGGGATCTGAACCTCAGACTACCTGACGCGCCTGGCTGGCGGCTGCTTTCTAATGTCCACATTGAAGGAGTGGCCAGGGGGTGGCCGCAGCATGACCAGGGGGCGGTAGACGGTGCTGTTCTCCTGGACGCTCAAGGCTTCAGAGCTGGTGTCCATCTCGGTGCCTGGGTGCAACTCCACCATGAAGTTCCCGCCGCCTTCTCCGGGATCGGTTGCGTCACCGCACTGGGCACCTTGCGGTGCCCATTCCTGCCACTCCGGATTCAGGGATAAGAACCTCAGCCTACCTGACGCGCCCGGCTGGCGGCTGCTTTCTGCTGTCCACATTGAAGGAGTGGCCAGGGGGTGGCCGCAGCATGACCAGGGGGCGGTAGACGGTGCTGTTCTCCTGGACGCTCCAGGCTTCAGAGCTGGTGTCCATCTCGGTGCCTGGGTGCAACTCCGGCATGAAGTTCCCGCCGCCTTCTCCGGGATCGGTTGCGTCACCGCACTGGGCACCTTGCGGTGCCCATTCCTGCCACTCCGGATTCAGGGATATAAACCTCAGCCTACCTGACGCACGCGGCTGGCGGCTGCTTTCTGCTGTCCACATTGAAGGAGCGACCAGGGGGTGGCCGCAGCATGACCAGGGGGCGGTAGACGGTGCTGTTCTCCTGGACGCTCCAGGCTTCAGAGCTGGTGTCCATCCCGGTGCCTGGGTGCAACTCCACCATGAAGTTCCCGCCGGCTTCTCCGGGATCGGTTGCGTCACCGCACTGGGCACCTTGCGGTGCCCATCCCCGCCACTCCGGATTCAGGGATCTGAACCTCAGACTACCTGACGCGCCTGGCTGGCGGCTGCTTTCTGCTGTCCACATTGAAGGAGCGACCAGGGGGTGGCCGCAGCATGACCAGGGGGCGGTAGACGGTGCTGTTCTCCTGGACGCTCCAGGCTTCAGAGCTGGTGTCCATCCCGGTGCCTGGGTGCAACTCCACCATGAAGTTCCCGACGGCTTCTCCGGGATCGGTTGCGTCACCGCACTGGGCACCTTGCGGTGCCCATCCCCGCCACTCCGGATTCAGGGATCTGAACCTCAGACTACCTGACGCGCCCGGCTGGCAGCTGCTTTCTGCTGTCCACATTGAAGGAGTGGCCGGAGGGTGGCCGCAGGATGACCAGGGGGTGGTAGACGGTGCTGTTCTCCTGGACGCTCCAGGCTTCAGAGCTGGTGTCCATCCCGGTGCCCGGGTGCAACTCCACCATGAAGTTCCCGCCGCCTTTTCCGGGATTGGTTGCGTCACCGCACTGGGCACCGCCACTCCGGATTCAGGGATCTGAACCTCAGACTACCTGACGCGCCTGGCTGGCGGCTGCTTTCTAATGTCCACATTGAAGGAGTGACCAGGGGGTGGCCGCAGCATGACCAGGGGGCGGTAGACGGTGCTGTTCTCCTGGACGCTCCAGGCTTCAGAGCTGGTGTCCATCCCGGTGCCTGGGTGCAACTCCACCATGAAGTTCCCGCCGCCTATTCCGGGATCGGTTGCGTCACCGCACTGGGCACCGCCACTCCGGATTCAGGGATATGAACCTCAGACTACCTGACACGCCCGGCTGGCGGCTCCTTTCTAATGTCCACATTGAAGGAGCGACCAGGGGGTGGCCGCAGCATGACCAGGGGGCGGTAGACGGTGCTGTTCTCCTGGACGCTCACGGCTTCAGAGCTGGTGTCCATCCCGGTGCCTGGGTGCAACTCCACCATGAAGTTCCCGCCGCCTTCTCCGGGATCGGTTGCGTCACCGCACTGGGCACCTTGCGCTGCCCATCCCCGCCACTCCGGATTCAGGGATCTGAACCTCAGACTACCTGACGCGCCTGGCTGGCGGCTGCTTTCTGCTGTCCACATTGAAGGAGCGCCCAGGGGGTGGCCGCAGGATGACCAGGGGGCGGTAGACGGTGCTGTTCTCCTGGATGCTCCAGGCTTCAGAGCTGGTGTCCATCCCGGTGCCTGGGTGCAACTCCGGCATGAAGTTCCCGCCGCCTTCTCTGGGATCGGTTGCGTCACCGCACTGAGCACCGGCACTCCGGATTCAGGGATCTGAACCTCAGACTACCTGACGCGCCCGGCTGGCGGCTGCTTTCTGCTGTCCACATTGAAGGAGCGACCAGGGGGTGGCCGCAGCATGACCAGGGGGCGGTAGACGGTGCTGTTCTCCTGGACGCTCCAGGCTTCAAAGATGGTGTCCATCCCGGTGCCTGGGTGCAACTCCGGCATGAAGTTCCCGCCGGCTTCTCCGGGATCGGATGCGTCACGGCACTGGGCACCGCCACTCCGGATTCAGGGATCTGAACCTCAGACTACCTGACGCGCCCGTCTGGCGGCTGCTTTCTGCTGTCCACATTGAAGGAGTGGCCAGGGGGTGGCCGCAGCATGACCAGGGGGCGGTAGACGGTGCTGTTCTCCTGGACGCTCCAGGCTTCAGAGATGGTGTCCATCCCGGTGCCTGGGTGCAACTCCACCATGAAGTTCCCACCGCCTTCTCCGGGATCGGTTGCGTCACTGCACTAGGCACCTTGCGGTGCCCATCCCCGCCACTCCGGATTCAGGGATCTGAACCTCAGACTACCTGACGCGCCCGGCTGGCGGCTGCTTTCTGCTGTCCACATTGAAGGAGTGGCCAGGGGGTGGCCGCAGCATGACCAGGGGGCGGTAGACGGTGCTGTTCTCCTGGACGCTCCAGGCTTCAGAGCTGGTGTCCATCCCGGTGCCTGGGTGCAACTCCGGCATGAAGTTCCCGCCGGCTTCTCCGGGATCGGTTGCGTCACCGCACTGGGCACCTTGCGGTGCCCATCCCCGCCACTCCGGATTCAGGGATCTGAACCTCAGACTACCTGACGCGCCCGGCTGGCGGCTGCTTTCTGCTGTCCACATTGAAGGAGCAACCAGGGGGTGGCCGCAGGATGACCAGGGGGCGGTAGACGGTGCTGTTCTCCTGGACGCTCCAGGCTTCAGAGCTGGTGTCCATCTCGGTGCCTGGGTGCAACTCCACCATGAAGTTCCCGCCGGCTTCTCCGGGATCGGTTGCGTCACCGCACTGGGCACCTTGCGGTGCCCATCCCCGCCACTCCGGATTCAGGGATCTGAACCTCAGACTACCTGACGCGCCTGGCTGGCGGCTGCTTTCTGCTGTCCACATTGAAGGAGCAACCAGGGGGTGGCCGCAGCATGACCAGGGGGCGATAGACGGTGCTGTTCTCCTGGACGCTCCAGGCTTCAGAGCTGGTGTCCATCCCGGTGCCTGGGTGCAACTCCGGCATGAAGTTCCCGCCGCCTTCTCCGGGATCGGTTGCGTCACCGCACTGGGCACCTTGCGGTGCCCATCCCCGCCACTCCGGATTCAGGGATCTGAACCTCAGACTACCTGACGCGCCCGGCTGGCGGCTGCTTTCTGCTGTCCACATTGAAGGAGTGGCCAGGGGGTGGCCGCAGCATGACCAGGGGGCGATAGACGGTGCTGTTCTCCTGGACGCTCCAGGCTTCAGAGCTGGTGTCCATCCCGGTGCCTGGGTGCAACTCCGGCATGAAGTTCCCGCCGGCTTCTCCGGGATCGGTTGCGTCACCGCACTGGGCACCGCCACTCCGGATTCAGGGATCTGAACCTCAGACTACCTGACGCGCCCGGCTGGCGGCTGCTTTCGGCTGTCCACATTGAAGGAGTGGCCAGGGGGTGGCCGCAGCATGACCAGGGGGCGGTAGACGGTGCTGTTCTCCTGGACGCTCCAGGCTTCAGAGCTGGTGTCCATCCCGGTGCCTGGGTGCAACTCCGGCATGAAGTTCCCGCCGCCTTCTCCAGGATCGGTTGCGTCACCGCACTGGGCCCCGCCACTCCGGATTCAGGGATCTGAACCTCAGACTACCTGACGCGCCCGGCTGGCGGCTGCTTTCTGCTGTCCACATTGAAGGAGTGGCCAGGGGGTGGCTGCAGCCTGACCAGGGGGCGGAAGACGGTGCTGTTCTCCTGGACGCTCCAGGCTTCAGAGATGGTGTCCATCCCGGAGCATGGGTGCAACTCCACCATGAAGTTCCCGCCGCCTTCTCCGGGATCGGTTGCGTCAGCGCACTGGGCACCTTGCGGTGCCCATCCCCGCCACTCCGGATTCAGGGATCTGAACCTCAGACTACCTGACGCGCCCGGCTGGCGGCTGCTTTCTGCTGTCCACATTGAAGGAGCGCCCAGGGGGTGGCCGCAGCATGACCAGGGGGTGGTAGACGGTGCTGTTCTCCTGGACGCTCCAGGCTTCAGAGCTGGTGTCCATCTCGGTGCCTGGGTGCAACTCCACCATGAAGTTCCCGCCGCCTTCTCCGGGATCGGTTGCGTCACCGCACTGGGCACCTTGCGGTGCCCATTCCTGCCACTCCGGATTCAGGGATCTGAACCTCGGACTACCTGACGCGCCCGGCTGGCGGCTGCTTTCTGCTGTCCACATTGAAGGAGCGCCCAGGGGGTGGCCGCAGGATGACCAGGGGGCGGTAGACGGTGCTGTTCTCCTGGACGCTCCAGGCTTCAGAGCTGGTGTCCATCCCGGTGCCTGGGTGCAACTCCGGCATGAAGTTCCCGCCGGCTTCTCCGGGATCGTTTGCGTCACCGTGCTGGGCACCTTGCGGTGCCCATCCCCGCCACTCCGGATTCAGGGATCTGAACCTCCGACTACCTGACGCGCCCGGCTGGCGGCTGCTTTCTGCTGTCCACATTGAAGGAGTGGCCAGGGGTTGGCCGCAGCATGACCCGGGGGCGGTAGACGGTGCTGTTTTCCTGGACGCTCCAGGCTTAAGAGCTGGTGTCCATCCCGGTGCCTGGGTGCAACTCCGGCATGAAGTTCCCGCCGGCTTCTCCGGGATCGGTTGCGTCACCGCACTGGGCACCGCCACTCCGGATTCAGGGATCTGAACCTCAGCCTACCTGACGCACCCGGCTGGCGGCTGCTTTCTGCGGTCCACATTGAAGGAGTGGCCAGGGGGTGGCCGCAGGATGACCAGGGGGCGGTAGACGGTGCTGTTCTCCTGGACGCTCCAGGCTTAAGAGCTGGTGTCCATCCCGGTGCCTGGGTGCAACTCCGGCATGAAGTTCCCGCCGGCTTCTCCGGGATCGGTTGCGTCACCGCACTGAGCACCGGCACTCCGGATTCAGGGATCTGAACCTCAGCCTACCTGACGCGCCCGGCTGGCGGCTGCTTTCTGCTGTCCACATTGAAGGAGCGACCAGGGGGCTGCCGCAGGATGACCAGGGGGCGGTAGACGGTGCTGTTCTCCTGGACGCTCCAGGCTTCAGAGCTGGTGTCCATCCCGGTGCCTGGGTGCAACTCCACCATGAAGTTCCCGCCGCCTTCTCCGGGATCGGTTGCGTCACCGCACTGGGCACCTTGCGGTGCCCATCCCCGCCACTCCGGATTCAGGGATCTGAACCTCAGACTACCTGACGCGCCTGGCTGGCGGCTGCTTTCTGCTGTCCACATTGAAGGAGCGACCAGGGGGTGGCCGCAGGATGACCAGGGGGCGGTAGACGGTGCTGTTCTCCTGGACGCTCCAGGCTTCAGAGCTGGTGTCCATCCCGGTGCCTGGGTGCAACTCCACCATGAAGTTCCCGCCGGCTTCTCCGGGATCGGTTGCGTCACCGCACTGGGCACCTTGCGCTGCCCATCCCCGCCACTCCGGATTCAGGGATCTGAACCTCAGACTACCTGACGCGCCTGGCTGGCGGCTGCTTTCTGCTGTCCACATTGAAGGAGTGGCCAGGGGGTGGCCGCAGCATGACCAGGGGGCGATAGACGGTGCTGTTCTCCTGGACGCTCCAGGCTTCAGATCTGGTGTCCATCCCGGTGCCTGGGTGCAACTCCGGCATGAAGTTCCCGCCGCCTTCTCCGGGATCGGTTGCGTCACCGCACTGGGCACCTTGCGGTGCCCATCCCCGCCACTCCGGATTCAGGGATCTGAACCTCAGACTACCTGACGCGCCCGGCTGGCGGCTGCTTTCTGCTGTCCACATTGAAGGAGTGGCCAGGGGTTGGCCGCAGCATGACCAGGGGGCGGTAGACGGTGCTGTTCTCCTGGACGCTCCAGGCTTCAGAGCTGGTGTCCATCCCGGTGCCTGGGTGCAACTCCGGCATGAAGTTCCCGCCGGCTTCTCCGGGATCGGTTGCGTCACCGCACTGGGCACCGCCACTCCGGATTCAGGGATCTGAACCTCAGACTACCTGACGCACCCGGCTGGCGGCTGCTTTCTGCTGTCCACATTGAAGGAGCGCCCAGGGGGTGGCCGCAGGATGACCAGGGGGCGGTAGACGGTGCTGTTCTCCTGGACGCTCCAGGCTTCAGAGCTGGTGTCCATCTCGGTGCCTGGGTGCAACTCCACCATGAAGTTCCCGCCGCCTTCTCCGGGATCGGTTGCGTCATCGCACTGGGCACCTTGCGGTGCCCATTCCTGCCACTCCGGATTCAGAGATCTGAACCTCGGACGACCTGACGCGCCCGGCTGGCGGCTGCTTTCTGCTGGCCACATTGAAGGAGCGACCAGGGGGTGGCCGCAGGATGACCAGGGGGCGGTAGACGGTGCTGTTCTCCTGGACGCTCCAGGCTTCAGAGCTGGTGTCCATCCCGGTGCCTGGGTGCAACTCCACCATGAAGTTCCCGCCGCCTTCTCCGGGATCGGTTGCGTCAGCGCACTGGGCACCTTGCGGTGCCCATCCCCGCCACTCCGGATTCAGGGATCTGAACCTCAGACTACCTGACGCGCCCGGCTGGCGGCTGCTTTCTGCTGTCCACATTGAAGGAGTGGCCAGGGGGTGGCCGCAGCATGACCAGGGGGCGATAGACGGTGCTGTTCTCCTGGACGCTCCAGGCTTCAGATCTGGTGTCCATCCCGGTGCCTGGGTGCAACTCCGGCATGAAGTTCCCGCCGCCTTCTCCGGGATCGGTTGCGTCACCGCACTGGGCACCTTGCGGTGCCCATCCCCGCCACTCCGGATTCAGGGATCTGAACCTCAGACTACCTGACGCGCCCGGCTGGCGGCTGCTTTCTGCTGTCCACATTGAAGGAGTGGCCAGGGGTTGGCCGCAGCATGACCAGGGGGCGGTAGACGGTGCTGTTCTCCTGGACGCTCCAGGCTTCAGAGCTGGTGTCCATCCCGGTGCCTGGGTGCAACTCCGGCATGAAGTTCCCGCCGGCTTCTCCGGGATCGGTTGCGTCACCGCACTGGGCACCGCCACTCTGGATTCAGGGATCTGAACCTCAGCCTACCTGACGCGCCCGGCTGGCGGCTGCTTTCGGCTGTCCACATTGAAGGAGTGGCCAGGGGGTGGCCGCAGCATGACCAGGGGGCGGTAGACGGTGCTGTTCTCCTGGACGCTCCAGGCTTCAGAGCTGGTGTCCATCCCGGTGCCTGGGTGCAACTCCGGCATGAAGTTCCCGCCGGCTTCTCCGGGATCGGTTGCATCACCGCACTAGGCACCGCCACTCCGGATTCAGGGATCTGAACCTCAGACTACCTGACGCGCCCGGCTGGCGGCTGCTTTCTAATGTCCACATTGAAGGAATGGCCAGGGGGTGGCCGCAGCATGACCAGGGGGCGGTAGACGGTGCTGTTCTCCTGGACGCTCCAGGCTTCAGAGATGGTGTCCATCCCGGTGCCTGGGTGCAACTCCGGCATGAAGTTCCCGCCGCCTTCTCCGGGATCGGTTGCGTCACCGTACTGGGCACCTTGCGGTGCCCATCCCCGCCACTCCGGATTCAGGGATCTGAACCTCAGACTACCTGACGCGCCTGGCTGGCGGCTGCTTTCTGCTGTCCACATTGAAGGAGTGGCCAGGGGGTGGCCGCAGCATGACCAGGGGGCGGTAGACGGTGCTGTTCTCCTGGACGCTCCAGGCTTCAGAGCTGGTGTCCATCTCGGTGCCTGGGTGCAACTCCACCATGAAGTTCCCGCCGCCTTCTCCGGGATCGGATGCGTCACCGCACTGGGCACCTTGCGGTGCCCATTCCTGCCACTCCGGATTCAGGGATCTGAACCTCAGACTACCTGACGCGCCCGGCTGGCGGCTGCTTTCTGCTGTCCACATTGAAGGAGTGGCCAGGGGTTGGCCGCAGCATGACCAGGGGGCGGTAGACGGTGCTGTTCTCCTGGACGCTCCAGGCTTCAGAGCTGGTGTCCATCCCGGTGCCTGGGTGCAACTCCGGCATGAAGTTCCCGCCGCCTTCTCCGGGATCGGATGCGTCACCGCACTGAGCACCGGCACTCCGGATTCAGGGATCTGAACCTCAGACTACCTGACGCGCCCGGCTGGCGGCTGCTTTCTGCTGTCCACATTGAAGGAGCGCCCAGGGGGTGGCCGCAGGATGACCAGGGGGCGGTAGACGGTGCTGTTCTCCTGGACGCTCCAGGCTTCAGAGCTGGTGTCCATCCCGGTGCCTGGGTGCAACTCCGGCATGAAGTTCCCGCCGCATTCTCTGGGATCGATTGCGTCACCGCACTGGGCCCCGCCACTCCGGATTCAGGGATCTGAACCTCAGACTACCTGACGCGCCTGGCTGGCGGCTGCTTTCTGCTGTCCACATTGAAGGAGTGGCCAGGGGTTGGCCGCAGCATGACCAGGGGGTGGTAGACGGTGCTGTTCTCCTGGACGCTCCAGGCTTCAGAGCTGGTGTCCATCTCGGTGCCTGGGTGCAACTCCACCATGAAGTTCCCGCCGCCTTCTCCGGGATCGGTTGCGTCACCGCACTGGGCACCTTGCGGTGCCCATTCCTGCCACTCCGGATTCAGGGATCCGAACCTCGGACTACCTGATGCGCCCGGCTGGCGGCTGCTTTCTGCTGTCCACATTGAAGGAGTGGCCAGGGGGTGGCCGCAGCATGACCAGGGGGAGGTAGACGGTGCTGTTCTCCTGGACGCTCCAGGCTTCAGAGCTGGTGTCCATCCCGGTGCCTGGGTGCAACTCCACCATGAAGTTCCCGCCGCCTTCTCCGGGATCGGATGCGTCACCGCACTGGGCACCTTGCGGTGCCCATCCCCGCCACTCCGGATTCAGGGATCTGAACCTCAGCCTACCTGACGCGCCCGGCTGGCGGCTGCTTTCTGCTGTCCACATTGAAGGAGCGCCCAGGCGGTGGCCGCAGGATGACCAGGGTGCGGTAGACGGTGCTGTTCTCCTGGACGCTCAAGGCTTCAGAGCTGGTGTCCATCCCGGTGCCTGGGTGCAACACCACCATGAAGTTCCCGCCGCCTTTTCCGGGATTGGTTGCGTCACCGCACTGGGCACTGCCACTCCGGATTCAGGGATCTGAACCTCAGACTACCTGACGCGCCTGGCTGGCGGCTGCTTTCTAATGTCCACATTGAAGGAGTGGCCAGGGGGTGGCCGCAGCATGACCAGGGGGCGGTAGACGGTGCTGTTCTCCTGGACGCTCAAGGCTTCAGAGCTGGTGTCCATCTCGGTGCCTGGGTGCAACTCCACCATGAAGTTCCCGCCGCCTTCTCCGGGATCGGTTGCGTCACCGCACTGGGCACCTTGCGGTGCCCATTCCTGCCACTCCGGATTCAGGGATAAGAACCTCAGCCTACCTGACGCGCCCGGCTGGCGGCTGCTTTCTGCTGTCCACATTGAAGGAGTGGCCAGGGGGTGGCCGCAGCATGACCAGGGGGCGGTAGACGGTGCTGTTCTCCTGGACGCTCCAGGCTTCAGAGCTGGTGTCCATCTCGGTGCCTGGGTGCAACTCCGGCATGAAGTTCCCGCCGCCTTCTCCGGGATCGGTTGCGTCACCGCACTGGGCACCTTGCGGTGCCCATTCCTGCCACTCCGGATTCAGGGATATAAACCTCAGCCTACCTGACGCACGCGGCTGGCGGCTGCTTTCTAATGTCCACATTGAAGGAGCGACCAGGGGGTGGCCGCAGCATGACCAGGGGGCGGTAGACGGTGCTGTTCTCCTGGACGCTCCAGGCTTCAGAGCTGGTGTCCATCCCGGTGCCTGGGTGCAACTCCACCATGAAGTTCCCGCCGGCTTCTCCGGGATCGGTTGCGTCACCGCACTGGGCACCTTGCGGTGCCCATCCCCGCCACTCCGGATTCAGGGATCTGAACCTCAGACTACCTGACGCGCCTGGCTGGCGGCTGCTTTCTGCTGTCCACATTGAAGGAGCGACCAGGGGGTGGCCGCAGCATGACCAGGGGGCGGTAGACGGTGCTGTTCTCCTGGACGCTCCAGGCTTCAGAGCTGGTGTCCATCCCGGTGCCTGGGTGCAACTCCACCATGAAGTTCCCGACGGCTTCTCCGGGATCGGTTGCGTCACCGCACTGGGCACCTTGCGGTGCCCATCCCCGCCACTCCGGATTCAGGGATCTGAACCTCAGCCTACCTGACGCGCCCGGCTGGCGGCTGCTTTCGGCTGTCCACATTGAAGGAGCGACCAGGGGGTGGCCGCAGCATGACCAGGGGGCGGTAGACGGTGCTGTTCTCCTGGACGCTCCAGGCTTCAGAGCTGGTGTCCATCCCGGTGCCTGGGTGCAACTCCGGCATGAAGTTCCCGCCGGCTTCTCCGGGATCGGTTGCATCACCGCACTAGGCACCGCCACTCCGGATTCAGGGATCTGAACCTCAGACTACCTGACGCGCCCGGCTGGCGGCTGCTTTCTAATGTCCACATTGAAGGAATGGCCAGGGGGTGGCCGCAGCATGACCAGGGGGCGGTAGACGGTGCTGTTCTCCTGGACGCTCCAGGCTTCAGAGATGGTGTCCATCCCGGTGCCTGGGTGCAACTCCGGCATGAAGTTCCCGCCGCCTTCTCCGGGATCGGTTGCGTCACCGTACTGGGCACCTTGCGGTGCCCATCCCCGCCACTCCGGATTCAGGGATCTGAACCTCAGACTACCTGACGCGCCTGGCTGGCGGCTGCTTTCTGCTGTCCACATTGAAGGAGTGGCCAGGGGGTGGCCGCAGCATGACCAGGGGGCGGTAGACGGTGCTGTTTTCCTGGACGCTCCAGGCTTAAGAGCTGGTGTCCATCCCGGTGCCTGGGTGCAACTCCGGCATGAAGTTCCCGCCGGCTTCTCCGGGATCGGTTGCGTCACCGCACTGGGCACCGCCACTCCGGATTCAGGGATCTGAACCTCAGCCTACCTGACGCACCCGGCTGGCGGCTGCTTTCTGCGGTCCACATTGAAGGAGTGGCCAGGGGGTGGCCGCAGGATGACCAGGGGGCGGTAGACGGTGCTGTTCTCCTGGACGCTCCAGGCTTAAGAGCTGGTGTCCATCCCGGTGCCTGGGTGCAACTCCGGCATGAAGTTCCCGCCGGCTTCTCCGGGATCGGTTGCGTCACCGCACTGAGCACCGGCACTCCGGATTCAGGGATCTGAACCTCAGCCTACCTGACGCGCCCGGCTGGCGGCTGCTTTCTGCTGTCCACATTGAAGGAGCGACCAGGGGGCTGCCGCAGGATGACCAGGGGGCGGTAGACGGTGCTGTTCTCCTGGACGCTCCAGGCTTCAGAGCTGGTGTCCATCCCGGTGCCTGGGTGCAACTCCACCATGAAGTTCCCGCCGCCTTCTCCGGGATCGGTTGCGTCACCGCACTGGGCACCTTGCGGTGCCCATCCCCGCCACTCCGGATTCAGGGATCTGAACCTCAGACTACCTGACGCGCCTGGCTGGCGGCTGCTTTCTGCTGTCCACATTGAAGGAGCGACCAGGGGGTGGCCGCAGGATGACCAGGGGGCGGTAGACGGTGCTGTTCTCCTGGACGCTCCAGGCTTCAGAGCTGGTGTCCATCCCGGTGCCTGGGTGCAACTCCACCATGAAGTTCCCGCCGGCTTCTCCGGGATCGGTTGCGTCACCGCACTGGGCACCTTGCGCTGCCCATCCCCGCCACTCCGGATTCAGGGATCTGAACCTCAGACTACCTGACGCGCCTGGCTGGCGGCTGCTTTCTGCTGTCCACATTGAAGGAGTGGCCAGGGGGTGGCCGCAGCATGACCAGGGGGCGATAGACGGTGCTGTTCTCCTGGACGCTCCAGGCTTCAGATCTGGTGTCCATCCCGGTGCCTGGGTGCAACTCCGGCATGAAGTTCCCGCCGCCTTCTCCGGGATCGGTTGCGTCACCGCACTGGGCACCTTGCGGTGCCCATCCCCGCCACTCCGGATTCAGGGATCTGAACCTCAGACTACCTGACGCGCCCGGCTGGCGGCTGCTTTCTGCTGTCCACATTGAAGGAGTGGCCAGGGGTTGGCCGCAGCATGACCAGGGGGCGGTAGACGGTGCTGTTCTCCTGGACGCTCCAGGCTTCAGAGCTGGTGTCCATCCCGGTGCCTGGGTGCAACTCCGGCATGAAGTTCCCGCCGGCTTCTCCGGGATCGGTTGCGTCACCGCACTGGGCACCGCCACTCCGGATTCAGGGATCTGAACCTCAGACTACCTGACGCACCCGGCTGGCGGCTGCTTTCTGCTGTCCACATTGAAGGAGCGCCCAGGGGGTGGCCGCAGGATGACCAGGGGGCGGTAGACGGTGCTGTTCTCCTGGACGCTCCAGGCTTCAGAGCTGGTGTCCATCTCGGTGCCTGGGTGCAACTCCACCATGAAGTTCCCGCCGCCTTCTCCGGGATCGGTTGCGTCATCGCACTGGGCACCTTGCGGTGCCCATTCCTGCCACTCCGGATTCAGAGATCTGAACCTCGGACGACCTGACGCGCCCGGCTGGCGGCTGCTTTCTGCTGGCCACATTGAAGGAGCGACCAGGGGGTGGCCGCAGGATGACCAGGGGGCGGTAGACGGTGCTGTTCTCCTGGACGCTCCAGGCTTCAGAGCTGGTGTCCATCCCGGTGCCTGGGTGCAACTCCACCATGAAGTTCCCGCCGCCTTCTCCGGGATCGGTTGCGTCAGCGCACTGGGCACCTTGCGGTGCCCATCCCCGCCACTCCGGATTCAGGGATCTGAACCTCAGACTACCTGACGCGCCCGGCTGGCGGCTGCTTTCTGCTGTCCACATTGAAGGAGTGGCCAGGGGGTGGCCGCAGCATGACCAGGGGGCGATAGACGGTGCTGTTCTCCTGGACGCTCCAGGCTTCAGATCTGGTGTCCATCCCGGTGCCTGGGTGCAACTCCGGCATGAAGTTCCCGCCGCCTTCTCCGGGATCGGTTGCGTCACCGCACTGGGCACCTTGCGGTGCCCATCCCCGCCACTCCGGATTCAGGGATCTGAACCTCAGACTACCTGACGCGCCCGGCTGGCGGCTGCTTTCTGCTGTCCACATTGAAGGAGTGGCCAGGGGTTGGCCGCAGCATGACCAGGGGGCGGTAGACGGTGCTGTTCTCCTGGACGCTCCAGGCTTCAGAGCTGGTGTCCATCCCGGTGCCTGGGTGCAACTCCGGCATGAAGTTCCCGCCGGCTTCTCCGGGATCGGTTGCGTCACCGCACTGGGCACCGCCACTCTGGATTCAGGGATCTGAACCTCAGCCTACCTGACGCGCCCGGCTGGCGGCTGCTTTCGGCTGTCCACATTGAAGGAGTGGCCAGGGGGTGGCCGCAGCATGACCAGGGGGCGGTAGACGGTGCTGTTCTCCTGGACGCTCCAGGCTTCAGAGCTGGTGTCCATCCCGGTGCCTGGGTGCAACTCCGGCATGAAGTTCCCGCCGGCTTCTCCGGGATCGGTTGCATCACCGCACTAGGCACCGCCACTCCGGATTCAGGGATCTGAACCTCAGACTACCTGACGCGCCCGGCTGGCGGCTGCTTTCTAATGTCCACATTGAAGGAATGGCCAGGGGGTGGCCGCAGCATGACCAGGGGGCGGTAGACGGTGCTGTTCTCCTGGACGCTCCAGGCTTCAGAGATGGTGTCCATCCCGGTGCCTGGGTGCAACTCCGGCATGAAGTTCCCGCCGCCTTCTCCGGGATCGGTTGCGTCACCGTACTGGGCACCTTGCGGTGCCCATCCCCGCCACTCCGGATTCAGGGATCTGAACCTCAGACTACCTGACGCGCCTGGCTGGCGGCTGCTTTCTGCTGTCCACATTGAAGGAGTGGCCAGGGGGTGGCCGCAGCATGACCAGGGGGCGGTAGACGGTGCTGTTCTCCTGGACGCTCCAGGCTTCAGAGCTGGTGTCCATCTCGGTGCCTGGGTGCAACTCCACCATGAAGTTCCCGCCGCCTTCTCCGGGATCGGATGCGTCACCGCACTGGGCACCTTGCGGTGCCCATTCCTGCCACTCCGGATTCAGGGATCTGAACCTCAGACTACCTGACGCGCCCGGCTGGCGGCTGCTTTCTGCTGTCCACATTGAAGGAGTGGCCAGGGGTTGGCCGCAGCATGACCAGGGGGCGGTAGACGGTGCTGTTCTCCTGGACGCTCCAGGCTTCAGAGCTGGTGTCCATCCCGGTGCCTGGGTGCAACTCCGGCATGAAGTTCCCGCCGCCTTCTCCGGGATCGGATGCGTCACCGCACTGAGCACCGGCACTCCGGATTCAGGGATCTGAACCTCAGACTACCTGACGCGCCCGGCTGGCGGCTGCTTTCTGCTGTCCACATTGAAGGAGCGCCCAGGGGGTGGCCGCAGGATGACCAGGGGGCGGTAGACGGTGCTGTTCTCCTGGACGCTCCAGGCTTCAGAGCTGGTGTCCATCCCGGTGCCTGGGTGCAACTCCGGCATGAAGTTCCCGCCGCATTCTCTGGGATCGATTGCGTCACCGCACTGGGCCCCGCCACTCCGGATTCAGGGATCTGAACCTCAGACTACCTGACGCGCCTGGCTGGCGGCTGCTTTCTGCTGTCCACATTGAAGGAGTGGCCAGGGGTTGGCCGCAGCATGACCAGGGGGTGGTAGACGGTGCTGTTCTCCTGGACGCTCCAGGCTTCAGAGCTGGTGTCCATCTCGGTGCCTGGGTGCAACTCCACCATGAAGTTCCCGCCGCCTTCTCCGGGATCGGTTGCGTCACCGCACTGGGCACCTTGCGGTGCCCATTCCTGCCACTCCGGATTCAGGGATCCGAACCTCGGACTACCTGATGCGCCCGGCTGGCGGCTGCTTTCTGCTGTCCACATTGAAGGAGTGGCCAGGGGGTGGCCGCAGCATGACCAGGGGGAGGTAGACGGTGCTGTTCTCCTGGACGCTCCAGGCTTCAGAGCTGGTGTCCATCCCGGTGCCTGGGTGCAACTCCACCATGAAGTTCCCGCCGCCTTCTCCGGGATCGGATGCGTCACCGCACTGGGCACCTTGCGGTGCCCATCCCCGCCACTCCGGATTCAGGGATCTGAACCTCAGCCTACCTGACGCGCCCGGCTGGCGGCTGCTTTCTGCTGTCCACATTGAAGGAGCGCCCAGGCGGTGGCCGCAGGATGACCAGGGTGCGGTAGACGGTGCTGTTCTCCTGGACGCTCAAGGCTTCAGAGCTGGTGTCCATCCCGGTGCCTGGGTGCAACACCACCATGAAGTTCCCGCCGCCTTTTCCGGGATTGGTTGCGTCACCGCACTGGGCACTGCCACTCCGGATTCAGGGATCTGAACCTCAGACTACCTGACGCGCCTGGCTGGCGGCTGCTTTCTAATGTCCACATTGAAGGAGTGGCCAGGGGGTGGCCGCAGCATGACCAGGGGGCGGTAGACGGTGCTGTTCTCCTGGACGCTCAAGGCTTCAGAGCTGGTGTCCATCTCGGTGCCTGGGTGCAACTCCACCATGAAGTTCCCGCCGCCTTCTCCGGGATCGGTTGCGTCACCGCACTGGGCACCTTGCGGTGCCCATTCCTGCCACTCCGGATTCAGGGATAAGAACCTCAGCCTACCTGACGCGCCCGGCTGGCGGCTGCTTTCTGCTGTCCACATTGAAGGAGTGGCCAGGGGGTGGCCGCAGCATGACCAGGGGGCGGTAGACGGTGCTGTTCTCCTGGACGCTCCAGGCTTCAGAGCTGGTGTCCATCTCGGTGCCTGGGTGCAACTCCGGCATGAAGTTCCCGCCGCCTTCTCCGGGATCGGTTGCGTCACCGCACTGGGCACCTTGCGGTGCCCATTCCTGCCACTCCGGATTCAGGGATATAAACCTCAGCCTACCTGACGCACGCGGCTGGCGGCTGCTTTCTAATGTCCACATTGAAGGAGCGACCAGGGGGTGGCCGCAGCATGACCAGGGGGCGGTAGACGGTGCTGTTCTCCTGGACGCTCCAGGCTTCAGAGCTGGTGTCCATCCCGGTGCCTGGGTGCAACTCCACCATGAAGTTCCCGCCGGCTTCTCCGGGATCGGTTGCGTCACCGCACTGGGCACCTTGCGGTGCCCATCCCCGCCACTCCGGATTCAGGGATCTGAACCTCAGACTACCTGACGCGCCTGGCTGGCGGCTGCTTTCTGCTGTCCACATTGAAGGAGCGACCAGGGGGTGGCCGCAGCATGACCAGGGGGCGGTAGACGGTGCTGTTCTCCTGGACGCTCCAGGCTTCAGAGCTGGTGTCCATCCCGGTGCCTGGGTGCAACTCCACCATGAAGTTCCCGACGGCTTCTCCGGGATCGGTTGCGTCACCGCACTGGGCACCTTGCGGTGCCCATCCCCGCCACTCCGGATTCAGGGATCTGAACCTCAGCCTACCTGACGCGCCCGGCTGGCGGCTGCTTTCGGCTGTCCACATTGAAGGAGCGACCAGGGGGTGGCCGCAGCATGACCAGGGGGCGGTAGACGGTGCTGTTCTCCTGGACGCTCCAGGCTTCAGAGCTGGTGTCCATCCCGGTGCCTGGGTGCAACTCCGGCATGAAGTTCCCGCCGGCTTCTCCGGGATCGGTTGCATCACCGCACTAGGCACCGCCACTCCGGATTCAGGGATCTGAACCTCAGACTACCTGACGCGCCCGGCTGGCGGCTGCTTTCTAATGTCCACATTGAAGGAATGGCCAGGGGGTGGCCGCAGCATGACCAGGGGGCGGTAGACGGTGCTGTTCTCCTGGACGCTCCAGGCTTCAGAGATGGTGTCCATCCCGGTGCCTGGGTGCAACTCCGGCATGAAGTTCCCGCCGCCTTCTCCGGGATCGGTTGCGTCACCGTACTGGGCACCTTGCGGTGCCCATCCCCGCCACTCCGGATTCAGGGATCTGAACCTCAGACTACCTGACGCGCCTGGCTGGCGGCTGCTTTCTGCTGTCCACATTGAAGGAGTGGCCAGGGGGTGGCCGCAGCATGACCAGGGGGCGGTAGACGGTGCTGTTCTCCTGGACGCTCCAGGCTTCAGAGCTGGTGTCCATCTCGGTGCCTGGGTGCAACTCCACCATGAAGTTCCCGCCGCCTTCTCCGGGATCGGATGCGTCACCGCACTGGGCACCTTGCGGTGCCCATTCCTGCCACTCCGGATTCAGGGATCTGAACCTCAGACTACCTGACGCGCCCGGCTGGCGGCTGCTTTCTGCTGTCCACATTGAAGGAGTGGCCAGGGGTTGGCCGCAGCATGACCAGGGGGCGGTAGACGGTGCTGTTCTCCTGGACGCTCCAGGCTTCAGAGCTGGTGTCCATCCCGGTGCCTGGGTGCAACTCCGGCATGAAGTTCCCGCCGCCTTCTCCGGGATCGGATGCGTCACCGCACTGAGCACCGGCACTCCGGATTCAGGGATCTGAACCTCAGACTACCTGACGCGCCCGGCTGGCGGCTGCTTTCTGCTGTCCACATTGAAGGAGCGCCCAGGGGGTGGCCGCAGGATGACCAGGGGGCGGTAGACGGTGCTGTTCTCCTGGACGCTCCAGGCTTCAGAGCTGGTGTCCATCCCGGTGCCTGGGTGCAACTCCGGCATGAAGTTCCCGCCGCATTCTCTGGGATCGATTGCGTCACCGCACTGGGCCCCGCCACTCCGGATTCAGGGATCTGAACCTCAGACTACCTGACGCGCCTGGCTGGCGGCTGCTTTCTGCTGTCCACATTGAAGGAGTGGCCAGGGGTTGGCCGCAGCATGACCAGGGGGTGGTAGACGGTGCTGTTCTCCTGGACGCTCCAGGCTTCAGAGCTGGTGTCCATCTCGGTGCCTGGGTGCAACTCCACCATGAAGTTCCCGCCGCCTTCTCCGGGATCGGTTGCGTCACCGCACTGGGCACCTTGCGGTGCCCATTCCTGCCACTCCGGATTCAGGGATCCGAACCTCGGACTACCTGATGCGCCCGGCTGGCGGCTGCTTTCTGCTGTCCACATTGAAGGAGTGGCCAGGGGGTGGCCGCAGCATGACCAGGGGGAGGTAGACGGTGCTGTTCTCCTGGACGCTCCAGGCTTCAGAGCTGGTGTCCATCCCGGTGCCTGGGTGCAACTCCACCATGAAGTTCCCGCCGCCTTCTCCGGGATCGGATGCGTCACCGCACTGGGCACCTTGCGGTGCCCATCCCCGCCACTCCGGATTCAGGGATCTGAACCTCAGCCTACCTGACGCGCCCGGCTGGCGGCTGCTTTCTGCTGTCCACATTGAAGGAGCGCCCAGGCGGTGGCCGCAGGATGACCAGGGTGCGGTAGACGGTGCTGTTCTCCTGGACGCTCAAGGCTTCAGAGCTGGTGTCCATCCCGGTGCCTGGGTGCAACACCACCATGAAGTTCCCGCCGCCTTTTCCGGGATTGGTTGCGTCACCGCACTGGGCACTGCCACTCCGGATTCAGGGATCTGAACCTCAGACTACCTGACGCGCCTGGCTGGCGGCTGCTTTCTGCGGTCCACATTGAAGGAGTGGCCAGGGGGTGGCCGCAGGATGACCAGGGGGCGGTAGACGGTGCTGTTCTCCTGGACGCTCCAGGCTTAAGAGCTGGTGTCCATCCCGGTGCCTGGGTGCAACTCCGGCATGAAGTTCCCGCCGGCTTCTCCGGGATCGGTTGCGTCACCGCACTGAGCACCGGCACTCCGGATTCAGGGATCTGAACCTCAGCCTACCTGACGCGCCCGGCTGGCGGCTGCTTTCTGCTGTCCACATTGAAGGAGCGACCAGGGGGCTGCCGCAGGATGACCAGGGGGCGGTAGACGGTGCTGTTCTCCTGGACGCTCCAGGCTTCAGAGCTGGTGTCCATCCCGGTGCCTGGGTGCAACTCCAGCATGAAGTTCCCGCCGCCTTCTCCGGGATCGGTTGCGTCACCGCACTGGGCACCTTGCGGTGCCCATCCCCGCCACTCCGGATTCAGGGATCTGAACCTCAGACTACCTGACGCGCCTGGCTGGCGGCTGCTTTCTGCTGTCCACATTGAAGGAGCGACCAGGGGGTGGCCGCAGGATGACCAGGGGGCGGTAGACGGTGCTGTTCTCCTGGACGCTCCAGGCTTCAGAGCTGGTGTCCATCCCGGTGCCTGGGTGCAACTCCACCATGAAGTTCCCGCCGGCTTCTCCGGGATCGGTTGCGTCACCGCACTGGGCACCTTGCGCTGCCCATCCCCGCCACTCCGGATTCAGGGATCTGAACCTCAGACTACCTGACGCGCCTGGCTGGCGGCTGCTTTCTAATGTCCACATTGAAGGAGTGGCCAGGGGGTGGCCGCAGCATGACCAGGGGGCGATAGACGGTGCTGTTCTCCTGGACGCTCCAGGCTTCAGATCTGGTGTCCATCCCGGTGCCTGGGTGCAACTCCGGCATGAAGTTCCCGCCGCCTTCTCCGGGATCGGTTGCGTCACCGCACTGGGCACCTTGCGGTGCCCATCCCCGCCACTCCGGATTCAGGGATCTGAACCTCAGACTACCTGACGCGCCCGGCTGGCGGCTGCTTTCTGCTGTCCACATTGAAGGAGTGGCCAGGGGTTGGCCGCAGCATGACCAGGGGGCGGTAGACGGTGCTGTTCTCCTGGACGCTCCAGGCTTCAGAGCTGGTGTCCATCCCGGTGCCTGGGTGCAACTCCGGCATGAAGTTCCCGACGGCTTCTCCGGGATCGGTTGCGTCACCGCACTGGGCACCGCCACTCCGGATTCAGGGATCTGAACCTCAGACTACCTGACGCACCCGGCTGGCGGCTGCTTTCTGCTGTCCACATTGAAGGAGCGCCCAGGGGGTGGCCGCAGGATGACCAGGGGGCGGTAGACGGTGCTGTTCTCCTGGACGCTCCAGGCTTCAGAGCTGGTGTCCATCTCGGTGCCTGGGTGCAACTCCACCATGAAGTTCCCACCGCCTTCTCCGGGATCGGTTGCGTCATCGCACTGGGCACCTTGCGGTGCCCATTCCTGCCACTCCGGATTCAGAGATCTGAACCTCGGACGACCTGACGCGCCCGGCTGGCGGCTGCTTTCTGCTGGCCACATTGAAGGAGCGACCAGGGGGTGGCCGCAGGATGACCAGGGGGCGGTAGACGGTGCTGTTCTCCTGGACGCTCCAGGCTTCAGAGCTGGTGTCCATCCCGGTGCCTGGGTGCAACTCCACCATGAAGTTCCCGCCGCCTTCTCCGGGATCGGTTGCGTCACCGCACTGGGCACCTTGCGGTGCCCATCCCCGCCACTCCGGATTCAGGGATCTGAACCTCAGACTACCTGACGCGCCCGGCTGGCGGCTGCTTTCTGCTGTCCACATTGAAGGAGTGGCCAGGGGGTGGCCGCAGCATGACCAGGGGGCGATAGACGGTGCTGTTCTCCTGGACGCTCCAGGCTTCAGAGCTGGTGTCCATCCCGGTGCCTGGGTGCAACTCCGGCATGAAGTTCCCGCCGCCTTCTCCGGGATCGGTTGCGTCACCGCACTGGGCACCTTGCGGTGCCCATCCCCGCCACTCCGGATTCAGGGATCTGAACCTCAGACTACCTGACGCGCCCGGCTGGCGGCTGCTTTCTAATGTCCACATTGAAGGAATGGCCAGGGGGTGGCCGCAGCATGACCAGGGGGCGGTAGACGGTGCTGTTCTCCTGGACGCTCCAGGCTTCAGAGATGGTGTCCATCCCGGTGCCTGGGTGCAACTCCGGCATGAAGTTCCCGCCGCCTTCTCCGGGATCGGTTGCGTCACCGTACTGGGCACCTTGCGGTGCCCATCCCCGCCACTCCGGATTCAGGGATCTGAACCTCAGACTACCTGACGCGCCCGGCTGGCGGCTGCTTTCTGCTGTCCACATTGAAGGTGCGACCAGGGGGTGGCCGCAGCATGACCAGGGGGCGGTAGACGGTGCTGTTCTCCTGGACGCTCCAGGCTTCAGAGCTGGTGTCCATCCCGGTGCCTGGGTGCAACTCCACCATGAAGTTCCCGCCGGCTTCTCCGGGATCGGTTGCGTCACCGCACTGGGCACCTTGCGGTGCCCATCCCCGCCACTCCGGATTCAGGGATCTGAACCTCAGAGTACCTGACGCGCCTGGCTGGCGGCTGCTTTCTAATGTCCACATTGAAGGAGTGGCCAGGGGGTGGCCGCAGCATGACCAGGGGGCGGTAGACGGTGCTGTTCTCCTGGACGCTCCAGGCTTCAGAGCTGGTGTCCATCTCGGTGCCTGGGTGCAACTCCACCATGAAGTTCCCGCCGCCTTCTCCGGGATCGGATGCGTCACCGCACTGGGCACCTTGCGGTGCCCATTCCTGCCACTCCGGATTCAGGGATCTGAACCTCAGACTACCTGACGCGCCCGGCTGGCGGCTGCTTTCTGCTGTCCACATTGAAGGAGTGGCCAGGGGTTGGCCGCAGCATGACCAGGGGGCGGTAGACGGTGCTGTTCTCCTGGACGCTCACGGCTTCAGAGCTGGTGTCCATCCCGGTGCCTGGGTGCAACTCCACCATGAAGTTCCCGCCGCCTTCTCCGGGATCGGATGCGTCACCGCACTGGGCACCTTGCGGTGCCCATTCCTGCCACTCCGGATTCAGGGATCTGAACCTCAGACTACCTGACGCGCCCGGCTGGC